>NC_089846.1:117376552-117680315 GCF_035609145.1 Eleutherodactylus coqui | reverse complement strand
AGTGCTCTGAGCTCCCGCCCCCTCTCTGCCTCCTCTCCACCCCCTCTCCGTCCCTCTGCACTATTTGCAATGAGAGGAGGTGGGACGGGGGTGGGGCTAAGATTTGGGAATTAGCTCCGCCCCCTGTCCCGCCTCCCCTCATTGCAAATAGTGCAGAGGGGCGGAGAGGGGGTAGAGAGTTGGCCGAGAGGGGCGGGAGCTCAGAGCACTGCTCCTGGCTCTTCCAGCCTCCTCCCCTGCAGAGAGGGACGCCGTATATCGGCCGGCGTGAATACCTGCCCCATATACGGTCATCTGAATAAGCCCTTAAATTGTATTAGTTAAAAAAATAAAAAATCTTTATAAAAGAATTGGCTATCTGCTGCCATCTTTTGAGCCCCATAACCTTTTTATTTTTCTGTCGATGGTACTGTGTGAGGGCTCCTTTTTTTGTCCAGCAACCTTTATTTACTTTTGGTATCATATTGGGGTACATGCAACTTTTTAAATCAAAAATTTTTATTCAGTTTTTTTCTTGGAGATGGGATGATCAAAGAAGGGCATTTCTGACTTTTTTTTTTCCTGATGGCGTTCACCGTGTGAGATAAATGTAATATTTTAATAAATCAGACTTTTGTGGATGAAGCAATACCAATAATGTTAATGTGTTTATTTTTTGAAGTAACAACTGGGAAGAGGAGTAGGTTTAAACTTTTATTATTATTTTTTAATTTACTAATAATTATAACAAATTTATTAGCCCTATTAACTTGAACTAGTGAACATCTGATCACATGTATAATGTAGTGCAATACTTTGGTATTGCACTATATTGTACATTTAAGATCTTCCTATTAAGCACTACCACAGGCAGGACTTAATAGAAAGAAATCTATGGCAGACCCTGGAGTCTTCACTAGCTCCAGACTGCCATGGTCACTGAACGACACACTGTGATCTCGTTGCAAGGGGCGGTTTATAAGACTGAGGGAGCCTCCTCCCTCTAAACAGCCAGGCCCATAGCCATCACGATAACGGCCAGTGCAGTAGTCTATGTATAACATCTTGCAGCTGTAATCTATGAAGCAGGATCAAATCCTGAGTCCACTTCATATTCTCACATCCAACATCCAAACTGAGCCTACTGGATAACACTTGACATTGGTGTGGATTATGAGTCAAAATCAGCTGCGGGTCTGCAATTGACTTCAGTGTATGCAGCGCTCCTCTCGCCTCCCAAATACAGCCTGTACCCACAGCGCAGCGCACACCAGGAAATCCATCTGAGCGCCACCCCCGGTCATGTGCATCATGTGTGGCATCACACGACTCAGGCATCACATGCACACCAGCGGATGCGCTCATTAGCAGTTCCAGCTGTGGCGCTGCACTGTGCGAATTTCCACAGCAAATCCACCTTGTGTGAACATTCCCTAAACTTCTGAGTGCTCTGCACTTTACTCACCCTGTGAAATGACTTTGAGAGCTCTGAAATCGCATCTGAGAATCATTCTTCCATGTTTTACAGTGTATTGTCTATTAGTACCCGATCCCTGTCATCCAATGGTAGCAGTCCTATAGTTACAGATTGTATAGAGGAGCTTTATGATACATTTATTGAATGTCACAAACACTCAGTGGATGTAAGAATGGTTGTTCTGAAGGATAAAAGGCAAAAAAATGTCACGAACAATGATGCATGAAATTAGTGTACTCTCTGTCCTTGAGTTCTGCCATATACCCAGAGTTCGAAATTAGAAAGCACTTGTCAAATTGACTCTTGCGCTTTGTATCTCGGCAAACAATCCACAGTTGACAGTTCGTCACAGCATACTACTAGCTCAGAAAGATTTCATGCATTGAGCAAGTAAATGAATATGACAGATACGCCAACACGCTATATACATGCATATACATATATAAACATACTGGACGTTAAGGAGATTTGGCTAACTGGATGACTTCGGTCTCGTATGCCTCTCTGGGGATGGCATATAGCCACGTTATTCTGAGAGTGCAGAATTGTCCTTGTCAATTTTTTTTTTTTTGCAAACAGCTGAAAGTGTGCAAATTTGGCAAATTAACTTAATTTACAATTGCGGGCTTTAGCAATTAGATGTAGCTTTAACTGAGGCAAATATTTAACCCCTTAGTGACGGAGCTTTTTTGCTTTTTTCCATTTTCGTTTTTTCCTCCCCCCTTTTAAAAAATCGTAGCTCCTTTATTTATCCATCGACATCGCTGTATGAGGGCTTGTTTTTTGCGGGACGAGTTGTATTTTTCAATGGTGCTATTTAATTTACCATATAATGTACTGAAAAACTTTTTAAAAATTCTAAGCGGAGAGAAATGGAAAAAAAAACGACATTCCGCCATCTTTCGGTGCGTCCTGTTTCTGCGACGCACAAACAGCAACAAAAATGACCCGATAACTTTATTCTATGGGTAAGTACAATTACTATGATACCAAACTTATATATAGTTTTTTTTTGCTGTACTACTTCTATTTAATTTTTTTTAAGATATTTAATTTTGAAAAAATTATTTTCTGTGTCCATTTTCTGCGCCCAATAACCTTTTTATTTTTCTGTCGACATAGTTGAGTGAGGGCTCATTTTGTGCGGTACGTTTTGTCATTTCTGTGGGTACCATTTTTGCGAACAACTGACTTTTTGATCGCTTTTTATTACACTTTTTCTCGTAGATAGGGTGACCAAAAAAGTGCATTTCGGGCGTTCTTTATTTTTTTTTCGGACCACGTTCACCATACGGGGTAAATAATACATTACTTTGATAGATCGGACTTTTATGGACGCAGCGATACCAAACACGTATTTTGGTTTATTATTTTGATTTTTTTTTTATTGCAAATGTGGCTTTAAAAGGTTTTTTTTTTAACTTTTATTACTTTTTTTTTAAAATAATTACGGTACTCAAACTTTATTTTTACACTTTCTTTCAGTCCCCAGGGGGGACCACAACCAGCGATGCTTTGATCGCTCATGCAGTATGACGTAATGCTATAGCATTACGTCATACTGTTTTTTGACAGGCAGTCTATCAAGCCACCCCACGGGCCTTTCAGAAGGCTCCCGGCTGCCATGACACCTGCACGGCTCCCCCAATCTCACCGCGGGGGGCTGTACGGGACCCCTGAACATCATTCGGGGATTTAAATGCCCCCGTCAGAATTGACAGCGGCATTTAAAGAGTTAATAGCCGCCATCGGCCGAACATTCCGGCTATTGCCCGCGGGTTTCAGCTGTAATAAACAGCTGACGCCCGCACTGTATGGAGGGAGATAGAGGCGCTATCTCCTTTCATAGACGTCCTGCAACAGCAGGACGTAAAAACACTATAGGGCCGTCACTAAGGGGTTTGTCTTTCCTCTTCTACCTAGTACCCAGGAGCCATGCCCCTGGGATAATATGAGTAGTCTTATGTTGCCTGTCCATGGGCGTAGCAATATTCTGTGGCAGATCGCCGCCATGGGAGCCACCATCGGGGAGCAGGAGACAGCTGATGGTTCTCCGCACTGAGCGGCTCACCGCGGAGAATCACCGCAAATTGCAGCATGCTGCGATTTGAATCCCGCAAGCAGAGAATTGCTATGATTCTCCGCTCATGGACGCCGCGGCTGCGCTTTCCATGGCAACGCTATGAAAAGCTCTATACAGCATGATTCGCCGGCGATTTATTGCCGGGGGAATCACGCTAGTGGACATACAGCCTTAGAGTTGTTTCACATCTGCGTCAGGGGTTCCGGTTTCCTGCTCTGTTTGGGAAGTATGAAAGGAGAATCCCCAGGCCGAATGTCTCCGTCTGATGATGGAACCGAACAGCACTGAACGGACCCCATTGACTATAATGCAGTCTGTTCGCTTTCCGCTCGGTTGCCTGGTTTTTAGCGCTTTTTCTTCAGGTATTTTGTGCCGGATCTGTGACGGAACCTCCAGATGTGAAACCACCTTTACCGAATGATTTATGGTTTTCCCCTTTGCATTCTTGTGAAAGCAAGGCTGCCAATCATCATATGGACTGCCCTGTGTAAGTCACCATCTGGGGGAGCTTAAAGGGATATTACAGTTTGGCGCTAATAACGATCTTTTATATAGCGCCAACATGATCCACAACGGCTTATTAAGAGGGCATGTGGAGATGAAGTTAGACATTATGTACAATGTAAAACTAAGAAACTGAACAATAGGAGTGAGGGCCCTGCCCATAAGAGTTTATCATCTGCCAGGAAAAAGTGGTGACGCATGAGATTTAACTGCCAGTTCTGTACAATGCTCGGGTCATCTTATATAAATAGGGTAGTTTGCAGAATGTCAATTTCTAAATATCCAAATATACACATTAGGATTAGAGATGAGCGAGCATACTCGCTGAGGACAATTACTTGATCGAGCATTGCCCTTAGCGAGTATCTGCCCGCTCAGAAGAAAAGGTTCGGCTGCCGGCGCGGGTGACAGGTGAGTTGCGACCATGAGCAGGGAGTAACATGGGGGGGGGGAGGGAGAGAGAGATCTCCCCTCTGTTCCTCCCTGCTCTCCCCGGCAGCTCCCCGCCCGCCGCCGGCAGCCAAATCTTTGCTCCCGAGCGGACAGGTACTCGCTAAGGGCAATGCTCGATCGAGCATTTGCCCTTAGCGAGTATGCTCGCTCATCTCTAATTAGGATGTTTGGGTTGAAGGGGATACTGTGAACAGGTTCAGATGGAGAGTGTAGAAACGGGCAAGTTGGGGAAGAATCAGATTAATGGATGTGATATGCCTTCCTAAAGAGATGTGTTTTTAGGGCATGCTTAAAATTGTGGGTGTTGGGGATTAACATTATTAATTATTTGGGGTAGCGTATTTCAGAGAACTGGGACAGCTAAAAAATGTTGAAGAAAGAAGTGTGAGGTTCAGACTACGGCAGAAGTAAGTCTAAGGTCATTAGCAGAAGGGGGAGCAGGAACAGAATGGTAGACAGAAGGGAGGGAGGAGGTATAGGGTGGTGCAGCTCTGTGGAGAGCTTTATGGATGAGGGTGATGGATTGTATGCTATAGTGCAGTGTTCCCCAACTCCAGTCCTCGGGGACCGCCAACAGGTCATGTTTTCAGGATTTCCTCAGTGTTGCACAGGTGATGTAATTATTGTCTGTGCCTCAGATATTGCCACAGGTGTTCTTACTATAGGATATCCTGAAAACATGACCTGTTGGTGGTCCCTGAGGACTGGAGTTGGGGACCCCTGCTATAGTGGACGTGCAACCACTACAATTGCTGTTTATACAGGCATAAAATTCATCATTGGCTCGTTCACTAATTGTACAGTTTAAATTCTGATCATTCGTTCTCAGTCACTTCTACAGCGAATGTGAACAACTAAACAATTTCTCATTCGACGAGTCAACAATGTATCTGCCTGTATAAACAGGCCGCCCGAGAGAACTCCAATATCGTTCTCTCATTCCAATGAGAAATCAGCAGGTCTAAACGGACCCTTAGATATTGATGGCCTATGGTGAAGATGGGCCATCAATTTTTAAAAACTGCATAACCCCTTTATAATGTTGAAACGGTCAAAGTTCTACTTGTATCAGTGAATTGGATTGTTCTCATTTCACTTACCCTCACATATATAACTAACTGCACATTCTAATAGATGGTAGGCTCGTTACACGATGTGATTGATGCGACTTATGCTTAGATGCCTTTTCATTTCGCTTCTGTTGCCCGTCTACAGCTCAGCCGCATTGTAGATTGGATAATGCTGAATGCCATTACATAAAATACCCTTTTTTTCTATATTCACTTCACTTTGACCCAATCGGGAAACTTTATTTCCTAGCTGTTGAATGTGATTCTCATCTGTAGTATGTGTATTAAAGAGAAGTGGTTACTAGGAGTTAACAGAAAGTGACACAAATGGCATTGAATCCATATGACTGCATCTTGACCTCTCACAAGCATATGACAAGCATAGGAAGAAGTCAGAAGAGACTAATGATCAACTAAAGCTGCGAACAGGCGCCGTGCTGTGCTCCAATATTATGCCTCCTACACGTTCGGCTGGATATGCAAGTCTCCAAAGACTATTCTATATAGTAAATGAGTAAATGAGGGCACATCATAAACCACAAATCAAGTTAAGAGAGCGCTATACTCTATATAGCATGCATAAACCATCCCAACCAAGTAATTAAACTGTGTGTATAAAGAAGTGAAAGACAAATCTCTTTTTAAAGCGCCGATACATCATGACATCTCCATTACCCAGATCAAGTCAAATTAAAAGTCAGTCGTCATAAACATCATTGAACTAAATGCTAAAGCTAAAAAAGATTAACCCTTTCCAATCCACTGTCTGACCTCTGAAGACATTATGATTTAAGGCTGTACAGCTCCGATGTTGGAAGACGTCCGTCGGGGTTCTCTTACTGTATATTGCCAGCCTTATTGGTATTGGAGCCTATCCAACGTGTCACCTCATGCAGTACTGGCTTTAGCCAGCCGTTGTAAAACGGTAGAAGAAGAGTAAGCCCCCTAGGAAAACCAGAATACAAATTGGATTGGAAAGGGTTAAAAAACAAACAATTCGAACACACATCTAAACATAGGCATGTCATATATATTGGTCTTTTCACTTTGTTTATGATGTGCATTAATTTACTAATGTACAGGTGCAAAAGCTTTAGATATTTATATGTATCTATGGTTTGTTTCTAGGGACACAATTTCTGGGGTGCCCTTTGACCCTGCGCATGCGTTTTTGTTGGCGCGTCAGGTGTGACTGATGAGGGCATTGGCATCCTTGCACTGGACTCACCCCCGCCTGGGGAAATGACGAATCACACATTGGGGAGTGTGAATACACGAAGACGCTGCTATATGAGTGAAATACATTATGTGTGTAAGGCCAGTTTCACATCTGTGTTGGAAGCTCCGGTCGGAGTTTCGGCCGCAGAACTGGCTCAAAATACTGGAAGAAAAAGCACTGCATGCAGCGGTTTTGCTTCCATCTAAAAGCCGGCAGCTTAGCGGTTTTGTCTTGAGATGGAGACATTCGGCTGCTAGGATTCCCCCTTCCACCTCCCCAAACAAAGCAGGAAAGCAGAACCTCGAGAGCAGATGTAAAACCACCATTATACCATTAAGGCCAGGCTCACATGGGCGTATGATTGCCCGTGTGATACGTGGTAACTCACAGGCAATCAATTACATTGCTAAGTTCATTAGCGTGTCGCAATTGTGTAATACGCAAGCACAAAAAAGAACGCAGGATGCTCTATTTTGCCATATATATATATATATATATATACTAGCTGATATACCCGGCTTCGCCCGAGTTAATTTGGTACAGGTGTTTATCTGGTGTTCACACGGAAAATCTTATGAAGTCGTGGTTACTTTAGAGATACTGAAGAAAAACATATGTTCACCATTTTGCATAGTTCTCTGCATTACCCAGGAAACACCACGGGAGGTAACCATGTGACGTTTCCTTTATATAAAATGACATCAGGAAGTGAGAGAATTAGATTACGTACATAAAATTTGGACACTAATTATTTTGCGCTTAGAATTGAATAATCGAATTGGGACCCATTAACTTTTCATATTTATGACATAATCAATGCTTGTGTCAAATTTCATGTTTTTATGACATTGGGAAGTGAGAGATTTAGATTATCTACGTAAAATTTGGACGCTAATTCTTTTGCGCATAGAATTGAATAATCGAGTTGGGACCCTATAGCGTTTCCTATTTATGACATAATCAATGCTTTTACCAAATTTCCCGTTTCTATGACACCGGAGAGTGAAAAAATTACATTCCGTACGTAAAATTTGGACGCTAATTCTTTTGCGCATAGAATTGAATAATGGAGTTGGGACCCATTAGCTTTTCCTATTTATGACATAATCAATGCTCGTGCCAAATTTCACGTTTCTATGACACCGGAAAGTGAAAAAATTACATTCCGCACGTAAAATTTCTACGCCAATTCTTTTGCGCTAGAATTGAATAATCGAGTTGGGACCCATTAGCTTTTCCTATGTATGACATAATCAATGCTTGTGCAGTACTCTGGGTCACAGCAAGCTCCGCAGCTGTAAAAACGCTGTAAAACACTGCAGGACCCCCATAGCATTGGGCATGTGACCGTTCCTATTAAAAAGCATCGGCTCTAATAGATGCGGATCGCAAACGCAGGTAACATGTACAGCAAAAAACGCCCATCTGACTGAGCCCTAACTAATAATGCCCAATTAGGGCCAGCTGTGTTCTTGTCCCACTGTTGTACGCAGGGTAACTTCCTTCCCATCCCTTTTTTCTAATTTTCATTGATGTCTATAGGAGCTCACTGTGTATTGCGGCAAAAGATATCTGTTTACCCCAAGTATAAACTCGGCGACTAATAAATGGTCGTGTATGTGCTATTTTTCCTGGCGGAATCCAATGCTTTAGATGGACACGATTTTTGGGTGATTTTTTACGCAGCTAAACACCTGTGTAAATACGGTCCTGTGAATAAGGCCTTACTGGGCGCTGATTGTTTGATATGCGGAATGATGAGAGAGTGGGGATTGCATTGTAGATGCTTTATATCTAGCTAGAGTGTCGTCTATGTATCCTCTGATGCTTTTACCTTTATCAGATAATCATGTGCGCACGGATACCATTTATTTGAGGGTAATATATGGCACTCTTCCTTTTTTTCTATGCACTAGCAGTTTATGTTAATTATGTGCAATGATAGGATATAATTAGAGATGAGCGAGCATACTCGATTCGGGTGTTTTTGCACTTGAGCACCACTTTTTCCGAGTAACTGACTACTCGGACGAAAAGATTCGGGGGGGGGGGCTGCGTGGTGGAGCGGGGGGTAGCAGTGGGGAACAGGGGGGAGCTCTCTCTCTGCCCTCCCCCTTCCTCACTCCCCTCTGCAACCCCCCGCTGACCCCCGGCGCCCCACAAATCTTTTCGTCCGAGTAGTCAGTTACTCGGAAAAAGTGGTGCTCGAGTGCAAAAACACCCGAACCGAGTACGTTCGCTCATCTCTAGATATAATGCAATTCATATCTTCTCTCTCTGCTAGTCAGGTGTTACTAATGAAATTATACACATGGCACTTTAATACTTGCTGGTTTTTCCTGACAATCCTTTTAAATTGAAGTAGCTTTTTGATATATCCTGCAATAGCATTACATCATACTGCAATCTGAGAGGCAGTCTATCAAGCCACCCCAAGGGAATGGCTTCATAGGTAGTCTGCTAAGGCAGCTCTGGGGCCTTTCAGAAGGCCCTGGCTGCCATAACACCCACATGGCTCCCTGCAATTTCATCGAATTGACAGCAGCGTTTAAAGGGTTAACAGCTTTGCTCAGCCGCGCGGTTGATCGGAGCTGTTGCCATTGGGTGTCGGCTGTAAGAAACAGCTGGTTCCCAAGGTGTATGATGGGAGATTGCCCTGCGATTCCCCCTTCATATATACCCCGACACTGCAGGACATTAATGTACGCCCTGCAGCGTGAAGGGGTTAAACCTAGACTCTGATCATTTACCTTATATTATACGTACCCTCTTGTTAGATACTCTGAAAGCTACCAGAATCTCTATCGTTTAACTCTGAAATGGTGATTCTATTCCTTCTATAACAGATATACTTAAGGCTGGATTCAGACGACCGTATATCGGCTCGGTTTTCACGCCGAGCCGATATACGGTGTCCTCATCTGCAGGGGGGGAGGGGAGGATGGAAGAGCCAGGAGCAGAAACTGAGCTGCCGCCCCCTCTCCGCCTCCTTTCTGCCCCTCTGCACTATTTGCAATAAAAGGAGGTGGGACGGGGCGGGGGTAGATTACGAGAATTAGCCCCGCCCGTCCCGCCTCTCCCCATTGCAAATAGTGTAGAGGGGCGGAGAGGAGGCAGAGAGGGGGCGGGAGCTCAGAGCACTGCTCCGGGCTCTTCCAGGCTCCCCCCCTGCAGAGAGAGACGACGTATATTGGCTCTGCGTGAAAACCCAGCTCATATACGGTTGTCTGAATCCAGCCTAAGGCTGTGAATAACAACAGCTGGAGGCTTGGATCCAAAGCAATTTTTGCTACATGCCAAAATCTTATTAGCTTTAATTCCTTTTTTTTTATGTACTAACTCAATGACTTGATCCATAAGTTTCTAGTTTCTATTGTGTTTAAGTTATGTAGTACAACCTCTCTGAAAGACATTCTTTGATGTCCAATTCAATATGGTTATTGTATTTGCTTACTATTAAATTCTGTAACTGCATTGAAGGATCCTTTTTCAATAAAAATTGAATGTTCAAAAAATGATGCCTGATAGGAAGCATTCAAGCATACGGGTGGATTCAGATGACCATATATTGGCTCGGTTTTCACACCGAGCCAATATATAGTGTCCTCATCTGCAGGGGGGGGGGGGGGGAATGGAAGAGCCAGGAGCAGGAACTGAGCTCCCGTCCCCTCTCTGCCTCCTCTGCACTATTTGCAATGAAAGGAGATGGGGTGCGTGCGGGGCTAAGTTTTCAAATTAGCCCCACCCCCGTCCCGCCTCTCCCTATTGCAAATAGTGCAGAGGGGCGGAGAGGAGGCAGAGAGGGGGCGGGAGCTCAGAGCACTGCTCCTGGCTCTTCCAGGCTCCCCCCCTGCAGAGAGAGACGACGTATATCGGCTCGGCGTGAAAACACAGCCGATATACGTTCGTCTGAATCCAGCCTACCACTGTACTTGGAAGAAACATCAACAATCTCCGGTATGTGGATGATACAACTCTGCTCACAGAAACAGAAGCCGGTCTGAAGCAGCGGATATGGAAGATTAAAACTGAAAGTGAAAACATGGGCCTCTACCTGAATATAAAGAAGACTAAAATTATGACAACTGCAAAAAATGGCCAAATTCAAATCAAAATCGACAATAAGGTCATAGAATGTGTGCGAGACTTCATCTCCCTTAGTTCAAAAATTGACCAGGCTGGAGAATCTATGCCAGAGATAAAACGTAGAATAGCATTGGGGCGAAGTACAATGCTAAACATGGACAAAATATAGAAAAGTAGAGATATCGGTATGGCAACTAAATAGGATAGTGCAAACCACCTTTTTTTTCATAGCCAGGTAGGGATGTGAAAGCTGGACTGTGAGGGAAGCTGATAGGAGGAGGATTGATGCGTTTGTGCTGTGGTGCTGGCGAAAGCTGCTGCGTATACCCTGGACGGCGAGAGGAACAAACAGAGAAGTCCTGAATCATATAAGCCCCGATATATCACTGGAGGACAAGATGACCGGACTTAGACTCTGAGAGGACAAGATGACTGGGCTCAGAGTCACCGAGGACAAGATGACCGGGCTCAGACTCACGGAGGACAAGATGACCGGGCTCAGACTCACGGAGGACAAGATGACCGGGCTCAGACTCACGGAGGACAAGATGACCGGGCTCAGACTCACGGATGGCGAGATGACCGGTCTCAGACTCACGGATGGCGAGATGACCGGGCTCAGACTCACAGATCCTGGCCATGTAATGCGAACAGAGTCGCTAGAAAAATCTATAATGCTTGGACAGATCAGTGGCAAAAGAAGACCCAGCGCCAAAGAACACGATGGCCGATACTGTCAGAGCTGATACTGGCATGGATATCACACAACTGGAAGAAGCAGGGCAAAACCGAAAAACATGGAGGGAGGGAGCGAGCCTTTAGGGCCGCCAAGGCGCGTGAACGACTAAACGGCTACCAACGACAACTGTATATGAACCAAGCTGCTGCCATCAACATCCGAGGAAAAGTCAACTTGAGTGCTTTTTTAGTCAATACCATAAGTATGTGGGTATCTTCTTAACCCCTTAAGGACCAGGCTGTTTTGTACCTTAAGGACCAGATACTTTTTAGGGATTTTTACCCATGTGGTGGTTTTACTGGCCTGTTTTTTTCCTTTAGCTATCAAAATTATTTTTGCTGTGGTTTTTTTTCCCCGTGACATATAGGGCGCTTTTTTTTTATCTTTTTCACTGACTCATTGAGCACTGTGTACTCGGGGAAGCAGAAGGCAGTAAGGGTTAAAACCCCTCCTGCCTTCTTCTCTGGGTTATCAGCTGTTACTAACAGCTGATAACCCGTTCCTGCCTCTGATTGATTGCAGAGGAAGGAGATTGAAAGCACAGCCGTAATTTTACATACGGCAGGCTTTAAGCCCAGGACCAGGCACCGCAAATTTACAGTGCCTGGTCCTAAACGGGTTAAGCAATAAATGCTGTGACATTAAAGGGTTTCCCAGCCCTATAAATTCCGAGGTAACTGTATGATGCTCAGCAAGCGTCATGTACGGATTCTCTTAAGTAGAATAGCACCTGTGCAACAATACTTGCCTAACTAGTTTCTCTTCAGCTCCTACCTTCTTTCAATCGCTTAGACTAAGGGTGCATTCAGACGACTGTATATTGGCTGAGTTTTCATGCCCAGCCGATATACGGCGTCTCTCTCTGCTGGGGGAGGAGGCTGGAAGAGCCAGGAGCAGTGCTCTAAGCTCCCGCCCCCTCTCTGCCTCATTTCAACCCCCCCTGCACTATTTTCAATGAGGAAAGGTGGGACAGGGTCGGGGCTAATTTGTGGCACTCAGCCCCACCCCCATCCCGTCTCCTCCCATTGCAAATAGTGCAGAGGGGCGGAGAGGAGGCAGAGAGGGGGTGGGAGCTCAGAGCACTGCTCCCGGCTCTTCCAGCCTCCTCCCCCTGCAGAAAAAGACAACGTATATCGGCCAGCGTGAATACCCGGCCAATATACGGTCGTCTGAATGCACCCGGAAACTGCTATAAAACATCAATTTACAAGAAAATCAAGGAAGAGTTGGCAGGTGAATAAATACCTAAAAGTATTCCCATCTACAATACAATAACCAGAAGCCCATTGATTGTTATCTCGCTCTGTCTGACTAATCATATAAGCTCTTCACAGTATGTAAAAAAGAATTGCCTTACACAATAGCAAAATTAAGCAACTTTGCAATAGTCTTGATTCAGAAAAAACTGTTTGTATATATCGCTCCTATGTGTCCCTTTGGCTTAACCTCTGACTACCGAAGCCTTAAAGGGGTTGTCCCGCGCCAAAACGGGTTTTTTTCAATAGCCCCCCCATTCGGCGCGAGACAAATCCGATGCAGGGGTAAAAAAAAAAAACGTCCAGTACTTACCTGAATCCCCGCGCTCCCGCGACTTCTTACTTACCTTAGTAAGATGGCCGCCGGAATCTTCACCCACGATGCACCGCGGGTCTTCTCCCATGGTGCACCGTGGGCTCTGTGCGCTCCATTGCCGATTCCAGCCTCCTGATTGGCTGGAATCGGCACACGTGACGGGGCGGAGTTACAAGGAGCAGCTCTCCGGCACGAGCGGCCCCATTCGGAAGGGAGAAGACCGGAATGCGCAAGCGCGTCTAATCGGGCGATTAGACGCTGAAATTAGACGGCACCATGGAGACGAGGACGCTAGCAACGGAACAGGTAAGTGAATAACTTCTGTATGGCTCATAATTAATGCACGATGTACATTACAAATTGCATTAATATGGCCATACAGAAGTGCTGAACCTCACTTGCTTTCGCGGGACAACCCCTTTAATGGCCAACTCATTTTTCAGTTTTTTGTATTGTTGCATTTCTAGAGCCTTAACTTTTAAAATTTTCCATCAGCATAGCTGTACGAGGGCTTGTTTTTTGTAGGACAAGTTGTATTTCTTAACCCTTTCCAATCCACTGCCTGACGTTTAAAGACATTCTGATTGAAGGCTGTACAGCTCCCATGTCGGAAGATGTCCGGCAGGGTATTCTTACTGTAGATTACTGGCCGCTGTGTTGTCGGGGGCCTCTCCAGCATGTCCCATACCGCAGTACTGGCTCTAGCCAGCAGGTGGCACCATTGTATAATGGCAGAAAGAGAAAGCCCCCTAGAAAAACCATGAATCCAAAATTGGACTGCAAAGGATTAATTGCATCATTTTGGAGTATATATCTTGTGATAGAAGCAAGGGCTCATTCACACTGCTGTTAGTTTAAGTTAACCATTTCCGTTTCTTAGCTGACTGCACAATTCATTCCGTTTGAAAAACAAAAATAAAATGGAACGGAATTCAACTGAAGTATTGTATTTTTCTAAAAAAAAAACAAAAACATTGAAATCGATGTGGAATATATACGGTTTTTATTTCCATTTCTCTGCTCCTCAAACGGAACAGAGAAACTGAAATGGTTAACTGAGGCTAACGAGCCTTACTTGAAAGGGATTGGGAAGAAAAAATAATTTCTACCATTTTTTGGGGGGATTTCACTTTTACAATGTTTAGCAGGTAGAATAAATAATGCAATAACATTATTCTCAGGGTCAGCATGATTCCAGCGATACCAAGTTTATACAGTTTATACAGTTTTCATGTTTTGCTATTTTTGTACACTAAAAACACGATTTTGTTTATTTGTTACAGATTTCCCTTTATGTCGTCGCATTCCAAGAGCCATAGCATTTTTATTTTTCCATCAACGGAGCTCTACAAGGGGCTGTGTTTTTGCGAGATGAGCTCTAATCTTCATTTATGCCATTTTTGGGAACATTTAATATTTTCAGAACATTTTATTCCATTTTTTCTAGAGGCAAGATTAACAAAATCTGCAATTCTGGCATTTTTGTTTCATTGGCGTTCACTGTGTAGTATAAGTAATATTTTACTTCTGTGGGTCAGTACGATTACGTTGATACTAGAGATGAGCGAGCACCAAAATGCTCGGGTGCTCGTTACTCGGGACGAAATTTTCGCGATGCTCGAGGGTTCGTTTCGAGTAACGAACCCCATTGAAGTCAATGGGCGACTCGAGCATTTTTGTATATCGCCGATGCTCGCTAAGGTTTCCATTTGTGAAAACCTGGGAAATTCAAGAAAGTGATGGGAACGACACAGCAACGGATAGGGCAGGCGAGGGGCTACATGTTGGACTGCATGTCAAGTTCCCAGGTCCCACTATTAAGCCACAATAGCGGCAAGAGTGGGCCCCCCCCCTCCCAACAACTTTTACTTCTGAAAAGCCCTCATTAGCAATGCATACCTTAGCTAAGCACCACACTACCTCCAACAAAGCACAATCACTGCCTGCATGACACTCCGCTGCCACTTCTCCTGGGTTACATGCTGCCCCCCCCCCCCCCCGCACGACGCAGTGTCCACAGCGCACACCAAAGTGTCCCTGCGCAGCCTTCAGCTGCACTCATGCCATACCACCCTCAAGTCTATTTATAAGTGCGTTTGCCATGAGGAGGAACCGCAGGCACACACTGCAGAGGGTTGGCACGGCTAGGCAGCGACCCTCTTTAAAAGGGGCGGGGCGATAGCCCACAATGCTGTACAGAAGCAATGAGAAATATAATCCTGTGCCACCGCCATCAGGAGCTGCACACGTGGGCATAGCAATGGGGAACCTATGTGCCACACACTATTCATTCTGTCAAGGTGTCTGCATGCCCCAGTCAGACCGCGGTTTTTTATAAATAGTCACAGGCAGTTACAACTCCGCAATGGGAATTCCGTTTGCACCGACAGCATGGGTGGCTCCCTGGAACCCACCGTCGGTACATAAATGTATCCCATTGCAGTGCCCATCACAGCTGAGGTAACATCATGTTAAATGCAGGTGGGCTTCGGCCCACACTGCATGCCCCAGTCAGACTGGGGTTCTTTAGAAGTGGACACATGCAGTTACAACTCCGTGTGGACCGACAGCATGGGTGGGAGCCAGGAAGCCACCGGCGGTACATCAATATATCCCATTGCATTGCCCATCACAGCTGAGGTAATGTCATGTTTAATGCAGGTGGGCTTCGGCCCACACTGCATGCCCCAGTCAGACTGGGGTTCTTTAGAAGTGGACACATGCAGTTACAACTCCCTGTGGACCCACAGCATGGGTGGCTCCCTGGAACCCACCGGCTGTACATAAATGTATCCCATTGCAGTGCCCATCACAGCTGAGGTAACGTCCGTTTAAATGCAGGTGGGCTTCGGCCCACACTGCATGCCCCAGTCAGACTGGGGTTCTTTAGAAGTGGACACATACAGTTACAACTCCGTGTGGACCGACAGCATGGGTGGGAGCCAAGAAGCCACCGGCGGTACATCAATATATCCCATTGCATTGCCCATCACAGCTGAGGTAATGTCATGTTTAATGCAGGTGGGCTTCGGCCCACACTGCATGCCCCAGTCAGACTGGGGTTCCTTAGAAGTGGACACATGCAGTTACAACTCCCTGTGGACCCACAGCATGGGTGGCTCCCTGGAACCCACCGGCTGTACATAAATGTATCCCATTGCAGTGCCCATCACAGCTGAGGTAACGTCCGATTAAATGCAGGTGGGCTTCGGCCCACACTGCATGCCCCAGTCAGACTGGGGTTCTTTAGAAGTGGACACATGCAGTTACAACGCCGTGTGGACCGACAGCATGGGTGGCTCCCTGGAACTCACCGACGGTACATAAATATATCCCATTGCAGTGCCAAGCACAGCTGAGGTAATGTCATGTATAATGCAGGTGGGCTTTGGCCCACACTGCATGCCCCAGTCAGACTGGGGTTCTTTAGAAGTGGACACATGCAGTTACAACTCCGTGTGGACCGACAGCATGGGTGGGTGCCAGGAAGCCACCGGCGGTACATAAATATATCCCATTGCAGTGCCCAGCACAGCTGATGTAACGTCAGCTTTAATGCAGGTGGGCAAAAAATTAATTGGATTACACTGTAGGCGAGGGCCCCAAAAAATTGGTGTACCAACAGTAGTAATGTACGTCAGAAAAATTGCCCATGCCCAACCAAGAGGGCAGGTGAAACCCATTAATCGCTTTGGTTAATGTGGCTTAAGTGGTAACTAGGCCTGGAGGCAGCCCAGTTAAAATAAAAATTGGTTCAGGTGAAAGTTTCAACGCTTTAATGAGCATTGAAACGTATAAAAATTGTTTACAAAAATTACATGACTGAGCCTTGTGGGCCTAAGAAAAATTGCCCGTTCGGCGTGATTACGTGAGGTTTCAGGAGGAGGAGGATGAATAGAATACACAGATTGATGATGCAAAAAGGTCCCCGTTTTTGATGGTGGTGATAGAGAACAATGCTTCCATCCGCGGGTGCAGCCTACGTATTGCTTAGGTATCGCTGCTGTCCGCTGGTGGAGAAGAGAAGTCTGGGGAAATCCAGGCTTTGTTCATCTTGATGAGTGTAAGCCTGTCGGCACTGTCAGTTGACAGGCGGGTATGCTTATCTGTGATGATTCCCCCAGCCGCACTAAACACCCTCTCTGACAAGACGCTAGCCGCAGGACAAGCAAGCACCTCCAGGGCATACAGCGCGAGTTCAGGCCACGTGTCCAGCTTCGACACCCAGTAGTTGTAGGGGGCAGAGGCGTCACCGAGGACGGTCGTGCGATCGGCTACGTACTCCATCACCATCCTTTTACAGTGCTCCCGCCGACTCAGCCTTGACTGGGGAGCGGTGACACAGTCTTGCTGGGGAGCCAGAAAGCTGTCAAAGGCCTTAGAGAGTGTTCCCCTGCCTGTGCTGTACATGCTGCCTGATCTCTGCGCCTCCCCTGCTACCTGGCCCTCGGAACTGCGCCTTCGGCCACTAGCGCTGTCGGATAGGAATTTTACCATCAGTTTGTCCGCCAGGGTCCTGTGGTATAGCATCACTCTCTAACCTCTTTCCTCTTCGGGTATGAGAGTGGAAAGGTTCTCCATATACCGTGGGTCGAGCAGTGTGTACACCCAGTAATCCGTAGTGGCCAGAATGCGTGTAACGCGAAGGTCATGAGAAAGGCATCCTAACATGAAGTCAGCCATATGTGCCAGGGTACCTGTATGCAACACATGGCTGTCCTCACTAGGAAGATCACTTTCAGGATCCTCCTCCCCCTCCTCAGGCCATACACGCGGAAAGGATGACAGGCAAGCAGCATGGGTACCCTCAGCAGTGGGCCAAGCTGTCTCTTCCCCCTCCTCCTCATCCTCCTCATGCTCCTCCTCCTCCTCAACGCACTGAGATATAGACAGGAGGGTGCTCTGACTATCCAGCGGCATACTGTCTTCCCCCGCCTCCGTTTCCGAGCACAAAGCATCTGCCTAGAGGCATAGCAGAGGAATGGTGACACTAATGATTGCAGCATCCCCGCTCACCATCTGGGTAGACTCCTCAAAGTTTATAAGGACCTGGCAGATGGCTGCCAACCAGGCCCACTCTTCTGTAAAGAATTGAGGAGGCTGACTCTCACTGCGCCGCCCATGTTGGAGTTGGTATTCCACTATAGCTCTACGCTGCTCATAGAGCCTGGCCAACATGTGGAGCATAGAGTTCCACCATGTGGGCATGTCGCACAGCAGTCGGTGCACTGGCAGATGAAACCGATGTTGCAGGGTGCGCAGGGTGGCAGCGTCCGTGCGGGACTTGCGGAAATGTGCGCAGAGCCGGCGCACCTTTCCGAGCAGGTCTGACAAGCGTGGGTAACTTTTCAGAAAGCGCTGAACCACCAAATTAAAGACGTGGGCCAGGCATGGCACCTGCGTGAGGCTGCCGAGCTGCAGAGCCGCCACCAGGTTACGGCCGTTGTCACACACGACCATGCCCGGTTGGAGGCTCAGCGGCGCAAGCCAGCGGTCGGTCTGCTCTGTCAGACCCTGCAGCAGTTCGTGGGCCGTGTGCCTCTTCTCTCCTAAGCTGAGTAGTTTCAGCATGGCCTGCTGACACTTGCCCACCGCTGTGCTGCCACGACGCGCGACACCGACTGCTGGCAACGTGCTGCTGCTGACACATCTTGATTGCGAGACAGAGGTTGCGTAGGAGGAGGAGGAGGGTGGTTGAGTGGAGGAAGCATACACCGCCGCAGATACCACTACCGAGCTGGGGCCCGCAATTCTGGGGGTGGGTAGGACGTGAGCGGTCTCAGGCTCTGACTCTGTCCCAGCCTCCACTAAATTCACCCAATGTGCCGTCCGGGAGATATAGTGGCCTTGCCCGCCTGTGCTGTCCACGTGTCCGTTGTTAAGTGGACCTTGGCAGTAACCGCGATGGTGAGGGCGCGTACAATGTTGCCGGAGACGTGGTCGTGCAGGGCTGGGACGGCACATAGGGAAAAGTAGTGGCGACTGGGAACTGAGTAGCGCGGGGCCGCCGCCGCCATCATATTTTTGAAAGCCTCCGTTTCCACAACCCTATACGGCAGCATCTCCAGGCTGATAAATTTGGCTATGTGCACGTTTTACGCTTGAGCGTGTGGGTGCGTGGCGGCGTACTTGCGCTTGCGCTCCAACACTTGCGCTAGCGACGGCTGGATGGTGCGCTGAGAGACATTGGTGGATGGGGCCGAGCACAGTGGAGGTGAGGGTGTGGGTGCAGACCAGGAGACGGTAGTGCCTGCGTCCTGAGAGGGGGGTTGGATCTCAGTGGCAGGTTGGGGCACAGGGGGAGAGGCAGCGGTGCAAACCGGAGGCGGTGAACGGCCTTCGTCCCACTTTGTGGGGTGCTTGGCCATCATATGTCTGCGCATGCTGGTGGTGGTGGCTCCCCAGCTGATCTTGGCGCGACAAAGGCTGCACACCACTGTTCGTCGGTCGTCTGCACTCTCAGTGAAAAAGTGCCAGACCTTTGAGCACCTCGGCCTCTGCAGGGTGGCATGGCGCGAGGGGGCGCTTTGGGAAACAGTTGGTGGATTATTCGGTCTGGCCCTGCCTCTACCCCTGGCCACCGCACTGCCTCTTCCAACCTGCCCTGCTGCTGCACTTGCCTCCCCCTCTGAAGACCTGTCCTCAGTAGGCGTAGCAAACCAGGTGGGGTCAGTCACCTCATCGTCCTGCTGCTCTTCCTCCGAATCCTCTGTGCGCTCCTCCCTCGGACTTACTCCAAATACTACTACCTGAGTGATAGACAACTGTGTCTCATCGTCATCGTCCTCCTCACCCACTGAAAGCTCTTGAGACAGTTGCCGGAAGTCCCCAGCCTCATCCCCCGGACCCCGGGAACTTTCCAAAGGTTGGGCATCGGTCACGTCAAACTCCTCCAGTGGGAGAGGATTCGGAACCATTGCTGCCCATTCTGGGCAGGGGCCCGAGAACAGTTCGTGGGAGTCTGCCTGCTCTTCAGAATGTGTCATTGTAATGGAGTGAGGAGGCTGGGAGGAAGGAGGAGCAGCAGCCAGAGGATTCAGAGTTGCAGCAGTGGACAGCGCAGAATTCTGGGAGGTCGATAGATTGCTGGATGCACTTTCTGCCATCCACAACAGGACCTGCTCACACTGCTCATTTTCTAATAAAGGTCTACCGCGTGGACCCATTAATTGTGAGATGAATGTGGGGACGCCAGAAACGTGCCTCTCTCCTAATCCCGCAGCAGTCAGCTGCGATACACCTGGATCAGGAGCTCGGCCTGTGCCCACACCCTGACTTGGGCCTCCGCATCCTCGCCCGTGTCCACGTCCTCTAGGCCTACCCCTACCCCTCAGCATGCTCTATTACCAGTAGTGCAGAAACAGAATGCTGTAATTAAATGTGCCGCTTATTGGCCTGTGGTTGGAGGCTGACTTCCCTTACGGAACGCACAGCAGAGCCAGGAAACAATTTTGCGCACACCTGTAGTGAGACGTAGGTGCGTATGACTGAGCTAGTGGAATTCACAGCACAGAAGCAGTCAAGTGGCCAAAGGCCAGTAGTAGGCCTTAAGTATTTTGCTTCTATTTTTTTTAAATGCTGAGCTGATACAGCAGACAGATACTGTAGGCAGCGTATAATATTATGTATACTCTTTCCCTCTGGCGGGATGACGACGATCATGTAACAGAGACAGCAGATCCAGGAAACAATTTTGCGCAAGCCTGCTGTAACGCTTAGCTGCGTATTAATTAGGACTACTACCCCCAGCAGATAGATACTGTAGGCAGCGTATAATATTATGTATACTCTTTCCCTCTGGCGGGATGACAGCGCTGATGTAACAGAGACAGCAGATCCAGGAAACAATTTTGCGCAAGCCTGCTGTAACGCTTAGCTGCGTATTAATTAGGACTACTACCCCCAGCAGATAGATACTGTAGGCAGCGTATAATATTATGTATACTCTTTCCCTCTGGCGGGATGACGGCGATCATGTAACAGAGACAGCAGATCCAGGAAACAATTTTGCGCAAGCCTGCTGTAACGCTTAGCTGCGTATTAATTAGGACTACTACCCCCAGCAGATAGATACTGTAGGCAGCGTATAATATTATGTATACTGTTTCCCTCTGGCGGGATGACGGCGCTGATGTAACAGAGACAGCAGATCCAGGAAACAATTTTGCGCAAGCCTGCTGTAACGCTTGGCTGCGTATTAATTAAGACTACTACCCCCAGCAGATAGATACTGTAGGCAGCGTATAATATTATGTATACTGTTTCCCTCTGGCGGGATGACGGCGCTGAAGTAACAGAGACAGCAGATCCAGGAAACAATTTTGCGCAAGCCTGCTGTAACGCTTAGCTGCGTATTAATTAGGACTACAACCCCCAGCAGATAGATACTGTAGGCAGCGTATAATATTATGTATACTCTTTCCCTCTGGCGGGATGACAGCGCTGATGAAACAGAGACAGCAGATCCAGGAAACAATTTTGCGCAAGCCTGCTGTAACGCTTAGCTGCGTATTAATTAGGACTACTACCCCCAGCAGATAGATACTGTAGGCAGCGTATAATATTATGTATACTCTTTCCCTCTGGCGGGATGACAGCGCTGATGTAACAGAGACAGCAGATCCAGGAAACAATTTTGCGCAAGCCTGCTGTAACGCTTAGCTGCGTATTAATTAGGACTACTACCCCCAGCAGATAGATACTGTAGGCAGCGTATAATATTATGCATACTCTTTCCCTCTGGCGGGATGACAGCGATCATGTAACAGAGACAGCAGATCCAGGAAACAATTTTGCGCAAGCCTGCTGTAACACTTAGCTGCGTATTAATTAGGACTACTACCCCCAGCAGACATGCAGTAAACTGAAGACGGTCACAGGCAGCCCAAATATAGTATTTTTCCCCAATTTTTTGGAAAAAGCCCACTGCCTATATAGCCTGAATATCTCTTTCCCTGCCTCACCAGTACTGGCCCTATACTCTGTACAATGACTGCAGACTGCGGACGCAATGCTCTGCACGCCCGATATACAAAAAAAAAAATTGTGCAACACTGCTAAAAGCAGCCTCAACAGTACTGCACACGGTCAGATGTGGCCCTAAGAAGGACCGTTGGGGTTCTTGAAGCCTAAAATAACTCCTAACGCTCTCCCTATAGCAGCTCCGGCACCAGCAGCACTTTCCCTGATCTCTGTCAGAATGCATCTGTGGCGAGCCGCGGGAGGGGCCGATTTATATACTCGGGTGACACCTGATCTCGCCAGCCACTCACTGCAGGGGGGTGGTATAGGGCTTGAACGTCGCAGGGGGAAGTTGTAATGCCTTCCCTGTCTTTCTATTGGCCAGAAAAGCGCGCTAACGTCTCAGAGATGAAAGTGAAAGTAACTCGAACATCGCGTGGTACTCGTCTCGAGTAACGAGCATCTCGAACACGCTAATACTCGAACGAGTATCAAGCTCGGACGAGTACGTTCGCTCATCTCTAATTGATACCAAATTTATATATATACCATATATACTCGAGTATAAGCCTAGTTTTTCAGCACATTTTTTTATGCTGAAAATCCCCCCCTAGGCTTATACTCGAGTTAGGTAAAAAAAAAAAAAAAAAAAAACTCCGCAATACTCACCTCCCAGCCTGCATCTGTGTCCCCGGCGCGATGGTCTCCTCCGTGGTGCGGCAAGCTGCTTGAGAATTCTCCCCGCTGTCATCTCCTTGCTCAGCTTTACATTCCCCTGCCGTCAGTGCTGTGTAAGTAAGCGCTGTAATTGGATTGAGCACCAGCCAATCACAGCCGGCACTCGATTATTCACAGCCATTCAGTGAATGACATCACTGAATGGCTGTGATTGGTTTATCGAGCGTCGGCTGTGATTGGCTGGCACTCGATCCAGTCACAGCGCTTACTTACACAGCGCTGACGGCAGGGGAATTGAAAACCGTGCAGGGAGATGAGAGTGGGGAGAAGTCTGAAGCAGCATGAATCACCGCCGGGGAAATCACGTAGTTAGAACGAGATCAGCACTCCAGGGTTTTGGTCCTTGGGTCCGGATCACTGTTTGGGATCGTGCACCTGTGAGCCTATAAGTGCTGTTTGGATTTGTTGGATGTGCTGCTTCTTACATATACTTCTTCGGGGAGACCATCACGCTGGGGACACAGACACCGGCTGGGAGGTGAGTATTGCGGTTTTTTTTTACCTAGTATATACTCTAGTATAGCTCGGCTTATACTCGAGTCAATAAGTTTTCCCAATTTTTTGTGGTAAAACTTATTGACTCGGCTTATACTCGGGTCGGCTAATACTCGAGTATATACGGTACTTTGTTTGCAACTTTTTTCTCATCAACGGTGCTATGTTAGGGGTTTCTTCTGCAGCATGAGGGCTTAGTCACACGGGTGCATCCGGGCACGAAGAAGACGGTCGCACCGGCAGGTACAGCCGATTCTCCGCAGCGCCGGAAGAAAGAACATGTGACCGGCTCCATTGCTGAAGTGTGGCCGTCTTCTTCGTGCAGTAAGGGCTCAGTCACACGGGCGCATCGGCGCCGGTGTGACTAAGCCCTGAATTGTACTTTTTAAAGGTACCATTTGCTGATCTATATAGCTTTTTGACCACTTTCTATTCCATTTTTTGGTAAGAAATGCTAAATTAGCTATTTTTGCCATGTTTTTAATATTATTTTCATGGCTTGCACAGTGCAGCTTAAAGAAATGTCCTTACTTACATTACAAACCCAGCAATACCAAATTTGTGGTGATTTTTTTTTACTAGGTGGGATTTTGACTTATTTTTGTTTATTTGTATTTGTTATGACTTTTTTACTTTTGTATCAATATGCAGTCCAAAGTTCACCGCTTTTGATCACTTTTAGAACACAATACAATGCTTCGGTATTGCAGTGCATTGTATAATCTATGAAGCCACTTAGGTCACCAGAGATGGCAGACACAGAGGGCATCTTCAATTCTCTGGGTGCTATAGCAACCCACTGGGACACCACAATTACATCGTGGGGTTCGATGGGTGACAGAGGTCCCCACTGTTGGAGCTGGAGCCTGGCTGTCAGACATGTGGACCCACACTCTCCCTGGCACTGTGGACCCGTGCCAAGCTTCTGATGCGGCACCATAGAAAAGTGTATGCATCAGAATAAACTCCCTTAACAGATGTTTTCAAAAGTAGGTAAGACAATAGACAAAAAAAGCCCATGTGATTCTTTTTTGTTGTTGGATGTATTAAAACAATAAAAGATGATTGTGAAAGCGTACATATTCTTCTAACGGGACCAGAAGCTTGAGGACTGAGCTGGGGATAAGCAGAAGCAATCTTATGTATGGCTGACTGATTACTTTCCATGGTGCTGAAAATCCATTCCCTAACGCATAGAAAACTCCATGGTGCTGAAATGACTCTCATAGCGAAGGCTACGTGTTTACTGTTTGCCCCAATTACTGTCATTAACGGCTTATTATGGTGGCATGAATATACTGTTATTAGAATCATCCACTGGACTTCAAAGATATTTTATTATTGTGTTCTATGTATGGAGCAAAAGACTATAAAAGAATCCTAATGCTTGTAGCCGGGACTGCCACCAGATATGTCTGGCCTGCATATGTTGTAAGGGACTCAGCCCTAAGACATTACTGCTGGCTTTGAAAGGACTGAAGCTGTAGCAATGCCTAGGATGTACTGGGCTTCACAATGGAATTCCAAACTGAACTGAGCATGCTCCTGGGGAACTTTCTAGAGACTGGAGCCTTGGTTATAAAAGAGACCTTTTTCAAACTGAGTTGAACTAGAGAGATAGTGCTAAGCATAGTAAAGTGGAGGTGCTGCTGTATTTGGGCCGGGGAAACCTGATGAGCTGCTGATACTGCTGAAAAAGGATAGTTCCCAGGACTACCTTTTGCCTGGAGCTAAAAAAGAGAGGAGATTAGCATTGTGTCTCTAGACTAGTGGGCATCTGGACAGTGACAGGGATTTATGGAAACCGTATGTATTGTTTTACTTGAGTAGTCCCACGAGACATATTGTAAGTGAGACTAGCCTCAATCTGCCAAATGTACAGTATGTGCGTGTAATGTATCTGTAGACAGTATGCATATTTGTGAGATTTTATGTGTTTGTGTAGTATGTGTGCAATGCATATCTAAGTATGCATGTGTAAGGCCATCTTCACATGGGACAGAATGTTCCATAGGACACAGCAGAATATTCCGCTGTCAAAATCTGCATTAAAATCTGCACATTGGACATGAGGATCTTGCGGAATATTCTATCTCATGTAAAAGCAGGTTACTTTCACAACTGTGTTTGCTATTTCCATTGCTCTGGTCCATCACAGGAGCAGAACAACTAAGATAAGAGTAGTGCCTGATACGTCATATGGTGGACACCAACTGCACCTGACAGACCCCATTGGCAGTAACGAGGTATGTCAGGTTTCTGTTATGATGTCTGTTATGTAAACAGACAAATAGTGCAGCATGCAGAGCCATTTTATCCAGCTTTTTGTATTGCATCTGCAATGGAGACTCCAGAGGAACATTTCACACATAGACTTTTTCCACATTCTGCACCACCAGCCATAGTCATTTAGCACCAAAATCCGTTTAATTATACCAGCAGTTCTACATCTGCAAATAGACTTGTAGGTTTTCATGCGGAGTTCACAGACGCAGATTAACGTGCGGAATATTGGAAAATTCCGCCCATGTGAAAGGTCCCTAAAGGAAACTCTGACTCAGCAGGTATTACTCACACAGATGGTCTCAGGCCGGACTATTTCTTCCAATATTTTGTGCCGGATCTGCAACAGAACCTCTGACTGGAAGCTCCAACGCAGAAGAAGGGCTCTAGTACCCTGTTGCACCACCTCTAGCTTGGATACAAGATATGATACGGATGGGCATAGAGGCTCTAGTACCCTGTTGTACTGACCCTAGTTTGGATACTAGATGTGATACGGGCAAGCATGGAGACTCTAGTACCATGTTGTACCACCCCTAGCTTGGATACTAGACGTGATACAAGGGGCAGGGAGGCTCTAGTACCCTGATGGGCTGCCTCTAGCTTGGATAGAAGATGTGATATAGGTGGGCATGAAGGTTCTAGTACCCTGTTGTACCGCCTTCAGTTTGGATACAAGATGTGATATGGGTGGGCATGGAGGTTCTAGTACCCTGTTGTACCACCTCTAGCTTGGATACAAGATGTGATATGCGGGACATGGAGGCTTTAGCACCCTGTTGCACCACCTCTAGCTTGGATACAAGATATGATAGGGATGGGCATAGAGGCTCTAGCACCCTGTTGTACTGCCCCTAGCTTGGATACAAGATGTGATACGGGCAGGCATGGAGACTCTAGTACCATGTTGTACCACCCCTAGCTTGTATACTAAACGTCATACAAGGCATGGAGGCTCTAGTACCCTGATGGGCTGCCTCTAGCTTGGATAGAAGATGTGATGCGGGTGGGCATGGAGGCTCTAGTACCCAGCTATACCACCTCCAATTTGGATACAAGATGTGATACGGGCTGGCATGGAGGCTCTAGTACCCTGTTCGGCCACCTCTAGCCTGGATGTAAGATGCGATATGGGCAAGCATGGAGGCTTTAGTACCCTGTTGTACCACCTCTAGCTTGGATACAAGATGTGATACGGACGGGCATGGAGGTTCTAGTAGCCTGTTGGACCGCCTCTAGCTTGGATATAAGATGTGATACGGTTGGGCATGGAGGCATACAGGTTTGATATGGTATCCTGCGGCATATTGCTCCACATTTGCTGTAACTGAGCCTTTAGATAATACAAACTGGTAGGCTGTCAAAGTTGGTCTCCCATATGTCCCATACATATTCTATTAGCAATTAATCTGGTAAAACAACAGATCTCAGAAGTGTGACAATGTTGTGAGGGCTCCTGTGACCCCCGTGCTGTGTGCGGCCGAGCATTATCCTGCTGAAAAATGCCTCTTGGATGTCCTGCCATGAGAGGAACACATGTGGCTGCAGGATGTACTGAACTTATCGCTGAGCTGTCATTGTCCCTCCTACCACTACTAGGGGTGACTGACTGTCATATGCGATGGCCCCATAAATCAGGATACCAGCAGTGGGGGGCAGTGTGCCGCTCCACAACAAAGGCAGGATGGAGGCGCTCATTCCTAGGTCTACAGACACACACACGGCTGTCATCAGTGCCCAAACTAAATCATGGGTCCATTGCCGAAGACATCCCGTTAACACTCCATAGCAGTTCAGTTTCATCATTCGTGACACCCCTGTAAACAAAGGTGACAGTGGGTGGGTGTCAAAGCCAGTTCCTGCAATGGATGCCTTGAGACCAAATGCCCTTCAGCTAAGCGCCTGGAAATGGTTCCAATAGACACGGGGACTTGTATCAGTAATACCACCTGTCTCTTGATGGCAGAAAACGAAACAGTTGGAGCTGCTCACGCTTGGCGGATAATCAGACGATCCTCTTTATTGGTGGTCTAATGAGTGTCCTAAGCCCAGTTGCCTTGTGTGTGTGCCTTCACGCATCCACTGGTCCCAGCCTTCGACCAGTCTGCTCAGAATGGCCCAGGTGGTGGGCAATTCATCGATATGATCATCCAGCTTCTCACATTCCAATAATGCATCCCTCTCAGCCTCTTAACTGGGTGAAATCTCGTTGCTTGCATCATGGAGGTGTCTAGTGGTCAACAAGCTCTACACAAGCGGAAAAAGAGGTCACTAGATACAAATAGACTCTGAGAGCCTTTTTATAGGTCAGGGGTGGAACCACTTTTAGGACCTCAGGGGGCAAGACCGTTCATCTAATCACACCACAACTCTAATCAACTGCATGCCAAGTTTTGTAGCAATTTTTTTTGACAATGAGTGTACTTTACTGTTTTCAGTTCTACCTCTATGTCTGGATCAATTGAATTATGTAGGTTCAAGGAAATCGAATAAAATGGATAGATAATGGAGGTTAACTTTTTAAGGTTAATGCAAAGATATAGGCACAATACTACACTGGACTGGAAAGATGCAGCCAGTTCCCATGTACCCTCACAAACATTGCCCAATTTTCTGAGGATTGAACTGTATATAGGACATTGTTAGTACACACATTACTGCATCCGAATGCTGCTAGTTTCTTAGACATGTACAGTGTCCATTGTAGTGCTTCACCTACTGTAAAATAGAAGTTCATTAATAGACAGATGGGCCGAGCTTTCTATGAGCTTTCCTTAATTGACATCCTTGTGTTTATATCTTGTGACATCAGAGCTAAGCTGTAGATCAAGGTAAGCTCTTAAATAAGTCAGCTAAGCCACTGCATGGCTAACTTTCAGTCATATAGTGGTAAACAGCGTCTCATCAGAGATGACCCCTTTCAAAATGTGGCCTCCAGGCGCTATTGGCTGACTGTCCCAGGTCCTGTTCCTGGCACCCATGACAAACAGGTGATGTTGCATGTGGACACTGCAGCCCGACAGAATTTTTCCCTTGCAGTAGATGCTACATGATAAATCTAATGTCATAAGGAGGCTATTCACATGTATTACGTCCTGTAATACAAGGATGGCACAAGTCTACAAGACAGGAGCCATTCTATGATGTCCATTTGACCTAGCAGGGTGATATGGACAGGGGTTGTCTTCATTAGACAACACCTTAAAAGTTTTTACCTTGTTTGTTCTGTAAAGTAATATTTCTGACTGTGTAAGAGGTTTTCCAGGATTAATAATATTGATGGCCTCTACCCAGAATCAATCAGCAATATCATATTGGTGGGGATGCCAGGGGTGCTGTTTACCCCAGAATGATATTGAGAGCTACGTCCTATTCACTTGACAAGTGTGGCAAACCTCGAGCTATTAAGAGGCCTAACAGCATCCAATGATCACACCAAGGAGGGGGTGCAAGCTATTGACCATGGCACCTAAGCAATTAAACTGCTGGCATCAGAGTTACCTCTGATCCTGGCAGTTGAGAAAGATAGATGAAGGGTACTGACACACCCCACAATTTATCACCGTGAGGAAAAAATGTATCATCGAGCAGAAACAGCTAGCCACCATAGCATACATTTTCATCATGAGTCATTGTGGGGTTAACCCTTCCCAATCCACTGTCTGATGTCCAAAGACATTCTGAATGGAGGCTGTACAGCTTCGATGTCGAAACACATCCAGCAGGGTATTCTTACTGTAGATTACTGGCCGCTCTGTTGTCGGGAGCCTCTCCAGCATGTCACATACCACAGTACTGGCTGTAGCCAGCAGATGGCGCCATTGTATGATGGCAGAAAGAGAAAGTCTCCTAGGAAACCCTGAATCCAAAATTGGATTGCAAAGGGTTAAAGTAAATGTCAATCCTTTTTTAGGGTACGTTTACATGTAGCTGAAAAAGTGCAGATTTTCTGCAACAGAAAATCCATAGTATTTCCACAGCAAATTTCACAGCAAGAACTATGGAAAACCAGTGGTGCAGATTTTGTCACAGAATTTGTCACAGATCCACAACAGTCTTCACCTCTTCAATTGAAAGGGTGAAATCTGCTGCGGATCTGGGGCAGATACTATGTTAAAATTTGCGCCGATTATGCGGATTATGATGTGGTTTTAGTTGCTATTTTAATGTGGATTTTGGTGTGGATTTTCTGCTGTGGAAAATCTGCACTTTTTTCACTACGTGTGAATGTACCTTTAAAATTCCTAGTTCATCCAATATTATTATCAGATGCTAATCATGGATGGTCTAACTGCTAGAGGGTACCTAGGACCCCAATATGCTGTGTGTAGCTGAGGAATTAGTATCTTAAATGTTTATTTTTGCTGTACAGTGAGTCTGGAAAGTATTTAGGCCCTTTCACTTTTTTATATTTTGTTATGTTGTGGCCTTGTGCAAACTTCAAGTTTTCCACATCATTTTGCACCCAATACCCCATGTAGCAAGCCGGTGCACAGAAGGGCCTGCAGGGGTCTGTAAAGAGGCCTTCTGTGTGCTAGAAATGAGACTAAACACCTGTGGGTGTGGCAGGAAGAGAGATGAAAGCATTAGTTCCTGCCACACTCAGGGAAAAGAGGCTGCTGAGGCAGCTACAGTAGCTGCAACCCTAGGGTTTGGCACAGACCAGATTGTGTTTATTGAGAGTCTGACAGGTGATGATGCCTCCTAGACACCCTGGTTGCGTAAAGCTACAAGGACACTGTAAACCCAGAAGTTATGGGCATATATGCAGTGTGTTGATGCTGTAAAACCTTTGCTGTGTGAAATAAAGCTGGCAGACAAATATTTGAAGAATCCGGTTGTCCAGAGTTTCTTAGATGGAGAAGATGGCGATCCCTGTGAGTGAGTAACCCCCAAGTTTTCACACTCATAATGACAAAGTGAAAACAGAATGGTAGATATCATTGTCAATTTTTGGACCCTGTTCTTCCAAAACTTCTTCCTGATATGCGTTGTGAGCTGTCAGACCTTATATAAACAGGGGTTTGTTTTCTAATATTATGTCTAATCAACTGAATTTATCACAATTAGGCTGGATTCAGACGACCGTATATCGGCTCGGTTTTCACGCCGAGACGATATACGGTGTCCTCATCTGCAGGGGTGGGGGGGGAGGATGGAAGAGCCAGGAGCAGGAACTGAGCTCCCACCCCCTCTCTTCCTCCTCTCCTCTGCACTATTTGTAATGAAAGGAGGTGGGACGGGGGGCGGGAATAAGTTCTGAGAATTAGCCCTGCCCCCGTCCCGCCTCTCCTCATTGCAAATAGTGCAGAAGGGCGGAGAGGAGGCAGAGAGGGGGCGGGAGCTCAGAGCACTGCTCCTGGGTCTTCCAGCCTCCCCACCCCCGCACCCCTGCAGAGAGAGACGATGTATATCGGCTGGCGTGAAAACCTGGCCGATATACGTTCGTCTGAATCCAGCCATAATGTCAGTTTTTCAGGGATCATGCACATGAAAGAGTCATGTGAGCTGTATGAGCTTGTATGGTGCCATAGAGTCCTTGTGGCTCTGTACTGTAGAGCTGCAGGCGCTCCAGGGGTCCCTGTATAATGCCTTCATATGGTACCATATTATGGAGATATTTTCTCACCACACTAATTCCTTACGCCATCCAGCTTCAGGACGTAATTTGTGGTAGTGGAAACAATGTTCTGCCACTGACTTGTGTCCGGGTCTAGTGTGCGGTGGCAATGATTTTTCCAAATGGAGCAGTTCAGCGGAATCCCCAACGCAGGTGTAAAATCACCACATGCACCTGCATACATTTATTTTATTTTGGGTATATTGCTACTGAGAAAAAAAAAGTTTAGGAATATAAATAGAGTTGAGCGAACGTACTCTGGCGAGCTTGATGCTCGTTCGAGTAATAGCGTACTCGATGGTGCTCGTTACTCGAGCTAGCATCAAATCGCGTTCGACCCCGCCCCAGTTTTTGACTCCTCCCCGCAGTGACGTGCCTGTTTTGGCCCCTCTCCACCACGATGCAGCGTGCGTCATTTGAAAATTTTTAGTCTGACAGGAAGGGGGAGAGAGGGAGAGAAAAACACAAACCAAGAAAAAAAAATAGCTCGGGACCATTCGTTCCACATACAAAAATGTTCGAGCCTCCCATTGTAGTCAATGGGGTCCGTTACTCGAGTAGAGCTCTCGAATTTTACGAAAAGCTCGACTCAAATAACGTGAACCCGAGCATTTAGGTGCTCGCTCATCTCCAAATATAAATGAACCTCAGTATCCTAAGATATGGTGCCGCCCTATATATAGTGGATTAAAAAGATATGACGGTGAAAAAGGACATAAACAGCGCCCAGGATTAGGACCATACCATAATTAGCAAGCGTAAAGTGCAAAAGTATCTACAAATAAATATAATTTAGTAATAAATACTAAAGGCGGCATGATCAGAAGGAAATCATAATAATAAATTAAATAGACCTGAAAAACATGATAGAATTCATATAGAAGCACAGCTTGCTAATCAGTATGATCATGGGGATGACATCACTCAGAATGTCCTAGCTTCCTTAATGAATGTTTTTTAATAGTGTAAGGTCCACTACTCGTGTCTGCCACCCTCATGTGGTTCCAGGAAGCTGCAAGCGTCACTCTGCTCTCTCTGTGTTTAATGGATCCTATATGTCTGCTTTCGTCCAGCACTGAGAGGGTTAACCAGCTCTCTGGCTCTCAGCTCACCTGTGGGGTTAATAGGCATTACTCCTCTATTGACGGTGGGTTGTGGCACTTCCTCTTTGCCTCAGAATTGATGTGTGTTAGATTCTGACACTCAGCTTTCTCAGGTCGCCTATATCTGTGTTCTCAGTCTGATCTGTGCCTTGTAAGGGCCCATTTAGACACAACGATTATCGCTCAAAATTCGCTCAAAAGCCTTCTTTTGAGCGATAATCGTTGTGTGTAACTGCACTGACATCGTGCAGTCTTCATTATCCCGTCGCTCATCATTGTCTTTCAGCATGCTGAAAGACAACAATGAGCCTTATCAGGGATTCACAGCGGGATACAGCTGATACCATTGTTTCAGCTGTATCCCACTCCCTGATATCGGGTTGAGTATGAAGAACAGAGCGGTCCAGCTTTGTTCTCCATACCTGGCACGGAGCGCTCGGCTGTATAGCAGCTGGGCGCTCCATGCAGAAAACATCTGGATGCAGAAGACAAGCAGGGACACTCTGCTTGTCTTTTGCATCCTCTGCTCCGAGCGCCGGGCTGTATAACAGCCGGGTGCTCGGAGCAGGGGAAAAGCTGGATGCAGAAGACAAGCAAGGTTCCAGTGCAGGGCCACCCTTATCGGGGTGATCGCCTTGCTGGTAGGTAGGGGCTTTCCATTCCCTCTGCAGCCAAGGGTCAATCACACCTTTCCTGGCATCAGTCCCCCCATCTGACCAGACAGCTGCCAACTGCACCAGGACCTGTATAGGCTTGGTTGGTTGGTCCAGTGGGTCCACACTCCCATATCCGTAACAGTTTGATTAATGAATAAAAATGATTCTAATATTGAACCCAAGTGCCTCTGTTTTAATTTAATTTTTCTCTATTTTTACTCTATTTTTTGAACTTTTCAGGCCCCAGCATTACAATTAATGGGGTTGTGCCATGATTGCAAGTTATCCATTATTCTCTGGAGCCATTGCATCTGGCAGTCCTATTGAAGTTGATGAGCAGCAGTGCAAATGTGCGACTCCTGCTGACCAAACTTCAAGATGCACCACAAACCCGTACTCAGGATCAGTGGTTCACTATCAGAAAAAATAAGTGCTTCCATATTGTAGCATAGCTGACTGGGATGTGCAGCCCAGGCACAGCACCAGGTAATAGCAGCTGCTACCTCCCTGGAATAGGCAGGATAACCTCTATGAACCGAGAATAAGCAGTAAGCAGCCAGGGATCCTAGGTGCTGCTGATGTAGAAAGAAAGAACATTCCAGAGTGTGCAGAAGAAATTTCTATTTATTTAGAAACATTTGTGTTTCAGCACCAAACAGACTTTTCACCACATAACTTTTGGCAGTAAAAATGGATAGTTTTATTTGCTAATAATCTGCAAAAATGAAATATGTCATCAAAAATATGACCTATTGTATAAATCAAGTTTTTATTTTAAACATTTTTTTTGAAATTTTGGGAATTTTTTTAAAATTCCAATATCATGACCTCGATTTAATTAAAAACCTGACCACTAGGCTTAATATTAGGCCAGTACTTCCTGTTCTGTCAAGAAAACTTTTCAGCAGTCATCTCATCACAGAAAGGATTACAATAAAAGGCAACACCTCCATATGGATGCCAAAGGACCCTCCATTCATCATAGGTGATGGTCACAGCTGACCTCCCCCCCATCCCTGCACAATAGTCTCTGCACAGGTCGCAGAACATGCCTAAAATAGCCTACCACAGAAGTCAATGGGTCTGCTCTTGTCCATTGTGTGAAGGGCTCACAAGACTACTGTAAAGCCTGTAAATGCTCCTAAATGCAGGTCAGGAAGGATGGCAGCCCCCATTGGCACGTACAGACTATAGAATTTTAAAAAATCAACAAATCAGAAAATAAAAACAGATTACAAAACTGGAAAATATTTCACTACTTGCTTTTAAATAGTAAAAACAAATTATGTGATACAATCCCTTTAAACCTTTACTTGCAAGCAGCATCACAATTTCCATAACTTTTTAAACTAATCTGATACTTTACAGAAGTGTCTATTTGCATAACTCTGATCTTTATTTTCATGACTATACAGATAATGTGCACAGCAGACAGCTCCACCGCTTACTACTCAGGCATTATTCTGCAGCGCTGGCACTGTTTTTTTTCTTTTTAGGACATCTCTGCTGCACAGAGCCAAAATATAACAATGTGCATGAGTCTTAGAAAACAGCCATTCTCTGCTGTATGTAAGAGCCCTGCAAACAACAGCTTCCTAACCCCATGCATGACCTGGATAGAGACAGATTGATGCCAGTCAATCCTACATTTTCAGATTTGATTTAAAGTCAAATCTAAGTTTCTAAAACACAGTTTCTCTCAATGTTAAATAGTTAATTTCACACAAATCGTCTAATCTAGAGTCAGCTGCTCTAGAACATTTTATTAGTCTGCATAGAGATACTAGTTAATACAATAGATATAAAGGTCAAGCATTCTTCACATAAAATAAAAGGGCCACTAACTTTTCAGACACCTTCTGCACATATAATAGCCTGTGTGTGTCGTCATTCTGTAATATACTTTTATTAAAAATGTTGCTTTTCCACCAAAATCAAGTTTAAAGTGGCTGCCACTAGGGGTCTCCCTTCCAATTTCTCTGCAATCCACTACTATATTCCCCTAATAACAAGCCCTACCCTGGTAGGACTGTGTATCTTGATGCCACCGGAAGCTAGGGGTTTGACAGCCCTGAGATAGAGGGACGCCCCTGTCACGCTCTGATTGGCTGCAAGATATTTCGGCCGCAAAACAAACTTGCAGCTGCCAGCTCACTGTGGAGGACAACAGGGACCCTGATGAGGAACAGCAGTACCAAAGTAAGCCTAGCAGCTCCGTTTCACCTATGGCGGCAGCGCCCTCCCGACTGCAGCGCATGGACAGCAGCTCTGATACTGAGCGGGGATCCCCTGGCACCTGCGGCGCTGTGATTGTGTGACCCCACTCGCTCGCTGCTGACTTACCCTCCTGGCTTAGTCTTACTGCTCCTCTCACTTCTGTGATTGCCAAGTGCACCCTGGTGTCACTCTCCGGTGTACAGAGGCCAGTAGGACAGCACTCTCCTGCATCTATTCCTTACAGTTTGCTTTTCCCCGCTGTCACTCACTGCTGTCAGTCTACCCGCTACTTGGGCTGCAGTGCAGCAGTACAGGAGCTTAGAGAGATCGACAGGACAGCCGTGGAGAGCGTGCTGACTGTAAGCTAGGGGGCTGTAACATGGGTGCTCCCTGTGCCTCAGTGCCACACATGCCTTGAGCGATAGCAGCAGAATATCCAATCACATGCTGTGAGAGTTACCAGGCTGTCAAAGTGGCTGCACCTACTCTCCAGCCATACTTCCGGTGGCGTCAAGATACACCAGTAGGCCTGGTAGCAAGGTTTGAATACCCCACTTCCAGCAAGCTAATGCTCTGATCGGTTAATCAAGCACCACATCAGCCAACGAGAGCCGCTGCTCTATTTACCAATCACAGCCATTCATTGAATGACATAATTGAATAGCTGTGATTGGTTTATCAAGCACCAGCTCTCATTGGCTGACGTGGTGCCCGATTAACCAATCAGAGCACTAGCTTGCTGGAAGTCGGGTATTCAAGCCCCGCTACAAGGAAAAACTGCTCTGTCGGTGTGAAGGAGGACACGGAAGCCTGCAGCAGCGCCACAGCCCAGCGTGAGGGACGTGAACGCCATCTGCTAGGTAAGACATTGTGCCTTATTAATATGACAGTGTCTTGTTTTCAGGGATGCACGGCACTTGTTAGGGATTGAGATTCTGTAGTTGCTGGTATGCTGGAACATTTTCTTAGCTGTGGAGAAGGGGCTACTTCCGGCACTCACAGGCTGACAGTTCTGCAGACACATTTGAACACATTTCTAAAACTTTTTACACTAGTTTCTGGAATAAAAAAGGAACAAAGTTTTGCAACTTTTTCTTCTTTCTGGAGGGGGTTTGGCTGCCCCAGACTGACAAATTTATGTATAATTTATGCCAGAAGCTGGCATAGATTTCACCAGAAATGTATGCCAGGTCAGACCTGGCTTACATTTCTGAGAAGGTGTAAGGAGATTCCAGGATGTATTCAGCATATCGTCCTCCAGGCTTAGTAAATTTTCCCCATTGTCTGCAATTTCCATAATCTCTGCTTCTCCTGCTGTTACAATGTATGTATTATATTAGGTTCACAAACCAGTTAGCTAGAGTGTCTCTGAATGCCTAACTTATACAGCTATCCTGGAACAGCCAAGGGGCGGGCATTCAGATACTGCCTTCCTGCTGATTGGGTCAGAAACAGAGCAATGCAACATGGAAAATGAGAGAAAGGAAGTACAGGACAATGAACTACTGGCAGAGTGGTAGGCTTGTAACACACACCATGCCTGAAAGTGAATTGCAAACAGCAGAAATATGGGGAGGACCACCTGGAAATCAGAGCTTATAAACACGAAACAGGGTGCAAAGAGCAGCATGAGTGAGTAAGGAGAACCTGGAGTATTTTTGAAAATGTGTTGAAAATTCAGGTATGCCATAATTACGATTTCTAGCTACAAAACGCTTTAATTAAAGCTGGTAAGGTTAGTGAGAGAAAAATTGTGATTTGACATTTCAATCCATTTCCAATTAGTATATTGCAAGCACTCTGGTAATGAAGTGATTGAGCTGATAGTTGTATTCAAAAGCGACAGCATTTTGTAGGTCACATTTTATTTGCTTTTATGTATTTTAAGAGCCTGCATAGTGTTTAGAATCCGTTTTCTGCACATCACTTCATTAAACATATCCATTCAGATAAGTCTTTATATTCACAGAATGGATGTTGACTAACTACAGTATACAGCATTCAGCTCAGCTGCTCGACTGATATATGTGTATTCTACTGTTTTGCTTATTTTTATGATATTTGTTTTGACTCAAGAATAGTAGCCACGGCAATATTGTTAGATGGTAGTTTATAGAAAAATATGAAGAACTCGATACATTTTCCTAATATACTGCTAGATCAAAATAGGAATCCAATACTGTATTATCTGTACACTATCCAAGAATCCTCACACATTTTGACCTGTCAGTGCTTAAAGGGGTTGTCCCGTGAAATCAAGTGGGTCTATACACTTCTGTATGGCCATATTAATGCACTTTGTAATATACATCGTGCATTAAATATGAGCCATACAGAAGTTATTCACTTACCTGCTCCGTTGCTGGCGTCCCCGTCTCCATGGCTCCGACTAATTTCTGTATCTTGTGCCTTCTTTAGACGCGCTTGCGCTGTCCGGTCTTCTGCTCTGTTGAATGGGGCCGCTCCGGCGTGCTCGCGCCGGAGAGCTGGTCTGCGCATAGTCATCGTAGCTCCGCCCCGTCACGTGGTGCCGATCAGCCAATTAGGTGGCTGTAATCGGCAGTGGAATGCAAGACAGGAGAAGATAATCCATGGTGCATCATGGGAGAAGACCCGCGGTGCACCATGGAAGAAAACCGCAGTGCACCTTGGGAAAGGACTGGCGGCCATCTTTAAAAGAAGAAAATAAGAAACGGACCAAACGGGGATGCAGGTAAGCGATTTTTAATTTTTTTTTTTAAAAATAACAAAGGGATTGTTTTTAACGGGGCACAATGTGGGGGTATGTAGAGAATAAAAATGTTTGATTTCGCCGCGGGACAACCCCTTTAATGCACTAGAAAGTCAACAGGGTACTAAGAACCTACCTCAGAAACTCAATGAGACTGTGGAAGACAACACTGGAAGAGAACTCAATATGTAGCATAAGCTACCATTAAGTGCAGCATATACCAAGGTGATGAACTGTCTCCGATGTTGTTCTGCATAGGCTTGAACGCCCTCAGCCAGATAATCGCAAGAACTGGGGATGGATACAATGTAAAGAGTGGAACTACCATCAGCCACCTCCATGGATGACATCAAGCTGTATGCTAAGAGCGAAGGATACATTGACTCGCTGATCCACCTCACATGGATTTACAGTGAGGACAGACAGACAATTAACACCTTCCCGCTCCAGGACGTACATATACGTCCTGGAGCATCAGGGTATGTATGCAGAGAGGCCGCGGGGCAACCTCTATGCATACAGCGCAGATGCCAGCTGTTTACTACAGCTGACAACTGCGGGCAATAGCCGTGATTGGCCGTTCGCGGCTATTAACCCTTTAAATGCCGCTGTCAATTCTGACAGCGGCATTTAAAGAACCCGAACGCCCCCACCCCCCACGGTGAGATTGGGGAAGCCGTGCAGGTGTCATGGCTTCCAGGGGCCTTCTGAAAGGCCACAGGGCTGCTTTGAGAGACTGCCTATCAAGCCATCCCCGTGGGGTGGCTTGATAGGCTGCCTGTCAGAATGCAGTATGACATAATGCTATAGCATTATGTCATACTGCAGGAGCGCTCAAAGTATCGCATATTGTAGTCCCCCAGGGGGACTTAAAAGTAAAGTACAAAAAAAAGACCAATAAAGTTTTTTTAATTGTAAAAAAAAAGTAATAAAAGTTTAAATCACTCCCCTTTTGCCCTATCTATAATAAAAAGTCTAAATAATAAAATAAAAATACATATTTGGTATCGCTGCGTCCATAAAAGCCCGATCAAAGTAGCACATTATTTACCCTGCATGATGAACGTCGTCCGAAAAAAAAATAAAGAACGCCAGAAATGCACTTTTTCAGTTACCCTGTCTCCCAGAAAAAAAGCAATAAAAAGCGATTAAAAAGTCGTACGTATTCCGAATGAGTACTAACGGAAACTACAGGACATCCCGCAAAAAATGAGCCATCGCTGAACTACGTTGACAGGAAAATAAAAATGTTATTGTGCACAGAACATAACAGCAGAAAATAATTGAAAAAAATTAAATGTCTTTGAAAAAAAAAGAGTAGTATAGTAAAAAAAAAAACTATCCAAGTTTGATATCTTAGCAATCGTACTGACCCATAGAATAAAGTTATCATGTCGTTTTTGTTACAGTTTGTGCGCCGTAGAAACAAGACGCACTGAAAGATGTCAGAATGCCATTTTTTTTTTTATTTTACTCCACTTAGAATTTTTTTTAAGTTTTTCAGTACATTAAATGGCACCATTGAAAAATACAACTCGTCCCGCAAAAAACAAGCCCTCATGCAGCGACGTCAATGCATAAATAAAGGTGTTATGATTTTTTAAGGGGGGGAGGAAAAAAACGAAAATGGGAAAAAAAGGGCCACGTCATTAAGGGGTTAAAGAAACAAAGACCAAGTTACCTGACTGAGCACTTTTGTAGCTAGGGACACAATATACAACATATGAGGGTTGTTGTATTAACAGACTACTTCAAATCCCAAAGAGGCAGAAAAGATGGAAATACAAATTTATAAGAATGATTGAAATGTAGACACAGAACCTTATATCTGTAAAGGGATTTAGGCAGGGGCGTAACTATAGGGGGTGCAGGGGATGCGGTTGCACCCGGCCCAGGAGCCTTAGGGGCCCATAAGGCCTCTCTTCTCCATATAGGAAGCCTAGTAGTATGAATAAAGCATTATAGTTGGGGGCCCTGTTACTGGTTTTGCATTGGGGCCCGGGAGCTTCAAGTTACGCCTCTGGATTTAGGGCAGGAAATAACATTGGAGAGATCTGGTCCATGGATAGTGGGGGCACCGGGCCTTTGAACTAACAAATTTAGAGACAATTAAAAGCTCACACTCTTATCTGTGAATTAGGATTTATGACCCTTTTATACAGGCCAAGAATCTTACAATGCGCAAGCAAACGAGCTGGTGAAGTCATTGTTACCACTATTTAAGCAGCGTTTTTGAACCAATTGTACAGTATTTGACAGCATTTTTTAACGCACCCCATCATTGTGATGGGTGATGAGATGCGTTAAGGAACGCAAAAATGCTGAAAAAAAGGACAGACGGCACTCGAAAATCACGGTGTTAGAAAGGTTGTGTTGGAGCGCAGCACTGCGAGGTCCCATTGAGATCAATGGGTACGTTGTAGCACGATTAGCACGGTGCTCGGAGCGCTGCACTAATCGCGGTAAAAAGCATCTGGTATGAGAGCGGTCTAAGTGCAAGAGCCAGCGCAGATTGTTATGCTGGCTGAAACTCAACGATGAACGACAAGCGTGGGATTCTCATTCGTTGTTGGCTCACGTTTAACCCTTTGCAATCCAATTTTGGATTCAGGGTTTCCTAGGGGGTTTTCTCTTTCTGCCATTATACAATGGTGCCACCTGCTGGCTAGAGCCAGTACTGTGGTATTGGACATGCTGGAGAGGCCCCCAACAACAGAGCGGCCAGTAATATACAGAAAGAATACCCTGCTGGACGTCTTCTGACATCGAAAACTATACAGCCTTCAATTAGAATGTTTTTAGACATCAGACAGTGGATTGGAAAGGGTTAAACTGAACGATTATCATTCAGTTTCGTTAGTTTGAACGATTTTCTGAACGATAATCGTTCGGTGTAAACACATTGTTACTCTCCAACTCATCCTATTAATAGGTTGTTGCCAATTAATCACATCATGTCTCTTCTCTTTGTGTGTATGCAGTGCGGTGTACAGATTTTAGGCAGGCGTGGGCAAAATGCGGCAAAGTAAGAATGCTTTCAAAAATAGACGTGTTTATAGTTTTTGGTCAATTAACAAAATGCAAAGTGAATGAACAAAAGACAAATCAAATCAATATTTGGTGTGACCATACACTTGCACACTGTTTTTGAAGCAACTCAGCAGGGAGGTTGTTCCAAAAAAAATCCTTCTGTCTCTTCATGTAATAACAGACAGACTATTGAGAGCAGGACCCTGGGGGACCATGTCATCACTTTCTGGACTCCTTGTTTTTCTTTACGCTTAACATTGCTCTTGCTGACATTGGCTTTATGTTTTGGGTTGTTGTCCTGCTGCAGAATACATTTTGACCCAATCAGATGCCTTCTAGTTTTGAAAGCATTCTAACTTTGCAGCATGTTTTCATGTTTTTCACACCTACCTAAAACTTTTACGCGGTACTTTATAGGTGTGTCTTCAGATATGTTTTGAAAGCTTGCAGTGTTAACTAGAGATGAGCGAGCGTGCTCGCTAATGCAAATTACTCGAGCGAGTGTTGCCATTTTCGAGTACATGCCCGCTCGTGCCAAAAGTTTCAGTGGGCGGGGGGGGGGGGGGAGCGGTGAGTTGTGGGAGTGAGCATGGGGGAGTGGGGGGGGGGGGGGAGTAGGGGGAGAAAGAGAGAGAGATCTCCCACCGCTCCTCCCTGCTCTCCCCCGCCGCTCCCCATTACCTATTAAATATATCTACAAGATCATTTTGTTTCCATTACTTCAATAACACAAGATAAGATAATGAACAACTAAATGCAACTGGAAGGGATAGATTTCCTTTTCACTTTTCCACCGTAGACAAGGTACTTCCTTCACAACAACCAGATTGTCTCCAGTTGGGTCCACTTTGACTTCTCCTTCAGTCTCTGAATATAATTAATTCCCCTATTCCACAATATTCAAGCAGATTACCCTTTATGTTGTAACTACTGCTGTCAGTGTACTCTACAAGAAAGGGGCGAAGAACATCATTGTATTCATATCCTCTGGGTTCATGTTTTATAATAAGGTATGGTTACTGAAGCCCATTTCTTCCTCTTACTTAGTTTTTTGAATATCTTGACCTCTTTCCGCATCTTCTGTCTGCTGTGAGCATCAATTGCCATGTTGTTTCCGTGTGGATTGCTGGAAGGATAAATAGACGTCTCATTGTAATATCTGCTCATAGCCATAATCACACTTTGTAATGAGTTACATTTCGAAGAGAAAGAATAGGATCCTTCCTTCCTTTTTGTAGTTTATGCAAATCTTTGTTATTCTGCATCCTCTGTAGAGTACCGTACGTATAATGTTGAGTCCATAAGGCAAATGATGAATACTTAAGCCAGCAGCTCATTCATATAGAAGCATCCAAGGCTTGAACTGACTACACTACTCATCCATAACTTACAATGTCTAGGGAAGAGCTAATAAAATAATCGGATGAGCGGAACCAAAAAGAAGCATTATCATTTCCAAAAAGGTGAATTAAAATAAGTAGTCTAATATGTAATAAACTCGCTGCTCCAATATCCGTTGGACAACCCCCATGCACAGCTATCATAGATGATTAGATCATGGAAGATGACAAATACTGTCAGTAAGAGGCATAATTACAGTATCTAAGGTGCACCGCCATACTTGATCTCACTTTTGTATGGTCAACCATGTGCTGACACCTGTTTCTTCCTCTTTTTAAGCCTGTGTTGCATGATGGAGAAAATACTCATCTCTAGCAAAGACATACGTTATGTACAAATAATAGTATAGATGACATAAAAGTTAAGTCAATACATTTGACAGGGGCATATTAATGTAATGAGGTCTACTGTAGATGTGGAGCAACACACCAGCTGGGTCACTATTACATTGGGCTTGGTACTATACCAGAGATCAAAGTCGAAGAGATTGAGAGTTCTTTCTCCTTGATGCACACAAGAAGCTATGGGCTTTCCACAGGGAATCCCCAGGATGCTACACCCAGAGTAGTCTCCATTAGCATCAGCTGAGGTGTAGATAGATAGAAGAGATTAATGCATGGTACCAAAGTAGCAGAAAAGAACCAGTCAGACAAGGTTACAGTGTAGGCAGGCAGAGGTCTTTTTTCATAAACTAGAGAAATGCAGAGGTCATGATAGGCAGCACAAACAGGTTCAAATTCACAAGCCAGCTCAATGCAAACGGAATCTATTGCTTAGGTACTCATTGATGAGGGAAGTGTCCTAAAGAAGCCCACAGGGAGCAAACGGTGTGAATCTGAGCAGGAGAGTGGTGTTGGAGAGCAGGAAGTCAACCATGGTTGGAGGTCATCCGGTGGAATGTGACAACCAAAGATTATTATGGATTACACATCTTTTTAGGTCAAGAAGAAGTCAAAGTGTACTCACCCTGGATGGTTTCATGGGGTCTTTCTAGCCTTGTGATTCTGATTGTAGAGCTCCATGATGTTATCTACTTGCCTTCAGTTCATTCTTATAATGGCGACTGACTTTAATTGGCCTCTGACCTGATCATTAATGACTTAATAGATTTGTTCGGTTGGTTCACCAAATTTTGTGCAGTGATGCTTCAATGGATGTAGCTTAGTGGTTGGTATTGTTGCCTACAGTGCTGCGGTCTTAGGTTCAAATCTCACCAAGGACAACATCTGCATGAAATTGGAAATCCCCATCCAGATTGTTGTCTTTGGTCAGATTTAAACCTAGGACTCCGGCAATGCAAGGCAACAGTGTTATACACTGAGCAAACATGCTTCTTATTTCTCTGGAGGAGGAGGAGAACAATAAGAAACACAGACTACAAACTCAATGCAGATGTTTCCTTTGGTCAAATTTACACCTATGACTCTAGCACTTCAAGGCAACAGAGCTAACCACTGAGCCGAGATGGAGAAAAACAAGAAGAAGAAACACAAAGAACATAGAAACTCCATGCAGATGTTTCCTTTGGTCATATTTGAGCCTATGACTCTAGCGCTTCAAGGGAACGGTGTTAACCACTTCGCCGAGATGGAGAAAAACAAGAAGAAACACAAAGACCATACAAACTCCATGCAGATGTTGTCCTTGATCTACAGGGTCTATAGATTTGGTTTGCTCATCTCTATTACTGATGCTTTTTGTCATTCTAGTGTCGGTTAAATAAGAAATAGTATGAGCTACATAAGTCTATGGGGACAACTATGAACCTGTTAACAGGGGTTCCAAACACATCTACTTTTGCCATTTTTAAGCCAACAGACCAGCTAACAGTGACATCATATAATGCATTTAACTCTTAGCATAATACATAGTAATGTGTGTCAGATTCTTTATAACAAGGTTGTACTGCCCTTCTGACCTTTATGAAGCATTAGTATTAAAAATCCATGCAAATCCATGCAAATAAATGGAATGCATCATTTATTGCAATGAGTGATATGTTTTAGAATATTATAGCAGAAACTTTTATTTTTGGAAGCAATATATGTACAGCCGTATTTTGTCTTATCCACAGTAGGAAATATATGTCTGAATTATGAAGCCTGCAGACAGTGGAATCTTCAATCTCCTGCATACACTATAGAAAATCCAAGCATCAACCCACTGATGGGTTCATTTACCAACTTTGTCTTTTAATCTAAAAAGCTACTAATTTATAGAGGACTGCGCAGATGGAGGTTTGAAGATTTTTAAAAGTAGTTCTAGACTTTGTATCTTGATTGCTTCTATTACTATACAGCTTCAATAGAAATTAGGACGGTAAGTGGCAGCCAGGTGTTGCTAACTAAACCTCATTGATCATCAGCAGGTGTGACTACCTATATAAAAGAAGTTTGGGCAGTTTACTGGTCTGGAGCATTCAGGCGTGTGCTAACACAGTGCTAAGGCCTCTTTCACACACAGTTTTAAGACTACTTTGGCGCGATAAAACACCGCTTGAAAATAGCGACCAACTGAAGCATTGGATTCTAATGCATCCGTTCAGATGGGCGATTTACCAGCATGTAAAATCGGCCGGCCGGCAAAGATAGCTCATATATGGCTGCCTTTACGCACGGCCAAAAAAGATAGGACTTTAGCAGTGCTAAAGTCTCTCCCCCTGGCCCACAGAATTCCAGGCTGCGGCTCTTATACTTGGTCGCGGCTTTCTCTAAGGAGGAAAGATATCCTTAATGATCTTAGAGAAGCAATTGTTGCTGCCCATCAACCTGAGAAGGGTCACAAGGCTATTTCCAAACAATTTGGATTCATTCTGCAGGGAGAAAGTGGAAAATATTCATGACAGTTGATTATCTTCCCAGAAGTGGACGTCACAGTAAATTCAGCCAAAGGTCAGACCATGCAATGTTCAGAGACCTTAAAAAAAAACAAGAGCTACATCTCGGAGTCTAAAGGCCTGTGCTAAATGTTTAAGTTCAGGACAGGACAATTAGAAAAAGTCTGAACAAGTATGGCTTGTTTGGAAGGATTGCCAGGAGAAAGCCTCTTCCTAAAAAGAGCATAGCAGCGTGGATAAAGTTTGCAATCTGAACAAACCACAAGACTTCTGGGATAATGTTCTTTTCACAGACGAGACCAAAGTGGAGATGTTTGCCCATAATGCCCAGTGCCACTTTTAGCGGAAACCATATGTAGCATTTCAGCACAAACGCCTCATACCAACTGTCAAGCACAGTGGTGGAGGGCTGATGATTTGCACTCGTTTGGAAGTCAAAGGCCCAGGCACCCTGCCGTCATTGAATTGACCATGAACTCTTCTGTAGAACAAAATATATTTTAGAGTCAAATGTGATGACGGAAGAAGAGGAGAAAGGGGAAGACCCGGCACTGATGAATTAGGGCGGGATGGTTCAAAAGTTAAAGTACAGAATTCTTTAGTGAGGCAGTAGGGCCAAATTCACATTCAACTGAGCATTTCCATCATGAGAAATGATTAGGATTAGCCTGGTTGAATGATAGTGGGGTACTTTTTGCACAAATCTGCTGTATATTGGCAGCATATCCACAATAAAAAAATTGAGGGTCTCTCACGCCGCTAGTCTCCAACCATAAGTTCGAGGCCACCTTCAGAGGCTCCTCTATACTGGCACTTCCAGGTATCCCAATCCCAAGACTAGGAGATGTTGTGTCACAAGCGAGCCTGAGGTCAATGCAGGAGATCCTGGGTGACAGGGAGATTAAACCGGGAATGTGGTTGCAATATTTCCAGTTGCGAGGTTTTGTTTACTCACTGATTCCACAGGTAAATGAGGTTGTTCCCACCCCCCCCCCCACACCCCCACATGGAATTTGAGCATTTGTGTCTTACCCCTCACTTCCCAGACATATGATTTCTAGACTCTACGGCTTGCTGCTGTCTCGGGAAACGGAGGGCGAGGACCTTATTTATGTGGGGGCATGGAAGAGGGAACTGGGCAGGAGCTTTTTCCCTGAGGAATGGAACAGAATGTGGCTCTTGACTCATAAGCTCTCCTCGGCAGGTAGAGTCCAGGACCTGAACTTCAGAATACTGTCCAGATGGTACAGGACTCCGGAACGGCTCCAGAGGATGTTCCCCCAGGTTCCTGCTACCTGCTGGAGATGTAATGGCAGCAGAGGTACTATGACACATATCTGGTGGGGCTTTCCTCTGGTGATGAACCTTTGGAAGGAGGTGGTGGAGTTGTATAATCATATTTGCTGTACAAAGGTGACTCCGACTCCAGAATTGGCTCTTCTCTCTGTGTTCCCCGCCTCAATAAGAGTAACGAAAAGGAGTCTCCTCAGATTCTTTATTATAGTAGTCAGGAGGATTATTCCAAGGCTGTGGCGTTCCACCACTGCCCCGACCCAGATAATGGGGGTGGAAGAGCTCCACACACTTATGCATTTTGAGGACTTGGGGGCAGAGGAGCCAAAGCCCTGGGAAAAAACACAGTGGTACCTGACAGGCCTGGGCTGCTTTCAGGTCCTCCGACAAGCTCAGAAGATGGCTGGAGTTGGGCACCCCCTGAGTTGAGGGGGCAGAGAGGCGGGTGAAGATGTGGTAGATGAGTTAGCTCAGATCCGGGCCTCCCATTTCTCCTCCCCTCGTCCGCCCCCTGTATTCTTCTCTGGGTGTGGTCCTCCCTGGTCTGAGTTTGTGTCTGGTGGTGTCTATTTGTTTATTTGCATTCGTGATGTCCTTTGGGAAGTTTGTCTTGTCTCGTCATACTCTTTGATTACTGTAAAAATTATAATGATGAGTAATGCTCACAAGTACCCAGTCCTATCCCCTTTTATCCCAATTTCTTTTGTGGATGTTTTATTATTTTTGTATGTTGGAAAAATTTAATAAAAATTTCTTGAACACCCCCAAAAAATTTGAAGGTCCGCCTTGAATTTCTGCAGTGGAGATATATGTCACATTTTAAGCCAACGTGTGAATGATGCCACTTGTGGATTTTAAAAAAAAACTGTACTCAACAGAAACAGCAAATGTTGTCTTTTAGGGTGCATTCAGACGACCGTATATCAGACTGGCATGCACGCTGGCCGATATACGGCGTCTCTCTCTGCAGGGGGAGGAGGCTGGAAGAGCCGTGAGCAGTACTCTGAGCTGCCGCCCCCTCTCCACCTCCTCTCCACCCCCTCTCCACCCCCCTGCACTATTTTCAATGAGGAGAGGCGGGATGGGGCGGAGCTAATTCACGGAACTTAGCCCACCCCGTCCCGCCTCCTCTCATTGCAAATAGTGCAATTATTTATTCAATAATCATACATATATGTATATGTGTGTATATATGTATGTATGTGTGTGTATATATATATCACACATCTACAGGGACATTATATTAATTTCAGTATTTTACATGTAAAAATATTCCATTATTTGAAACTAAAGAAGTGGAATAGTACCTGCACTTTCCATTAGCTACATTTTAAAAAAAATGAAAATGGATGTGACACAGAATCGATGCGCATCACAACCAGAGCTGCTGCCGTAGACTTGGATTGTAATTGAAATCTGCACTCAGAGCACTGGTAATTAGAAAGTATTAGAGGCCATAGCTGAGTATATCATTGTCAGCCTGACCTATATATTTCATGAATGTTGTTGTCAAATGTGTTAGTCATAAGTATCAAATATAAGTGTCCACTTGTGTTTACACTGATTAGTCGTGGGTGTAAGGCACACGGTATCCATGTATGTTATTAGCCCATGCACAATTCCCGATGAGTCACCGGCGCACATAATAGCAGCAACCATTATGCATCTTATTCAAGACTTGCCTGAAAAATAACAATGAAACAGTAATGAAAACGACAAATGAAGGGTCTACCACTTTTCCAGAGAGCTCAGGCTACAAACAGGGCTCACATTGTTTTCGGCATATAAGCCCCATTTTACAGATTTAAGTACACGCACAATAAAAATCTTTAAATGGTTTTATTTTGGCAAGAAGTTCTAGAAAAAAGCACAAATGACAAAGTTTTGTTTTTACACCTTACATAATACATTAATTCGCGACATGTAGTTGTGTGGTTATCCAAGACTCCTGAATACACCTTATTTGCTCTGCACAGGTTTAACTCCTTGAAGAAGCTGACCTTTTTTCTCCTTAAAGTTTTCTTCTCCGCACTTTAACCCTTTTAAGGACATGGACCTTTTTTTCTCCACATTTTCGTTTTTTCCTCCGCCCTTTTAAAAAAATCATCTCTTTTATTTATCCATCGATGTAGATGTCTGAGGGCTTGATTTTTGCAGGATTTTTTAATGGTAGTATCATGTAATGAACCATATAATGTGCTGAAAAACATTTTTAAAATTCTAAGTGGGGTGAAATGGAAAAAAAGGAAATAGCACCATCTTTGCAATGCGTCTTGTTTCTAAGGCAAACACACTGCAACAAAAATGACATAATAACTTTATTCTATGGGTCAGTACGATTACTAGAATACCAAATTTATATAGTTTTTTTGCTGAACTTCCTCTATTTTTTTCAAAGATATTTAATTTTCTGTCACCATCTTCTGGCTGCAATAACGTTTTTAGTTTTCGGTTGACATAATTTTGCAATGGCTCTATTTGTGCCGACGTTCTGTAGTTTCCATTGGTGCCATTCAGGTGTGCATATGACCTTTTAATCAATTTTTATTAAATTGTTTTCTTGAAGACGGGGGGAGCAAAAAAAAATGCAATTCTGGGTTTTTGTTTTTTTTTTCTGACGGCGTTCACCATTTGAGGTAAATATTGCATTACTTTGATAGATTGGACTTTTACGGATGCAGCGATACTAAATATGTATTTTTGTTTTATTATTTAGATTATTTTATTACAACTATGGCTAAAGGTTTTTTTTTCTTACTTTTTTAACTTTTATTTTTTTTAATAATTAGTAAAACATTTTTAAAAATTATTTTTACTTTTTTTTTCAGCCTGCAGGAGGGACAAGAACATGCGATGCTTTGATCACTCCTGCAGTATAATGTTATGCCGTAGCATTACACTATACCGCGAACTGACAGTTATTCTATCAAGCAATGCCAACGGGCATGGTTTGATAGGCATTTTACTATGACAATCCTGGGGCCTTTCAGAAGGCCCCCAACTGCCATGACACCCGCACAACAACCAGTGATCTCATCAGGGTGGGGGGCAGTACAGGGCCCCAGAACATCGGTTGGGGGATTTAAATGCTACTGTCAAAATTGACCGCAACATTTAAAGGGTTAATAGCTCCAATAAGCGGCGCGGCTTACCAGAGCTGTTGCGGCCCAGTGCTGGCTGTAAGAAACAGCCAGCACCTGCGTTGTACGGAGCGAGTCCCCCCCCCCCCATGATCTCTTTTCATACTTACCCCGAAGCTGCAGGACGTAACTGTGTGTCCTGTAGTGTTGAGGGGTTAAAAAAAAATCATATTTTTTTTATCTTTACGTCGACATAGGTTTATTATTTTGCAGTATGAATTGTGTTTTTCAATGGTCCTATTTAATGTACCGTGTTAAGATCCAGCTCCTTACTTAGCCAAATCTTCTTTATTAATTTAATCCATAGAAACAAATGACATAACATGGCTCCTATACGTTTCTAGAGTTACCTGCCATTACAATAGAGAACAAAGACTTTAAAAACATGTACAGCCAATCAAAACCAGAGATGAAGTCACAAGGTACACTGATGTCAGATGCCTAACATAAATACATATATAATGTTGTATGGAATTCAGATATTAATAAATGTATAAATCCCGTTGACAACAAATGTTCTGGAATATATCGCTACAGGAATTATCATAGCCAATAAATGTATCCATCTTGTGTAAATATTTGCATGTTTTACACTTATTGGATCCACATTTATAATTCCCCTTATAATGGAACCACATTTTAGGTGTTGAATTCCTGATAAATACGGTAAGCTCGGAGAATGACTGACGTCTAATGTTTGCCTCTCTATGCTACAAACCAACATCCATTCTCAATGATTCTAGACAAAATATCATCTTGATGAAGAATGGACATGTTGCTCTTTACTAGCTCCTCTATCCCCCACAAATTATTGCTGTACCCCGTAGAAAAGTCATCTCTGATCTCCTAGCTTCACAAATCTATTACTAGTGTTCTTTTTATTGTTTTTAAGAGAGGGCGCCTATCTTTTTTAGAAATGACATTTTTGGCTCTGTTTATAGACCACGTTGGATAACTGTGTGCTATCAACCTGTTCAGCACTATAGTTGCATGTGTTTTAGGCTTCTTTCGCACGAGTGTATATCGACCACTGTTTTCTGGGTCCTCTGATTATTGATGAGAACAAAAAGTATTATTTTTCCTCAAGTGACATAGAGGAACTCCTCAAAGTGGTCATAGACATCATGAGAGTTAAAGAGGTTCAAAAACTAGGTCCATTCGGAGGAAATGTTCGGGGGGTCTTAGATCACGCTATAGAATGATATTCCCTGTAAATGATACTTTAAAGCAGTGGATTGTGAATGAGTGGGGTCAGGCAGAGAAGAGAATCTCTGTCTCCCAAGAAATTAAAAACAGACTCCTTTCTTCTCCGGATGACGTTAAAATATGGGAGGAGACCCCTAAAATCGATATAAAACAGGCAAAGGTAGTTAAACAGACTTCCCTGGCATATGAAGATTTCTCATAGCTGAGAGAAAAAATGCTGTCAAACACTGCATCTGAAAAAACACCCCAGTTTTGAATGCGAAATTTTGGTAATGCCTGTGTGAGAGTGGCCTACTAAAGGAATCCTGTGAAACTACATCATACACTCTGGAGACAAATGGGACCGCCACTTCAGTTTCTCTCTCCATATACATATGGCTGAACCAGTTAGATAATAACCTGAAGCAGAAAATACCCAGAGAGGATATAATTGACTGTTTGCCACTACTTAAGATGGCCACAGGGTTTCTGGCAGATGCTTCTGCTGAGACTGTACGACTCAGGGCCAAAAACACTGCTCTAGGCAACTCAGCTAGGCGTGCACTGTGGCTAAAATTATGGTCTGGAGATACAACCTCCAAGAATAAGCTTTGCACGATCCCCTTTTAGGGTGAATACCTGTTCGGGCCTGAACTTGATAAAATTCTGGATAAAGCCACGGATCATAAAGTCTTACTGGAGGATAGACAATTTAAAAAGAACCCTTCATTTCGCAAACCCAGAAAGGGAACCTAAAGAGCAGAAAGGGAAATTGGAGAGATTGTCCTATCCAAAAGGTGGAAAGGGTAGGAACTTCATTTTCAATCCCAAACCAGAGTCCCCACAATGACTAGGGGCCAGTGGGGGGAAGACTATCCTGATTTCAAGATTGCTAGAGACAGATAACTAACAATCCTTGGGTATTACAAGCAATATCCTTGGGATACAAAATGGAATTTACAACTCTTCCTTCTAGAAAGTTTCAAATAACTCCCCCTAATCCCCACTACTTCAGAAGACATTGGAGGATGGTGTCTGGGGCGATTATCCATGGGGGGGCGATTATCCTGATACCCATGGAGGAGCAGGGAATAGACATCTATACTCCATTATTCTTACCCAACCCAACAGTTCTTTTAGAACTATCATTAATCTAAATCACTTAATACATAGTTTATTGCAGTTTAAAAGGGAAACTATTAGATCCACAATTCCACTAATTAATAGGATTCATGTTATGTACACAATCGACCTGAAGGATACATACTACTACATCCGCATAGACCCAACATACCAAAAGTACCTCAGATTTGCAGTGAGATTGGATTCAGAAACTTCATTTTGTATGCTTGTCTTTTGGCAATTCTATGGCTACTAGAGTATTTACCAAGGTGGTCGTGGAAATGTAGCATATCTCAGAGAAATTGGAATAAATATTATTCCGTATCTCGATGATTTCCTAGTAGTGGCTTGTACACTGGAAACCATTAGTATACACCTAAACCTATGAACCTCCTCTACAGACTGGGCTTTGGTTAATTTTCAAAAATCCAACCTCATTCCAGGAATCCAGAAAACATTCTTGAGGGTCCTCCTGGATTCAGAATCTGGGTATTCCTGGCTCTCTCATAGTAGAAAGGAAAATATTATCTAGTTTGTAATTGGTTTTAGAGAGAAAAGTAAAGTGTCAGTGAGACAGGCGATGCGAATCCTGGGATGGATTACACCTTGTATACAGATGGTCCCTTGGGCACTATTCCATTCCAGGCTTTTACAGGATCCCATTCTATCAGATGGGCCAGAGATCCATCTTCACTGAATAAAGAAATTAGATTATCCCATCAGGCTAAAACATCCCATACCTGGTGGATATCACCCACTAATCTTAGCCATGGGGTGCAGTGGTCTTTCTTCCCCTTTGTGTCAGTAATGACAGATGGAAGCAGGGCAGGCTGGGGAGCACAGCTCACAGACTAAGTCTTCAGGAGAACCTGGGGGTTCCCAATCCTCAAATTTCAGAGAATTAAGAGAAATTTGGGAGGCACTCTTACAAGCAGAAGAGTTGCTTAGGGGAAGACATTAAGAACGTCAGTATAATTTATTCACCATCAGGGTGGCACCAGCCATCCACATCTGCAAAAGTTGGCGGAAAGAATCTTCTCCTGGGCAGAAACAAGAGCAATATGCCTTTCAGCCGTGCACCTAATAGACTCCCAGAGCATCATAGCAGACTATCTGAGTTGGCAGAAGCAAAACCCAAGAGAATGGTCACTGAACTCTGAAATTTTCAATTTCATTACAAACCAATGTGGACATTCCCAGGTAGTTCTCTTCACCACAAGAGAAAACATCAAATGCCAGAGATTTTTTTTCTCTAAGTCCAAGAGACAATCCATCGGGTCTGGATGACCTCTTACAAGAGTGGGATATGGACCTAGCAAATGCCTTTTCCCCACTGCCCCTCATTCACAGACTTGTGCTGAAGATGCAAGAGAGCAGTGCCACGATAATGCTCATTGCACCTTCATGGACAAAGAGACCAAGGTAAAATCACTCTCAATTCACGACTCCATGCCTCTACCTCCCTTCTAGCCAGGGCCCAATTTGTTACCAGGGACCCAATAGGTTAAAATTGCTGTCTTGGTTGCTGAAAAGCAAAGACTTGTGGATCAGGGTCTTTCCAATAAGGTAATAACCACCCTTTTTGAGGGCTGTAAAGTCCTACCGTCCTTCTGTCATAACCCTATAAATGATAGAAAGGAGAGTTTTCATAAATTAGATGTAAGACAGGCAATGCTAGTCGACCTGCAGGCCTCTGAACCTTTCAGCTAAATAACCTATTTATTTAATTCCAGGGTCCAAGTAGATGGAAGGCAGCCTCAAAGGACTCTATTGCTACATGGATTAAAATGGCAATCCAGGAGGAATAGAGGGCTCAAGACATATTCCCTCCAGAAGGTCTCAGAGCTCATTCTACGAAAGGCTGGTCATCCTCCAAGGCTGAATGAGCAGAAGCATTACCAGAACAAACATGTAAGGCAGCCGCTTGGCTAGCATCCATACCTTTACAAGACAGTACTATCTGGGCTTACACGCCAACAGACAACCAGCCTTTAGACGAAACGTTTTCCAGTCTGTAGTCCTTCCTATAGATTGTAATATGCTACTGCTCCATGTGTGCTGTCATGACTGGACATGGAATATAGGACTTATGTCCTATCGTCAATTCAGTTTCCACGAATCTGTCATGACAGCACATTTACTTACCCATCTTTAAATTTCTTGTATTATTATGATACACATGGCATAATGCAGTATGGGTTATTTCTGTTAATAAATGGTGAAGTCTATATCCGTTGTAGTTATTCGAAGTCACTGGAGGTAGGTGAGTGGGAGGTGCATTTAAACTCTCCTTTTTTCTCCATCTCTACAGAGGTCAGAGGGCAACTTGCATGTGTGTTGTCATAATATTATTCATTGCCAAAAGTGAAGAAATTATGTTCTAGCAAATATTTCACAACCTCAGGGCTCTTTCACACGGGCATATATTGGCCATGTTTTCATGGCCGACCGATATACGCCACCCAAATGAAGCATTGGTTTGCAGTGCATGTGTTCACATGGGTGATTTTTCTGCTGCGTAAAAGCTCCCGGCCGGCCAGCATAGCGCATATGGTGCGCATTCTGACCAGGCGCTTTTACGCTGGCCAGAAAAGATAGTTCTGGAACTATCTTTTCCAACCAGCATATGGCCACTGCCATAGACTCCTATGGGAGCCTATGACAGCTGCCAGAGAAGAGAGGTGAGAGGGAGTTTAGTAGTGTTACTGCTAAACTCCCTCACCCTCTCTGCCCCTTGCCGGCTGTCTGCTATAGGAGAGAGCTGGACGGGGCGGGAGCTAGTGTGCCAAATTGCTGTCCCCTCCCCCTTGCCGGCAGCTCCACAGACTGGAGCAGAGAGGGGGAGAGACCAGCTATGCTAAGGTCTCGTCCCCTCTCCGCTTCAGCCTACGGAGCTGTCAGCAAGGGGTTAGCTCCATAGGCTAAACTAGCACCCCCCTGGCCAACAGCATTCCGAGGCTACAGCATATATGCACCACAGCCTCTGCCATCTGCACGGGCGTTTAAACGCCTGTTCACGCGATCTTCAGTGGGCTGTGGCCATGACACGGCTAGCCGAAAATCTTCACGCCCCCATGTGAAAGAGTCCTCAAGTATATATTCATTTAATTCATTAATATATTCTCCATAGTTATAAAGCTGAAATGCTAAAGCTGCTAGAGCCGTACTATGTGGGGTAGCAGAATAGAGTAATACCCGACTATATTCTTCTTTCCACTCAAAATCTTCAAATCTTCCTAAAACCTGTTTACTGTCTCTAATGCATCCTGCGGTTCTCTGGACTAATGGCTGTAATAATTTATCAACCCAAGAACAGAGATGCTCATTAAGGGAACCTACAGCAGCAATTATAGGATGCAGATGAGTTCTCCTTGTAGATTTATTTATTTTAGGTAGTCCATAAAGAACAGGCGTAACAGGCGATTCGGGGACGAAATACTTCATTTACTTCTCCATAAAATTACCCAATGACAAACTTTCATTAACCAGAATTGTTAGTTTGTCATAAAACACATTTGTGAGATTCTCTGCGAGTTTTTTTTTATACATTTCATCATTGTTTAATATCTCTAAAGCAAGTTCCTTATACGATTGCTAATCTGTTTATCCTAGATTATAAGTGCGCCTGTCAGGGTAAAGGGGCCCTCTTCTGTGCTCAGTAGCCATTCTGTCTGCTCAGTCAGTGTCACAGCCATGATTGCTTGCAAACTACTGAAATGTTGACATAGACCTCATGCAAACGACCAAGTCGGATCTCGCTGCAAGATGCAAGCCGTGCCCCTGCAGTGACCCAGTGCCCACCTCCTCCCGGCGTCTCACTCCGCTCTGCTATGTGTCGGCTGCCGCCCAGCCGGCACATGCGCACCAATAGGACATGCCACGATTTACTTACCGCGCACGTTTTCACGCGGTCAAATCGCGGCTGTCTGTATAGGATTGCATTATCTAACGAAATCCTATGGCATTGGGCACAGGCGGAAATTCTGCGTGAAATCCCGCCATGGAATTTCCGCCCATGTGCATTTGGCCATATACAGTACATGCAAAGAAAAGTGCGGGTGAACATTCTGTCTCCGAGTAACATTTAGATTAGTCATAACACGCTCGCCATTTTACTGGGTCCAGTCATAAAGAAATAGCAGAACACAGGGGAGCTTTGAGGCTGAAATATTTGAACAAACAGCATGTGCATGGGTTAATGTTAAAACCTGCTATGATTGGTTATACGCTTAGACCCAATGTCCATGGCACGTGTGGATTTTTAATGCGGATATCCCCAGCAGATAGTCTTAAAAATAATTTTTTAATGGCTTGCAGCTGATCGTGGATTGCGTGTTTTCATCTCCCATAGAGATGAATGGAGCCACATCCGCGATAAAATGGAGCATGCTGCAATTTTTGATCCGCGCAGGGCATCCGCAAAGCACTTAAAAATCAAGTTTGCGGGGTTTAATTCAGTTGCGGATGCCCCATTGTTTCCAATGGGTGGCTAGGGCTGTGGATCTCGGGAGATCCGCACGGATTTAATAAATCAAATCCACCTGTGGACATTGGGCATATTAGGTTGATATGAATACAAGTTACAATTGGTTGTATGTTATTACAAAGTTTGCTATTCTTGTGATTGGCCCATTGTAGGGCATTGTTTCTATTTGAAATAATATATCAACTGCTGAACAATAAACATAAGTGGGAAAACAGCTTCTGAAACACGACTTCTCCTGTGATTTTCCTAAGGTAACCTTGAAAGGATCGGGAATACCAGCTGATAAGTGATGAAATCCATTGAGTGTCACCTAAATTAAGTGATTACTCCAACCCCCCCCCCCCCCCCTTTGTCAGCTCTTTCGATAATAGACTCATTCTTTTTCAACTCCCACATAGCTGCACATTGTCTGTTAGAACTCCTTGCGTCATACAGTCTAAGGCCTTAGTCAGACGGGCGTTTTTTCGCACGATTTGCGGATCGCATGACGGATGCGCATTCGCAAATCGCGTGACCGGTGCCCGAAAATCGCCCGAAAATCTGCTCCTAGCCGCGTTTCATTAGAAACGGGCTGGAGCTGTCCAGCGCATTGCATTCAATGGAGCGGCAATACAGCCCGCTCCATTGAAAGCAATGCGCTGCGGGCGAGTGTGGGATGAATTGTCGGGAAGGGCTTAAATATATAAGCCCTTCCCTGCAATTCATCCAGAAAAGTGTTAAAATAAAGAATATATATATACTTACCTGCTCCCGGCAGCCGGAGTTCCGCGCGGCCGGCCTGCAGTGGGTGTGAAGGGGGTGTGAGTCAGACCTGCCCCCTGATTGGCTCAGCGCTGAGCCAATCAGGGGACAGGTCTGACTCACACCCCCTTCTCACACACTGCAGTACGTCCGCACGGAACTCCGGCTGCCGGGAGCAGGTGAGTATGTATATATTTTTTATTTTAACACTTTTCTGGATGAATTGCAGGGAAGGGCTTATATATTTAAGCCCTTCCCGACAATTCATCCTGCGCTCGCCGGCAGCCCATTGCTTTCAATGGAGGCGGCTGTATTGCCGGCTCCATTGAATTCAATGGGCAAACCTCGTTCTTCTCTGCCACAGCTGTTACAGCTGTGGCAGAGAAGAATGATTTGTCTTCTATATGTTCTCAATGGGGTCGGCGCTGCTGCCGCCGGCCCCATTGAGCGCATATAGAGAAGAGAACAGGAATCGCAGATCGCAGATAGGTGCGATCTGCGATTTCTGTTCTATAATTTATTGGACGAGCGCATAAAAAGCGCTCATGTGTCCGATACCATTGCAAAGCAATGGTTTTATAAAATCGCCGGACGCATGCGCATGCGCAAATCGCGGCAAAAAACTCCCGTCTGACTAAGGCCTCACAAGGTCTCTTTCCATAGTGGATTGGAACAAATCAATGGCTTCTACTCCTGCACTCATAGGATAATACTGTCGGTTTTTTATGGAAAAGTTGATGTGATAGATTCTCTTACAATAATGGAAAGTCTTTTCTATTTGTAATTCAAGTTCAACAGGGATACTTGCTCTTGAAATTTTAAACCCATGAATTTGTTATTAATATTCCGAAATATATCTTCCTCGTATTCTCTGATAGCCACTCCATCTTTAGGCCGCGGTCAGACGAGCAATTTTTTTTAAGCGCATGAATAGGCATGCTTAAAAAGCGGCTCTATTGGAACCAATGCTTTACAATGAAAGTGGTCACATGTCCATTTTTTTTAGAGATGCTAGATAACCACACTTGCAAAAGATAGGACCTGTGAGTGCACCCGGTTGCGCTATTTTTGTACACGCGATGCAAGATTTTTTTTAGCGCGCCTATTCATGACCGAGCCCTTATCATAATGAAAGAAGTTTGGTACCATGTAAGCCAGTAGAGCAAAATGTAATTGTTCCCAGCAAAAGAAACCAGGTACTCTTGTAGATATGATACCTTTTAATGGCTAACAAAAATACATGATGTTATTGTGAACTTTTGAACCTCTCAGAATTCTTCCTCAGGCATAATGAAATAGATCTGAAGAGGCATGCGCATATATGTCCTGTTAAGATAGTATGGGCGTTTCTCTCTGTCTGTTGGGTTGGACCAGTGAGTTGCAGGAAAATCTATTTGCCAAAGGAGAAATAATTGAGTGTGACGATGATTCTCGTGAGTTGCAACGCAGATTTAGAGGCAACCTCATTGGCCTCAAGGTGTGCCTAGCAGGCGGTCAGTCCATCTTCATGTGGGATGTTAGAATATAAGGATTCCACATCCATGGTGGCCAGGATGGCCCCATCGGGAAGAGGACCTATGGTTGATAGTTTGTTCAGTAGGTCCATGGTGTCCTGCAAGTAGCTGGTTGTGTTTCTCACCAGTGGTTTGAGGATACCTTCTACCCATCCTGAGATTCCTTCAGTGAGGGTTCCCACACCTGAGATATCAAGTCCAAAAGTTTTGTGAAGCCCACAGATAGGCTTCTGACGACCATTCTCAATTCCCTCACATATTTTTGAGTCAGGTCTTGGTGTAGTATCTGGTGTCTGTCAGCTGTCTGTCTGCTTCTTTCTTGTAGTCTTATGTGTTCATGAGGACGTTCACATGTTCCACGTCTGATGTTGCATACCTGATCCTGTGTAGTAAATGTCCTATTGGGGACCTTTATGTTGGAGAAACAGGTCAAAAACTGAAAGCAAGGATGAGATCTCATTGCCATACAATTAAAGAGAAAAAGACAGAATTCCCTGTGGTCGAGCACTTTTCTAGCCATGGACACAATAAAGAACGCATGAAAATTCTTATACTTAAAAGCAATTTTAGATCACAAAGCCACAGAAGAATCTGGAAGTACAAACTTAGAACAACTTTGACACCTACACATCAATCGTAGTTCTGTTCTGAAGAATAGCATCCTGAGTACCTTGTACATCCACCAGTAATAAGTCAAAAGTCTATAAGGTAGCATGAAGTGCTCTTGCTAAATCACATGATATACCATGTATTATCCTCCCACTAGTTATAGCCAGTCCTTAGCTACCTGAACTATTACTTCACTATTACTCAGCAGTGTGGAAGGTCTATCAGAGGGTTCAACCAGTACACAGAATTCCCTGTAACTCTAAGTTGTAGTCAGGTGTTTGAGGCATGAGAACACCTAAATCTAACAAAATATACTGGCATATACCACTCTTCGGGCAGCTGTAAGGTAATCTAGCACTATTGCATATTGGTTAGTTAACAACAAAAATGAATTAAACTTGAATAGCATTAGTTGGTTAGCTAGCCCTAATATTGAAAAATGTTATATCTAGACTATCAGTAACTTACTCTGACTAATCCCTCATCCATATGGCGATTGGGCAAATAAAATTATCTAGTAGGCCATACCCATAGGCATTACATGAGGCTTACTATCGTCCTCAGCCAATTATCTGCAGCTCCCCATGAAGTGAGCTCACCATTTATGACAGACCATTATGCGGTAACACAAAATTTAGCATGACTACTACAGTGTGATCTAGGGCTCCAGACAACTTGTCATCTAAAAAGGCAGAGCATAGCTCTGGCCCAATTCTCTATCATCCTTTCTCACATACTATATATACTATCTTATTAGGTAGCCCAATATAATCCCCATAGGGGGTATGCGTTGGAAACAGAGGAGCTACATTATTAGTCAGTTCCACACACATACATCCTGGAGGGATACAGTCTATTGTAACACATTTTCTTGCACAAATGAGATGGCATGATGATCCCCAGTTCATGAGAACTAACCAGAGGTCACTGAGCCATGTGTAACTATTTTTGGGGTAGTTTTGCTCCGGTGTTCTTGTAACAACACAGGGACACCGAGAGAAAAAAAATTATACACAAATATATATATTTTTTAAAACATGACCTCCTTCATAATGCGGTAACGAGGGGGATACACACAAAAGCGTAGAGGAGGATATTATAGAGGCATGGATATACATAAAGCAGTTCTTTGATTTTTCTACAAACAAGTACCTCATAATTCTTAACACACATAATGTCCCAATTATTTTCTAACATTCTTTAATATATTATTCAAGCCTCAAACCCACGGTACTATAACCATAACTTAAAAGATATGCATAGTCTAGCAGGTATTTGATTCTTTCCTTCGGATGGAGACTCGCATACAGTGGTTGGCATGGACCCAATTATCTTTTTGTTGCAATTTGACGGAAGTGACAGTCGCCAACTGAATCTGGTATGGTCCATTAAATCTCTGTTCTGAACCTTTTCCCAATATGTCCTTCTGAGGACAACCCGGTCACTTTAAAACACAACTTTAAGTCTGGATCTAGAAGCGAGGAAAACACATTTTATGAGTGAAGGTTAACTTTTATCATAAAACACTCACATGGGAAGTGAAATTCTCATGCCGGGAACGATGAAAAATGTGATTGTTATCCGTAAGAAAAGCAAAGTAATCTTGTAGATATATCTTTTAATGGCTAACAAAAATACATGGTGTTATGGCGAGCTTTCGAACCTACATCGGGTCCTTCCTCAGGCTAATGGAATAGATCCAAAAACACATGTACATATATACAGTCACATTTTTCTCCACTGGCTAACACGGTACTAAGCTTTTCTTGTTTTACCTAACTGGGTTTGGAGAAAGTATAGGCCTATAACAGAAACCCTACCAAACAAAACTTCATAGGGATTTAACTCAGTTTTATGTGGAAATGTACACATTTCTAAGGAAATGTGTACCTCTATTATTTTCCATGACTTCTGGTACACCATATATGTACATATTGTCACATCTGAATGGGACACGCTGGATACGTAACCTGAAAACACCATGCTACTGCACACAAAACAGTACAAAACAACAAAGAACACAAACTCTCCCTAATAAACTAAAAAAGGGAAGTGACCGGCCTACCCACAGATTACCCGTCCTGACAAGGACGAACCTGACCTCGTACCTCGGCCACTAGTTAACCCTATGAGAAATAGTGGAATAACACAGAAAACAAGAAGAAATAAATATAAACTGCTGTATTCACCTTTTTCGGAGTCACATGCAACAGAAAAACCAGCTACAAGCTTCTGGTTTCCTCCACAGCCAGTAGATGACTGAAAATAAACTGCACTCAAGTCAAGCCCCAGGCCTGGCTGAATAGCCCTGACAAAATACTCGCAGGTGAGATCAAGCATGACTCATCTTATACCACTCCTACCGGAGCCAGAAAACAGGAATACAAACACAATCTGCACAAGGCTATCTAGCAGGGATATATATATATATATATATATATATATATATATATATATATATATAATTACTTTGTCAGCCTCTTAGCTGTAGGTTTGGCATTGGCATTTTTATTTATTTTATTTTACAAGCCATGCCTCTAATGGAGAAGAAGTCTACGCAAATCAATGCATAGCTGTATGCAGTCATCTGCAGTCCCTGAAACGATTAGTCTAACTCGCAGCGAGGAAGACATGGGTACGTTGACCAGTTGGTCTGGATTGTAACAGGCGCATATTGTGCAGCCCAGTACAAACTGGGTCACAGCATTGGAGCCCTGGAGCAAATCAAACAGAAGACACTATACCAGATCGATGGGATAGCTCATGGCTCAGGTGTGACATCATGATGTAGAGCGTGCGTGGAAAGCACACAAGATGATTCTTCATTCTGATGGAAGTGTGCGATTCATTCTTCTTTTTTCTACCAGATCTCCTTGTTGCTCTCAGAGACTCCAATCTGGGTGAAACCAAGTTAGCAAGTTAGACTTGTACAAAGATAATGAAACACGGCTTCTGCATTCTAGATTGATTTACCCAATTATTCAAACAAAAAAATAAATTAAAATTTCCATTGCGCCCCAAAGGTGTGAAATTGAATTCGGTGCTTATCTGCTCATATGCAATTTAGTTCTGTGGGATCTAGTGATTTAAAATACAGAGTATTTTCAGGCTGCTCAATGGTTGCTGTTCCCATTTCCTCCTCCCTTTGAATTCACATAAAATTAATATAGCAGGATTCAATGTAGCTACTTTTATGGCCCGACCTGTAGGAAGGCATGAATTGTTAAGGGTTTTTTCCTCAACCACTTAAATACAGTTTGTCCATGTGATACTCATTCACAGAGTCCACTCCCAAAGTTCAGGGAAATCACCATCCCCTCAGACCTTTTAAGTAGTGGAATCCAAACAGTTTGAGCATCACATTAGGGCCCATTTTAATGAAGACAATGTCCTACACCCATTTAGGGGCCACTCAAAGGAAGGGGGCAGTTAAACTGTAGGTACAGGCAGTTGTTGTCATCCTGTAATTGTTACTGAAAGGAAGGATCAACATTACCCCAAGTCCTGCCATTAGCATTTTGTCCATATTAAGGCTTACAATGAACATACACCTGTCACCAGAACTCAGGGGGAGCACTGAAGTGTAAGAAGAAACAGTCTCTTTTTTTATTTTTTTATGATCAAGGTAGGTGGGACCGTAAGCTTTCCAATTTTTGTCTAACCAGTTATGTGTTCTGCCCAGGTATAAAGGAGACATTGGACAGAAGGGTTACCTGATAGAAAGTTGACACACAGTAAGGGTCTTGCATCAATACTGTTTAAGGGTGCATTCACACGACCGTATATCGGCTGAGTTTTCACGCCCAGCCGATATAAGGCATCTCTCTCTGCAGGGGGAGTAGGCTGGAAGAGGCGGGAGCAGTGCTCTGAGCTCCCGCCCCCTCTTTGCCTCCTCTCCACCCCCTCTGCACTATTTGCAATGAGAGGAGGCGGAACGGGGGTGGGGCTAAGTTCCAGGAATTAGCTCCGCCCCCGTCCTACCTCTCCTCATTGAAAATAGTGCAGGGGGGTGGAGAGGAGGCAGAGAGGGGGCGGGAGCTCAGAGCACTGCTCCCGCCTCTTCCAGCCTCCTCCGCCTGCAGAGAGAGACGCCGTATATCAGCTGGGCATGAAAACCCAGCCGATATATAGTTGTGTGAATGGACCCTTCATCTGTTACTTGCATTGTCAGACTGGGTGCGTGGGTGTCTGGGTATGAAACTGTCTCTTGTTTGTTTGCGAAGTGAGCCATCAGGTGTAGTCCGCTGTTCATCTTCACTGTATGTTTCAGGATAAAAAATAGTGTCTCACTTTTTGCCAATACATTTTCATCAGCAAATAAGGGAAATTATACCCTGTACTTCCTTTAAACTGGACTCACACTTTCAGATGACTTTTCACAATTAGCTGCCACGTGTACATGAGCAATAGCACTATGTGACTTTTATCCTGCAGTTTTAACCAGTTTTTCCTGCTGCAGGCTGTATTAGTAATTTTCAGTTCTCCCTGAGCTGGTGGGGGGAGACGGCTGGCTATGATATCCCCCATACACTGCACATGGTGAAAACAACAGATTTTGCTCCCTCTGCACTGTTCACAACGAAATAACATCAGCATGTAGGTCAATAGAAAAGCACTGAGCATTGTAAATTTGATTTCAGTATCTGTAAATCACTTACCAGTTAGCTACTGCAGCATGTCTGCGTGTCTCTGCTTCTCTTTCCCTCTTCCTTGTTCCCTGCACTGTTGATATTTACTCAATGTGATCAATACAAGACATGAGCTACACAACTGTTTCTGTGTTATGGGTTTAGTTAGATTGCATTTGTCTATAGTTATGACTTGGATAACAATCCGATCCGGTTTTATTAGTAGTGCAGAAATCCAGGCAATTACAAAGGATTCACTTACTTTTTCTTGCAACTGTAGGTAGTCAGAATGTCAGTTTAATCTAATCTTCATCGAAAGACCTTATATTTACTATTTATTATTTAACTTATACTACAAGCCTTGAACAACGCTCATGGCAGAACATCCATGTCTGATAAATTAAACCTCTGTTTACTTAATGAATAATGCAGCCAAGTCAATTAGTTATTGTTATTAAGGATGTTAAAAAGTGCCAATTACTGTTAAGGCTGACTTAATGGATACAAATCAAGCTGTGTTTATGTACAGAGTGATCTGGTCAGGGCATTGGCTTTAATTACATTTACACTTCCCTGTCCTGGCAAACACTCCACGTAATGAATGAGCGCTCCAAATAACAAACACCTAATTTGTCTATTACATGACACAGGTGAAAGGGATGCAGGGTAACGTTAACCTTGTCTACTAGTAAGTTAATGACTATTTATTGACTAGGCAATAACAATAAAATCTGTACGGGAAATTAAAACCCATTTTGCTTCCATCTGAACATTATTGAAATGCGATTGTCATGAGAAAAGTTCCTAAACCCCTTAAGGACCGGCCATTTTTTTGTTTTTGTTTTTATGTTTTCCTCCTCACTTCGAAAAAAACATACCTCTTGTACACAACGTCCATTCTGCAAAAACCCGTCACAAATATGTTTGCACTTGGGTGAATCTGTCCTTACTAGAGATGAGCGAGCATACTTGCTAAGGACAATTGCGCGATCAAGCATTGTCCTTAGCGAGTATCTCCCCGCTCGGGAGCAAAGGTTCGGGTGCCGGCGCGGGTGACAGGTGAGTTGTGGCAGTCAGCAGGGGGTAGCGGGGGGGAGAGAGGGAGAGAGAGATCTCCCCTCCGCTCCTCCCCGCTCTCCCCCTCCGCTCCCCGCCCGCCGCCGGCAGGCGGATCTTTGCTCCCGAGCGGGCAGGTACTCGGGCAATGCTCGATCGAGCAATTGCCCTTAGCGAGTATACTCGCTCATCTCTAGTCCTTACCGGTTGGACAAATCCAGTTTTTCAGCCAAAAGAAGTCTTAGAGGTGATCCAAGGTTAGTCTCCATAAATTGGCATATAAACTACTGTATTTACTTGAGTATAAGCTTAGTTTTTCAGCACATTTTTTGGAGCTCAAAAAGCCCCCCTCGGCTTATACACGAGTCAGGGAAAGGTTAAAAAAAAAAACCTTCATACTCCCCTCCCAGCTGGCATCTGTGTCTCCCCCGGTGGTGCGGCAGGCTGCTTGAATTCTCCCCGCTGTCATCCCCCGCCGCCAGCGCTGTGTAAGTAAAAGCTGTGATTGGATCGAGTGTCAGCCAATCACAGCCGGCACTCGATCATTCACAGCTAATCAAGCTGCTTTAGAATTTTCCCCACTGTCATCTCCCTGCTCACCTTTCAAATCCCCTGCCGTCAGCGCTGTGTAAGTAAGCACTGTGATTGGATCGAGCGCCGGCTGTGATTGGCTGGCGCTCAATCCAATCACAGCGCTTACTTACACAGCGCTGACAGAGCCGAGCAGAGAGGACAGCAGGGAGAATTCAAGCAGCTTGTCGCACAGACACAGACGCCGGCTGGAAGGTGAGTATGGAGGTTTTTTTTTACCCAGTATACACTCGAGTATAGCTCGGCTTATACTCGAGTCAATGAATTTTCCCAGTTTTTTGTGGTGAAACTTATTGTCTCGGCTTATATTCGGGTCGGCTAATACTCAAGTATATACGGTATTTGTTTTATCGACTGTAGTATGGATAATGCCATCTTTTGCACATTGCAGGAAGGGGTTTTCTTTATTAATATATGTAGTGGTTCTTTATAGTGAGAGTACAAAAGCCTTAGAATGCTGTTGGAAGACGTCTGTCGGGGTTCTCTTACTGTATATTGGCAGCCTCTCTGCTGTTGAAACCTATCCAACGTGTCACCTCATGCAGTACTGACTTTAGCCAGCATACAGTGCCATTGTATAACAGCAGAAAAAGAGTAAGCCCCCTAGGAAAACCAGGATACAAATTGGATTGGAAAGGGTTAAGGCTTTCCAATCCACTGCCTGATGTCTAAAGACATTCTGACTGAAGGCTGTACAGCTCCGGTGTCGCAAGACGTCCGGCAGGGTTTTCTTACTGTAGATTACTGGCCACTCTGTTGACGGGGGCCTCTTCAGCCTGTCACATACCACAGTACTGGCTCTAGCCAGCAGATGGCACCATTGTCTAATGGCAGAAAGAGAAAGCCCCCTAGGAAACCCTGAATCGAAAATTGGATTGCAAAGGGTTAATTAATATGAAGACAGGACGATGCTCAAACATAATGTTGAGCGAACCAAAACAGTAGAATTCTATTTTGGGTCAAACTTTGCTAAGAGTTCTGTTCGTTGAGAAACTGAACCTCAGATGGTTCATCTTAGGGCGCCTACCCACTGGCGATTTTTTTTCCTGCGATGCTAAATTGCGTTTTGCGTTTTTTCTGAAGAGCAATTAGCATAGAATGTGTTCTTGTCCATTTGGGTTTTTTTTTCGTTTTGTTGCAATTTTTCACATAGGAACTGTCAGTTGCATATGTCTCCTTATTTTTCTCTTAATGCACCCATGATTGTCAATGGAAATTAACGAAAAACGCCACGAAAAAGGCGCGAAAAACGCAGCAAAAAAGGCACGGAAAACGCGCGAAAAGGGCTGCGTTTTTCACGCACAAAAATCGGCAACGCCAGTGGGTAGGCGCCCTTAGTGGAAACCTTGAAAAATAGAAAAAGGAAAAGGAGGAGGAGGAAGAGGAGAAGGAGATACGTATTATTTTTCCTTCTTCCTTTTTTTTGTTTTTTCTACATTAACTTTGCCTTACAAACAGCTAAAAGTTCTCAGATCCACTCCTAAGTGACCTTAGATGCTTTACAGGACTTTTTTGGCTCTTAGACAATGTTATACACCATTGTAGGGGTATTGGTAAAGTTTTGGTTCAGCTTAAACTATTTTGGACGAAATTCGATGAACAGTCCGAACTGCAATTTCCAAACATTCAGTCATCACTACTCATAAGGGTGGATTCAGACGACCGTATATGGGCTCGGTTTTCACGCCAAGCCGATATACGGTATCCTCATCTGCAGAGGGGGGCGGATGGAAGAGCCAGGAGCAGGAACTGAGCTCCCACCCCTTCTCTGCCTCCTCTCCACCTCCTCTCCGCTCCTCTGCATTATTTGCAATGAAAGGAGGCGGGACAGGGCGGGGCTAAGTTCCAAGAATTAGCCCCGCCCCTCCCCATTGCAAAGAGTGTAGAGGGGCGGAGAGGAGGCAGAGGGGGGAGGGAGCTCAGAGCACTGCACCTGGCTCTTCCAGGCTCCCCCCCTGCAGAGAGAGATGACGTATATCGGCTGGGCGTGAATACCCAGCCGATATACGGTCGTCTGAATCCAGCCTAAGATCCACGGAATTTATCTGCCTTTAAAGGTTTAGAAACACATATTTTTCATTCTACTTGGTAATTTGCCACAAATACGAAGGAGCGGTTAATTTTCTTTCTATGGGCTGGGTGGCTAATCTGAGAAAAACTGAAATAGATGTTTTAAGCAATGTACGGTAACTAATTATATATATTCTTGCTCACTCCAAATATGTACACTATGTAATCTGCAATCAGAGAACTAATAATGAAAAATATTAGAGGCCACAACTGCTGTTGTTAAATATCTTCGTCATTAGTACCAAGTATATGTGTCCTTTTGCGTTTACACTGATAAGTTGTGGGTGTAAGGCATATCCATGTATATTATTATTCCATGCACAATTAACAATGAGTCACCGCACATATGTAACACTACTGCCCTTTGTATGAATTATCAAAATAATTTCATAACTTCATCCTCTTCTGTAATGATGACTAATGATGATATCTGGAGGAATTACTATTGTGAGTACAATGGAGAGCCACACATGAATGAAATGTCAGGGAGTCAACCACTGGAGCCGAGTCAGCCACTTTGGGCCAGTGTGTAGATGCCTTGGTAATGATTAACACTTACTTTATTAGAGAGATGTAAAGGGTGACCCTACAGGATTGAAATGTTGCCATGGCAATAAACTATAAAAGCGTCAAGATCTGCACCAAATTTTTATACAGTAGAACCAGGCATGATCTCTGGTGTAGGAGTGATTGACTTCTAGCACATAAAAATAATTTTATCTGCACCACTAGAGGGCAGGAGGAGAGCAGGCACTGTGATAGTAAGCATAGGTCCTGCTGGGCACGCTGTTAGGAGCGGTACTATAGTATACTGAGGATCTGCTGCAGGGGGAGAGTAAAGGGCAGTAGGATCCCTGGATGTGACAAGGGCTATTTTGAAAGCACAAAAAGTGCTGGCCGGAGGACCCAGAGATTGCTTGCTGCAAAGAGGGAGAAAATAGCAGCTAATTGTGGCAAGGACCAAGGAGAACAGCATGGTAGAGTTGCACTCCTGGCTTAGTACAAACCCAAGTCGGTTGTAGTGGTGATTCTTGTATAACAAAACTGTAAGTGGGGCTGGCCTCAACACAAACATCTGGTGTGCACACTGCTAGGGATGTGACTACCCAAGAAGCAGACCTGGTATATAACGAGGAAGCACGCTAAGACTTGGGCTATTTAGTAAAACTGCCATTGCTCGTGGTTACAGACTAGACAGTGTTACGGATATGCAAGCCTATATAATAGACTGGAGTTTAAACGCTATGTTTCCAATATACTGTATTGATATTAGCAGAGCGTTATACCTTTAAAGAACTGTGTTACATGATGTGTCTTCCTATTCTACAGGACTGTTCTTTGTACAGCATTATGGGGCGGATTTGTTACAGATTTTCCGTTCCAACCCTCCGCGGCATCTATAGTAGCAGCAACGTGTATGAGATTTTAAAAATCTTGTCCACACGCTTTGGAAAAAATCCACACAAAACTCGTGCGGAAATTGACACGCGGTGTGAAATTTAAATCCACAGCAATTATAGCACCGGATACGCTGTGGAATCCTCCCCCTCACCTCTTTTTTCAAACTCCTGCACTCTGGCACAGAGTTTGAACTGCCGGCAGAGGGGAAAAATTTCCCTCGTTCACGTGCAACTACTCTCTGTAAGGCTGCATTCAGACGACCGTATATCGGCTGGGTTTTCACGCTGGCCGATATATGGCGTCTCTCTCTGCAGGGGGAGGAGGCTGGAAGAGCTGGGAGCAGTATTTTGAGCTCCCGCCCTCTCTCTGCCTCTTCTCCACCGCCCTGCACTATTTTCAATGAGGAGGGGTGGAATGGGGCGGAGCTAATTCCTGGATCTTAGCCCCGCCCCTGTTCCGCCTCCTCTCATTGTAAATAGTGCAGAGGGGTGGAGAGGAGGCAGAGGGGGGGCGGGAGCTCAGAGCACTGCTCCCGGCTCTTCCAGCCTCCTCCCCCTGCAGAGAGAGACGACGTATATCGGCCAGCGTGAATACCCAGCCGATATGCGGTCGTCTAAATGCGCCCTAATGGCGAGCGTATCTGCACCTACAGCAGTGGGAGTAAGCCCTGACACCAAAAAGGAAGGTAAATAGATTGATTCCATCTGGAGCCGACGAGGATATACCGCACACAAGGCAGATTAATCTGCCACTAAAAACCAGTTCTGTTGATACGAGTTGGGTTTCTCTGCCAGCAAGTGGATACATTTCTGCAACAAGCTTGCTGTGTGTAACTATACTAGAGATGAGCGAACACCAAAATGTTCGGGTGTTCGTTATTCGGAACGAACTTCCCGTGATGCTCGAGGGTTCGTTTCGAACAACGAACCCCATTGAAGTCAATGGGCGACCAGAACATTTTTGTATTTCGCCGATGCTCGCTAAGGTTTTCATGTGTGAAAATCTGGGCAATTCAGGAAAGTGATGGGAATGACACAGTGACGGATAGGGCAGGCGAGGGGCTACATGTTGGGCTGCATCTCAAGTTCCCAGGTCCCACTATTAAGCCACAATACCGGCAAGAGTGGGCCCCCCCCCCTCCCAACAACTTTTACTTCTGAAAAGCCCTCATTAGCATGGCATACCTTTGCTAAGCACCACACTACCTCCAACAAAGCACAATCACTGCCTGCATGACACTCCACTGACACTTCTCCTGGGTTACATGCTGCCCAACCGCCCCCCCTCCCCCCCCCACAGCGCACACCAAAGTGTCCCTGGGCAGCCTTCAGCTGCCCTCATGCCACACCACGCTCATGTCTATTTAGAATTGCGTCTGCCATGACGAGGGACCGCAGGCACACACTGCAGAGGTTGGCACGGCTAGGCAGCGACCCTCTTTAAAAGTGGCGGAGCGATAGCCCACAATGCTGTACAGAAGCAATGAGAAATAGAATCCTGTGCCACCGCCATCAGGAGCTGCACACGTGGGCATAGCAATGGGGAACCTATGTGCCACACACTATTCATTCTGTCAAGGTGTCTGCATGCCCCAGTCAGACCGGGCTTTTTAATTCATAGACACAGGCAGGTACAACTCCCTATTGTGAAGTCCCTGTCGACCCACAGCATGGGTGGCTCCCTGGAACCCACCGGCGGTACACAGAAATATCCCATTGCATTGCCCAACACAGCTGAGGTAGTAATGTCGTGCTTAATGCAGGTGGGCTTCGGCCCACACTGCATGCCCCAGTCTGACTGGGGTTCTTTATAAGTGTACAGATGTAGTAAAAACTCCGTGTGCACCTACAGCATGGGTGGGTGCCAGGAAGCCACCGGCGGTACATAGAAATATCCCATTGCATTGCCCAACACAGCTGAGGTAGTAATGTTGTGCTTAACCCTTTCCAATCCAATTTGTATATGGTTTTCCTAGGGGGCTTACTCTTTTTCTGCTGTTATACAACGGCGCTATATGCTGGCTAAAGCCAGTACTGCATGAGCTGACACGTAGGATAGGCTCCGACAGCAGAGAGGCTGGCAATATACAGTAAGAGAACCCCGACGGACGTCTACCAACAACGGAGCTGTACAGCCTTAAATCATAATGTCTTCACAGGTCACACAGTGGACTGGAAAGGGTTAATGCAGGTGGGTTTCGGCCCACACTGCATGCCCCAGTCAGACTGGGGTTCTTTACAAGTGGACACATGTAGGTTAAACTCCCTGTGGACCCACTGCCTGGGTGGGTGCCAGGAAGCCACCGGTGGTACATAGAAATATCCCATTGCATTGCCCAACACAGCTGAGGTAGTAATGTCGTGCGTAATACAGGTAGGCTTCGGCCCACACTGCATGCCCCAGTCAGACGGGTTCTTTAGAAGTGTACAGATGTATTAAAAACTCAGTGTGCACCTCGAACCCCTTTCCTCTTCGGGAATCAGAGTGGGCAGGTTCTCCTTATACCGTGGATCGAGCAGTGTGTACACCCAGTAATCCGTAGTGGCCAGAATGCGTGCAACGCGAGGGTCACGAGAAAGGCATCCTAACATGAAGTCAGCCATGTGTGCCAGGGTACCTGTACGCAACACATGGCTGTCTTCACTAGGAAGATCACTTTCAGGATCCTCCTCCTCCTCCTCCTCCTCCTCAGGCCATACACGCTGAAAGGATGACAGGCAATCAGCCGGTGTACCGTCAGCAGCGGCCCAAGCTGTCTCTTCCCCCTCCTCCTCATCCTCCTCATGCTCCTCCTCCTCCTCCTGTACGCGCTGAGAAATAGACAGGAGGGTGCCCTGACTATCCAGCGGCATACTGTCTTCCCCCGCCCCCGTTTCCGAGCGCAAAGCAGCTGCCTTTATGGTTTGCAGGGAATTTCTCAAGATGCATAGCAGAGGAATGGTGACGCTAATGATTGTAGCATCGCCGCTCATCACCTGGGTAGACTCCTCAAAATTACCAAGGACATGGCAGATGTCTGCCAACCAGGCCCACTCTTCTGAAAGGAATTGAGGAGGCTGACTCCCACTGCGCCGCCCATGTTGGAGTTGGTATTCGACTATAGCTCTACGCTGTTCATAGAGCCTGGCCAACATGTGGAGCGTAGAGTTCCACCGTGTGGGCACGTCGCACAGCATTCGGTGCACTGGCAGCTTAAAGTGATGTTGCAGGGTGCGCAGGGTGGCAGCGTCCGTGTGGGACTTGCGGAAATGTGCGCAGAGCCGGCGCGCCTTTACGAGCAGGTCTGACAAGCGTGGGTAGCTTTTCAGAAAGCGCTGAACCACCAAATTAAAGACGTGGGCCAGGCATGGCACGTGCGTGAGGCTGCCGAGCTGCAGAGCCGCCACCAGGTTACGGCCGTTGTCACACACGACCATGCCCGGTTGGAGGCTCAGCGGCGCAAGCCAGCGGTCGGTCTGCTGTGTCAGACCCTGCAGCAGTTCGTGGGCCGTGTGCCTCTTATCGCCTAAGCTGAGTAGTTTCAGCACGGCCTGCTGACGCTTGCCCACCGCTGTGCTGCCACACCGCGCGACACCGACTGCTGGCGACATGCTGCTGCTAACACATCTTGATTGCGAGACAGAGGAGGAGGAGGAGGAGGAGGGTGCTTTAGTGGAGGAAGCATACAGCTCCGCAGATACCACCACCGAGCTGGGGCCCGCAATTCTGGGGGTGGGTAGGACGTGAGCGGTCCCGGGCTCTGACTCTGTCCCAGCCTCCACTAAATTCACCCAATGTGCCGTCAGGGAGATGTAGTGGCCCTGCCCGCCTGTGCTTGTCCACGTGTCCGTAGTTAAGTGGACCGTGGCAGTAACCGCGTTGGTGAGGGCGCGCACAATGTTGCGGGAGACGTGGTCGTGCAGGGCTGGGACGGCACATCGGGAAAAGTAGTGGCGACTGGGAACTGAGTAGCGCGGGGCCGCCGCCTCCATGATACTTTTGAAGGACTCAGTTTCCACAACCCTATACGGCAGCATCTCAAGGCTGATGAATTTTGCTATGCGGACGGTTAACGTTTGAGCGTGCGGGTGCGTGGCGGCGTACTTGCGCTTGCGCTCGAACACTTGCGCAAGCGACGGCTGAACGGTGCGCTGAACTACACTGCTGGATGGGGCCGAGGACAGCGGAGATGAGGGTGTGGGTGCAGGCCATGAGGCGGTAGTGCCTGTGTCCTGAGAGGGGGGTTGCATCTCAGTGGCAGGTTGGGGCACAGGGGGAGAGGCAGGGGTGCAAACCGGAGGCGGTGAACGGCCTTCGTCCCACCTTGTGGGGTGCTTGGCCATCATATGTCTGCGCATGGTGGTGGTGGTGAGGCTGTTGGTGTTGGCTCCCCGGCTGAGCTTTGCGCAACAAAGGTTGCACACCACTGTTCGTCGGTCGTCAGGCGTCTCTGTGAAAAACTGCCAGACCTTAGAGCACCTCGGCCTCTGCAGGGTGGCATGGCGCGAGGGGGCGCTTTGGGAAACACTTGGTGGATTATTCGGTCTGGCCCTGCCTCTACCCCTGGCCCTGGCCACCGCACTGCCTCTTGCAACCTGCCCTGCTGATGCCCTTGACTCCCCCTCTGAAGACCTGTCCTCCTGAGTAAGCGTTGCACACCAGGTGGGGTCAGTCACCTCATCGTCCTGCTGCTCTTCCTCCGAATCCTCTGTGCGCTGCTCCCTTGGACTTACTGCCCTTACTACTACCTCACTGCAAGACAACTGTGTCTGATCGTCATCGTCCTCCTCACCCACAGAAAGTTGTTGAGACAGTTGGCGGAAGTCCCCAGCCTCTTCCCTCGGACCCCGGGAACTTTCGAATGGTTGGGCATCAGTGACGATAAACTCCTCTGGTGGGAGAGGAACCGCTGCTGCCCAATCTAAGCAGGGGCCCGAGAACAGTTCCTGGGAGTGTTCCCGCTCCTGAGCAGGTGTCATTGTAGTGGAGTGAGGAGGCTGGGAGGAAGGAGGAGCAGCAGACAGAGGATTCGGATTTGCAGCAGTGGACGGCGCAGAACTGCGTGTTGACGATAGGTTGCTCGAAGCACTTTCTGCCATCCAGGACAGGACCTGCTCACACTGCTCATTTTCTAATAACCGTCTCCCGCGTGGACCCATTAATTGGGCGATGAATGTGGGGACGCCAGAAACGTGCCTCTCTCCTAATCGCGCAGCAGTCGGCTGCGACACACCGGGATCAGGAGCTCGGCCTGTGCCCACACCCTGACTTGGCCCTCCGCGTCCACGTCCTCTAGGCCTACCCCTACCCCTCAGCATGCTGTATTACCAGTGATTTGATTTCACAGGCAGGAAATAAATTGGCGCAAGACTGCAGGCCAAATATAATTTTTTCCCTTTTTGGAAAACGAAAGGCCCCACTGCCTCTAGTGAATGAATAATCTAAGTTTAATAACTGTGCTGTGTCCCTGCTAATGTGTCACAGAACGTGAGGGTAGCAGAGTTATTATAACTCTGGCAGAGCAGGTATTTTTTTTCCCAATTAAGGAAAGCAAATGGCGAAGCCAGCAGTAAAGCGTAGCTGGGTGCATATGATTTAGCAATGTTTTTCACGCAGCTCACACGTGTCCACCGCCCGTAAGGACGGACAGAGGCTGGACAAATAGATTTGTTTCCACTTGTTTTTCCACCAAAAGGCAGCACTGCGTATATTCAATGAACATGAGAAGTTTAATAACTGTGCTGTGTCCCTGCTAATGTGTCACAGAACGTGAGGGTAGCAGAGTTATTATAACTCTGGCAGAGCAGGTATTTTTTTTCCCAATTAAGGAAAGCAAATGGCGAAGCCAGCAGTAAAGCGTAGCTGGGTGCGTATGATTTAGCAATGTTTTTCACGCAGCTCACACGTGTCCACCGCCCGTAAGGACGGACAGAGGCTGGACAAATAGATTTGTTTCCACTTGTTTTTCCACCAAAAGGCAGCACTGCGTATATTCAATGAACATGAGAAGTTTAATAACTGTGCTGTGTCCCTGCTAATGTGTCACAGAACGTGAGGGTAGCAGAGTTATTATAACTCTGGCAGAGCAGGTATTTTTTTTCCCAATTAAAGGAGATGTCCCGCGCCGAAACGGGTTTTTTTTTTTTTAAACCCCCCCCCCGTTCGGCGCGAGACAACCCCGATGCAGGGGTTAAAAAAACCACCCGCACAGCGCTTACCTGAATCCCGGCGGTCCGGCGTCTTCATACTCACCTGCTGAAGATGGCCGCCGGGATCCTCTGTCTTCATGGACCGCAGGGCTTCTGTGCGGTCCATTGCCGATTCCAGCCTCCTGATTGGCTGGAATCGGCACGTGACGGGGCGGAGCTACACGGAGCTACATGGAGCCCCATAGAGAAGAGGAGAAGACCCGGACTGCGCAAGCGCGGCTAATTTGGCCATCGGAGGGCGAAAATTAGTCAGCACCATGGAGACGAGGACGCCAGCAACGGAGCAGGTAAGTATAAAACTTTTTATAACTTCTGTATGGCTCATAATTAATGCACAATGTACATTACAAAGTGCATTAATATGGCCATACAGAAGTGTATAGACCCACTTGCTGCCTCGGGACATCTCCTTTAAGGAAAGCAAATGGCGAAGCCAGCAGTAAAGCGTAGCTGGGTGCGTATGATTTAGCAATGTTTGTCACGCAGCTCACACGTGTCCACCGCCCGTAAGGACGGACAGAGGCTGGACAAATAGATTTGTTTTCACTTGTTTTTCCACCAAAAGGCCGCACTGCGTATATTCTATGAATAATAACTGTGTTGTGGCCCTGCCTATACAATTCTTTCCCTGCAGTATCAATGGAGGGTGGAATGCTCTGCAGAGGCGATTTTGAGAAGCCCAAAAAAAATGCAGCACAGCTAACAGCAGCCTGGACAGTACTGCACACGGATAAATATGGCCCTAGAAAGGACCGTTGAGGTTCTTGAAGGCTACACTCACTCCTAACACTCTCCCTGCCTATGCAGCACTTCTGTCCCTAATGCCAGGTGCAACGCTCTGCAGAGCCGATTTTGAGAAGAAAAAAAATTGCCACTGCTAACAGCAGCCAACACACAGCTATCAGTGGCCCTAATAAGGACCTTTGGGGGTCTTGAAGCCTACACTAACTACCAATTCTTTCCCTACAGCAGCTCCGGTACAAACAGCACTGTCCCTCATCTAACTCACACCGCATCTGAGGCGAGCCGCGGGAGGGGCCGACTTTTATATTAGGCGAACACCTGATCTCGCCAGCCACTCACAGCAGGGGGGTGGTATAGGGCTTAAACGTTGCAGGGGGAAGTTGTAATGCCTTCCCTGTCTTTCAATTGGCCAGAAAAGCGCGCTAACGTCTCAGGGAAGGAAGTGAAAGTAACCAGAACACCGCATGGTGTTCGTTACGAATAACGAACATCCCGAACACCCTAATATTCGCACGAATATCAAGCTCGGACGAACGCGTTCGCTCATCTCTAAACTATACCCTATGGCTGCTTTCATGCATGTCATTTTGATACACTTTTTGAAGCCAATGACAGAAGTAGATTGTAAAGGGAAGGGAAGTAGCTAGCAAAGACTCTGCCTTTTTTTTTTTATTGCACTCTAAAAACGAAGAGAATAAACACATTCTGTGCTTTTGCGCTAAATTTTCACGGCATGTTCTATTTTTATGCGCATTTGGGCACCCAAAGCACCATAGGAGTTTATTGGGGTGCGCATTGAACTGCACGATTTTGCAGTGTTAATCGATAACACCGGGGACTAATTAGGCTGCAAAAGCGGTTCAATCACTGCGCAGGTGTGTACCACGGCGATAGGGACAGGCCCGGTAGTGCAGTAAAATGTGCTGATACGCGCCTGATAGTGCGCCCTTCATAGCACTATTATGTCAAGCTATCATGAGAGTATGATACCTACTAGAGATGAGCGAACGTGCTCTTTTAGAGGAATTACTTGATCGAGCATCGCTTTTTTCGAGTAACTGCCTACTCAGGTGAAAAGATTAGGGGGGCGGCGTGGCGGAGCAGGGGGTAGCAGTGGGGAATCTCTCTCTCACCCCACTCCCCTCTGCAACCCCCCGCTCACCCTCGGTGCCCCGGAATCTTTTCGCCCGATTAGGCAGTTAGTAATTGCCCTGAACGAGTACGTTCGCTAATCTCTAACACCTACACTTGTCTGCAGGAGCTTTATATCTGGCCTCACACGAGTGCACATGCAAAAATGCATGGGGTAGTGTGACTTTTTGCGCCGTGAATATTGCACTATTGTCCGCGTTTTTGTGTATTTTACTGTAGTTTTTGTGCTGCCGAGGACTGTTCATATTGGTGCAGGTGTGTGATTTAAAAGACTGTACAGTCTAATTAGTCTTATCGATTTCCCCGCAAAATTGCACAATTCATTGCGCAATTGCGTGTCACAGTTTTGTGGTTTTTTTGCATGTGTGAAGTGCGCACACAAAAGCAAAGGTGAGGAGGAACCCATTAAAAAAATGGCCTTGATTCTCTGCGCAGTATGTGCACAAACCCGCTCGTGTGAGGCCACCCTTAGTTTTGCCTCCAAAACCTGTATCAAAGATTACATCATAACGGCAAGTGTGAAAGTATCCTCATAAAGCCCCCAAGAAGTGTCCTGTGGAAAGGCTATTAGGGCGCACCTTATGTATGCTCTGGCAACTGTTTGCCATCTTTTTTAAAAGGGGTTGTCTTGTTGTAGAACATTGATAGCTTATCCTTAAGTTAGGCCATCTACACTAAATCAGTGGGGTCTGCAGCCTGGCATCCCTGCCGATCCGCTATTTACCAGGCCAATGTACTTGTTTACTGAGCTGATTTCTGCAGTAAGCAGACAGCTCCGTTCCCACTGCATTGGCTAAGCTTGATATTGCAAGCAAAGTTCCCAGTGAAGTGAATGGGAAATTTCCTTGTAATACCAAGCCTGGCCACTGCACCGGGAACGGAGCTGTCTGCTTACTGCAGAAATCAGCTCAGTGAACAAAGCATACCAGCCTGGCAAACAGTTGATCAGTGGGGGAATCTAGTAGCAGACTGCCGCTGAATTCCCATAGATGCCCTAACCTGAGGATAGGCTATCAATAGTCTACAACTAGACAACCCCTTTTAATGAATAGGGAAAATTGCATAGAAATACATAAACAGTCTAATGTATTATAATTATAAATCAAAAGAAAAAGTCATGTAGTGGGAGAAAATAGGTCAAAAAAGTTTGACAGCTTCAATATAAAAAAAAGCCACAATTGCAAAACAATATCGATGTGTGTGTCCATACTTTAGTCACAACTACTAAACTTTTGGATTTTTTTTGTCTGGTAGCAGAATCCCCCAATCCTCAGCACGGACCTCAGACTCTCCTTCCAATTGCCCCTTTAATAGTAATGGAACCTCAGTGAGCCTCCTTGGTCATAATAGTGCCCCTAAGTGCCTGTTTAGTATTACTAGTGCCGCCATAGTTGTAATTGTGTCCCCTAGTGCCTCTTTAGTAATAATAGAACCTCTAGTGCCTCCTTAGTATTAATAATGCCCCGATAGTTATAATTATGTCTCCTAGTGCCTCTTTAGTATTAATAGCGCCCCCCATAGGTATAATAGTGCCCCTAATGGCTCTTTGTAATAATAGCTCCCCCATCGTTATAATGGTGTCCCCCATATCTTTAATAGTGCCCACAGTGCCACTTTAATGCGAATTGTGCCCCAAAATAATTACATATACAAAAAAAACAAAACTATGATTACAGTCTTCTTCTGGCCCGACACAAGTGGTGCAATGATGTCATCCTATTGTGCTGCGGGTTGCTTTCCGCGGGAAGTCAGGATACAGGTAGCACATGAAAGGAAGTGGGACATCCCAAAATATTCACTGGGAGCCGACCAGGGGGTGCAGGTATTAGGCCTTGTTCATACGGGTGACAAAGTCGCGTGATTTTGTAGCATTGCTACAAATCGCATGTATGAGAAGCCCATGCTTTCCTATAGTTTCCTTCACACATGCGATATTGTGTAGCTTGTGACAATCAGACACAAAAACCTCGCGGGTCCCGCTATATGCATGTAACTCATGAGGTTTTGTAGCCCATGTTTCCCTATGGAGCCTTCCTCTCTGTTGCATCGCACGAAAACACGATTTTCATGCAGTGTGATGCAACTTTGACAGTAGGAAATCCTACTGTCAAAGCTAAAATTTAAGCCCTGGCTGCGGGAAAAAAAAACCCAATTGCAGCCATTCATCGAGTGCTGGCTGTGATTGGCTAAGCGTCAGCCAATCATAGCCAGCGCTTCCAGGAGGAGGGGATTTTTGAATCCCTGGCCAGAAGAAAAGAAGATGATCACTGCCAGGGACCCGGGGAGAAGATGCGGAAGCTGAAGCTGGAGGTTTGACAGGAGGAACGCCCCTCTCACACCCCTAGCTCCCAATTGGCTCAAGAAACAAAGGTCCTGGAAGGAGGTAAACTGCATGGGGAAGCGCCATAGTAAGTCTGTGAGGAGAGATCGGTGTCTGTTAGCCGCCACTCAGCTTCAGCGCTGTTACAGCAGCTAAGCGGCTATTCCCCGGCCTCCCAGCTGTCCTCCTCCTTCTGCTGTCTGCGGGCCACTGGCTATAACGGTCACTCCCCCACCAATGTTGGCTGCCTGCTCTCCTAATGCAGTGTGCGGGGGGCGCATGTCAGAAAGTCTCGCTCCCCTACTGTACTGCTGCTGTGACTGGACGGGCCGGCGCTGTGTCCTCGCTGATGCCGACCGGGGGGAAGGAAAGGGAGGGTGGAGGGTGGGAGCGTCTTCAGTGGTGCCGGCGGCAAAGGCGGTTCACGGGCCTGTGGCCTCCCTCATGCGCACCCTGCTCTGTGCTGTAACACAGAGCGGGGCGCATTATTCTGGTCGGCCGGCGGAGAGAGGGATTCCACCTGCGGCAATGCGTGTATCCAGCGGGGGCCGGGAGGGAATGGAGTTGAAACCCTCCCTGGATTGCAGCGGGGTGCCTACTTCTGGCTGGCCGTCGGGAAGGGGGTTTCACCAGGGCCAATGCGCGCCTCGGGAAGGAACGGAGGTGAAGGCCTCCCTGGATTGCAGCTGCAGCATGAGTTTACTGGGCTGCCATTACCTGCAGCCCATCCAGCACAGGCGGCATCACCCCCCCTGTCAATCTTGACTCCACTAGTTCTTCCTGGCGGCATCAATATAGAATAATACCGGGGGTGCACGCCTTCTTGCCCTCCAGCCCAGCCTGCCTCAGCTTTCTGTGCACCCAGAGCTTTAATATGATGGATTATCATAGGGGCGATTGGGATGGCCATGGAGCCCGCGAGAGCCTGAGATGCGGGGCGGCCACTCCTATCGTAATCCGCCTTTGCTGTTGCAGATTTCATTCATTGCAATCCAGACTTTGATGCAAATTTTCTGCACAATGTCTGCACATCCCCATCGGCGACATCTTTCACACGGGTGTAAGCGCATGGACGCATATATTTGCACAATAGGTGTGTATTTGCGCTCGTAAAGGCATTATTTAGGGCTCCTGCAGACGATCGTATATGTAGATATACTTGCAATAGCGTGACGTAAAAGTGCTATGAAGGGAGCGCTATCGCACATGTATGCACACATTCTACGGTACTTTTCTACGCTGTCTGGCCCATTCACATCCTCGCCGTCATTGAACAGGCTGATTAGCCCCCGATGTTATTAATTAAGGGCTGTTTTCACGTTCGCCCAATATATGCTACGATCTAAGGAGTGAAAACTCGTAAACAGGCGCACAAATCTAACGTTTGTGCGCCAGTTCAGACGGCATGGGCCTCCGCGCATATACGACAAGACCACCATGCTATGGCCTCTTCCCCTTCCCTCCCCCTCACTGGCTAACTTCCTCTCTCCTCCCCTCTGGCTGTTTGCAATGGGAGTGGGCAAGACCTGGGAGGGGCAGAGCTAAGCCCCCGCCCCTTGTCCGCAGCCAGCAATGGGAAAAGGCGGGATGGGGTGATGCTTAGCTCCGCCCCTTTCCATTGCAATCAGCCAGTGGGGAGGGAGTTAAGCAGTCACGCTGCTAAACTCCCTCCCACTTCCCTTCTCCGGCTGCTGTCATTGGCTTCCATAGGACTATCTTTTGGGCCCGACATAAAAGCGCCCGGCGCTATATTGGCCCAGGCGGGCGCTTTTACGTCGCGGGAATACGGCCATGTGATCTGATGCATCAGATCATAGCGTATATCGTCCGACCGTGAAAACGGCGGGCCGATATACGTTTGTGTGAAAGAGCCTTCATACTGTGAAATTGCGCAATTCAGTACACAATTCTATGTGGACAGGTGCCTTGAGCGTGCAGTCGTGCACAAAAATAGAGCATGTCGCATATACTTTCAAAATTGCGCGCAAAATCGCCTGCAAAAATACACGCAACTATGCTGCCATTTATAGAAATCAGCAATTAGGTTAATCCGTCCAATAAGTGCTATTAAATCGAGGATGCTGCGTATTTTTTGCGCAAACAAAATCAATGGGTTCCATTGGCGCGCAAATTTTGAGTACGCAAATACGTTCATGTGACACGGCCTGTCCCAGCGGAGCGGCTTATTCTCTGCCAACACTTACTTTCTGCATGTGGCATATACACACATTTGCATACGTTGATAGATCCGCGTTTTCCTCCTCTGAAGTCGCCTGGATGGAAGAATACGTACACGCATGACGGACACGAAGCCAACTTCTGCTGTAATAACGAGAGTCTGTCATTGAAGGTCGTTTGTGTGCGCAGATAATTACTCTGAGAACTGGAATTACAGGATATACAGTTAAACTCATTTATTGTAAGGGTTGGGCGTTGTGGGTGTGGCCTTCATATTACTGCGCAAGAGTCAAACCTGAAAAACCCAAAGGTCACGTAAGGTAAACTTGGTTCAGCCATATCACCTCTAGAACATTAGTAATTAAGGGGAACGCAATCCTGTAATTTGCCGTCACTCGCAAAAATCCTATTTTTAGGGTTTTTTTAATATACATAATTCCGATTATTTTCTACCCAACGAGGCGCTTCAGGATTGTGTTACAAACTTCGCTTGGAACGTCGTAGATGACAATTCTCTCCGCAGGATTTCGGATGTTGTACCCGCATATATGTCTTAAATTTAAAGGCATTTACCAAAAAGGAACTAACCTGCTTTTCGTTGTTTTTGTGTTACATTCAGTTAAATAAGGGCGGCTTCACACGGGCGTATTGGCGTGCGCAAAAATTAAGTGCGCAATATGCAGAGAATAGAGGCCATTAATACTGATTTCAATGAGTTCATTTTCACTTCTTTTTTTGCGCACGAACAGAACCTGCTCTATTTCTGTGTGCATTTGCGCACCGAGTCCCATAGAAGTCTATGGGAGGTGTGCAAATGTATGCACAGATGTGCAATATGAGCACAAGTCTGGGGAAAAAAAACATCTGGAACGCAATAGGCTAATTAGCTGTTTAAATTTGGGGGGTGTTCATCTTCCGCACACAAATGAGCATGCCTTACGTGTGCAAACAGTACAGTAAAATGCGCTGATACGTGCACAAAAAAGACTTGTTCAGTTGCACTCAAAAATGCGTGAATACGACCAAATGTGCACACGTTAAATATACACGCGAATGAACAATATGCTGCGCAATTCAATGGAAAAATAACCCATCTACATCCTAGTAGAATAAACAGCCTTTTAAATCACGGCGTGGGGGGCTTTGCGCACATATGTGAACATGTCATGAGTGCGCAAAAAGTACACCACAATGCACGGATACATGAAAAATCTACCCCGTTCACTGCGCAAATACGTAGCGCTGATGTGTGCATAATAGCACAAATGCTCGCATGTGAAACTGCCCTAAATGTGAGAGATTTTCTGCTTCTCTCTCTACTTAGGCCACTTTCGCACGAGCGTATATCGGTTGCCATGTTTACGGTCGGCCGATATATGCTACGATCTGATTCTTTGGAAAATCTGGTGAACGGGCGCACAAATCAAACGTTTTTGCGCCCGTTCAGATGGCCTGGTGAGCCCGGCGCAGATGCGCCAAGCTGACCAGGCCATCGCCCATCTCCCCTCCCTCCCCATCGCAGGCTCACCTCTCGTTCCTCCCTGCTCGTTCTGTGCAATGGGAGGGGGCGGGACAGGGGCGGAGCTAAGTGCAGACTCTGCCCACGTCTCACCCCTTGTCCATAGCCATCAATGGGGAGCTGCTAAATTCCCTCCCACCTGCGGCCGCTGGCATAGGCTCCCATAGCAGCCCATGCAGCAGCCGACGTATTCTGACCCACAAGATCGGACTATCTTTTGGGTCCAACGTAAAAACACCTGGCCCTATATTGGTTTGGCCGGGCGCTTTTACGTCTCAGGAATACGCCCATGTGATCTGATTGATTGGAATCCAATGCATCAGATCACAGCGCATATCAGCCGGCCGTGAAAATCAATGGATCAGCCAGCTGTGAAAAGGCCGATATGCGCTCGTGGGAAAGAGCCCTTAGAAAAACATAGCTGTTTTCTTCCGTGTCTGGTATTGCAGCATAGTTATCATTCATTTCAATGGAGCTGAACTGCAATACCACACACAACCCTATGAGTAAGGGTGGCGCTGTGTTTGAAAGAAAGCAGCCATGTTTTCTAACCCTGGACAACCCCTTTTGACTATAATAACTTCCATAACCTGCTGGGCATGCTGCTCTATTTTGTCTAGGAAATTACGGGGCAGCGTTATAGTCAATGGGATCCATCGAGAGCATACTTTTCCGTGATTGGACGGATCCATCCCTCACTGACATTCCAATTTCCTGTTTCCATGATGGAGCAGGAGAACAGAAGGCGACAACGCAGATATAAAAATACGCCTACAAATAATTAAACCTTGTTTATGTCTTTATGTGGTTGGGAGCGGCCTGTTGACAAGAGATACAAAGTACTTCCGACTAATCCTGACCAGTATCTGTATCCGCCACAAGGAGGTGGCAGAAAATCAGCAATAACCATCCTTATTCACGCCGGCGGTTATCCTGCGTTCAGACTTTCTTTCTCTTTGTTCCGTTTTTGGAGCAGAGAGATGGAATTAACACGAAATTAAACGGTTCCGGTTTTTTTTTACCACCATTGATTTTAATGGGGCCTTTAAATAGCTGAAAGTAAATGGACAGCTTTCCGTTCGCTTCCGGTCTGTTAGAATACCAATTTTTAAATGGAGCAGATAGCGCTGCAGACTGTGCGACTAATGGAAGATAAGCAGCTTTTCGTTAAAAGAAAAAAAGCATAAAAATCAATCGTGGTAAAAAAAAGGTTCAATTTAATTCCTAGAAACAGAAAAAAGTCTGGCTTCACAATAGCGTATTTGCGCATTTCAGTTGTGCAAAACAAAAAAACCGCAGCATGCTTTATTTTCCTGCACATTTGTGCACTAAAAGCTTTCATAGAAGTCAATGGAGGTGCGCAAATGTCTGCGCAATATACTAGGAAATGCATAAAGCACTGCGTAAGGGTGACTTCCCACTACAGATCTTTTTTTACTGCGAAATTCGCTGTGTTTTTTTTCGCCAGGTGTCTATGGGACTTGTTAACCCCTTCACGACCAATGACGTACCGGTACGTCATGGAGCGTCGGGGTATGTATGAAGAGAGGTTGTGTAGCAACCTCTCTTCATACAGTGCGGGTGTCAGCTGTTTATAACAGCTGACACCCGCGGGCAATAGCCGCGAGCGGCTGCGCGGCCGATCGCGGTTATTAGCCATTTAAATGCGGCTGTCAATTCTGACAGCAGCATTTAAATCCCCCGAACATCGGTGAGATCGGGGGAGCCGTGCAGGTGTCATGGCAGCCGGGGGCCTAATGAAAGGCCCCAGGGCTGCTTTAACAGACTGCCTATCAAGCCATCCCCGTGGCTATAGCATTACGTCATACTGCAGGAGCAATCAAAGCATCGCATGTTAAAGTCCCTCAGGGGGACTTCAAAGTAATGTAAAAAAAAAATCAATAAAGTTTTTTTTAATTGAAAAAAACAACAAAGTTTAAATCACCCCCCTTTTGCCATATCGATTATTAAAAAATCTAAATAATAAATTAAAAATATGTATTTGGTATCGCCGCGTACGTAAAAGTCCGAACTATCAAAGTAGCGCATTACTTTTTCCGCGTGGTGAACGTCGTCCGAAAAAATAAATAAAGAACACCAGAAGTGCACTTTTTTAGTTACCCTGTCTCCCAGAAAAAATGCAATAAAAAGTGATCAAAAAGTCGCATGTATTCCAAATTGATACTATCAGAAACTACAGGACATCCCGCAAAAAATGAGCCCTCGCTCAACTACGTCGACGGAAAAATAAAAAAGCTATTGCGCGCACAAAATGACCGCAGAAAATAATTGAAAAAAATTAAATGTCTTTGAAAAAAAAAAGAGGAGTATAGTAAAAAAAAAAAAACTATACAAGTTTGGTATCGCAGCAATCGTACCGACCCATAGAATAAACTTATCATGTCGCTTTTGTTGCCGTTTGTGCGCCGTAAAAACAAGATGCACTAAAAGATGCCGAAATGTTTTTTTTCATTTTACTCCACTTAGAATTTTTTTAAAGTTTTTCAGTACATTATATGGTACATTAAATAGCACCATTGAAAACTACAACTCGTCCCTCAAAAAACAAGCCCTCATACAGCAACGTTGATGGATAAATAAAGGAGTTACGATTTTTTTAAAGGGGGGAGGAAAAAACGAAAATGGAAAAAGAAAAAGGGCCGTGTCATTAAGGGGTTAATGTTAAAATCACATCGCGCAAAATCGCGATTTTGCCGCGATGCGTTTTTAACATTAGGAAGCCCCATAGACACCTGGGGAAAAAACGCAGCAACTTCGCATACGGTGGTGAGTAGTCACCCTAATTGCGCAGGAAAAAGAACACATTAGATTAATTAATCATCTCTATGGCTTCGAACATCAGCAAAAAGTACAGCAAAATACATTGATGCGCGCACAAATACACATACGCTCGCATGAAGCCGGCCAAAGAGAGAAGACTTGAGCGAAGGATAAACGTCAGTGTGAATGAGCCCTTATCTTTTCTTCCCCTGCAAAATAGGCAATACACTTGTAAAAATGTATCCGTAAGGCTTTATTCCCAAGAGCGCATATACGCCGCGTTTTCACGCTTGTAAAGCATTGATCTCCAATGGAACAGTTCACACGGGCGAATATACAGCGTGTAAATACGCCGTCAGCGTGAAAAATCGAACATTTACACACCCGGCGCATATATGCTCAGACAACACATAGTTCTAGACTCCTAGGGGGCGAAAGCTTACAGGTGCCTCTATAAAGACACTGGAAGGCATCCCGAGGATTTTGGCAGAGCGAGGGTTTTCCGGGGTGCGGCATCTTTTTTCGCTAAAAGCAATGTTCACGATCATGTGAATGGATGAGAAAACGCTGACCGTGTTCGCGGAAAAACGCCCTTTCTGGCACTTAAACGGAGCAGGCGTGAAAACGTAAAAATGCCGTTTATGCGCTCGTGGGAAAGAGCCCTAAAAAGGAAATCCATCGTGAAATCCTCGCCGGACAGCGACGGACGAATCAGAAGACGTTGTTGGTCTGGGAGTTTGGAAGCCCTGAAAATGTATTCCGTATTGTTCTCCGTCGCAATACTGATCACAACCCGTCATTTCCGGACGGCGCAGCGAGTAGCGGCATAAATAAATACCCTTATCAGTGTCACCTAGGTGCAGCATATGGCCGGCTGAATGTGACCCGCTGACACACTTCTGCCGGGCTAAAGAGGAAAGCAATCCAATTATATAAGAGGACACTAGAGGGAGTTTCCATCTGCCAGAGAATTACTCGTCTTACAGATCTGATTTGGTCCTAATGTGATGTTCACGAGGCGTCTCATCTCTTCCGTTGTCAGCTACCTGCAGGCAGCGGTTGGGCAGGCAGCGCTAACATGCCTCTTACTGTCACTAGAGAGGAGAGAAGGGGCGCCGGGCACAAATATGGTACTTGACTGGCATTTTACAGGGCACAGCCTGCTTTTATAGGTGGCTTCAGACGGACGTATTTGCATGAATTTTTGGGCGTGCGAAATATACGCACACAATACGCAGAGGATAGAACCCGTTGATGTCAATGGGTTCCTCTACATTAACAAATTTTTTGTGCACATTTTGTGTGATCCCAAAAGAATAGAACATGCTCTATTTCCCTGCATATTTGTGCACCAAGGATCCCCATAGAAGTCTATGAGAGCTGTGTAAGAACCCCCATAGATGTCTATGAAAGGTGAACAAAAATCCCCATAGAAGTCTATGAAAGGTGAACAAAAATCCTCATAGAAGTCTACGGAAGGTGAGCAAGGATCCCCATAGAAGACTACGGGAGGAGCGCAAGGATCCACATATAAGTCTAATGTAAGTGCGCAAGGATCCCCATAGAAGTCTATAGGAGGTGTGCAAGGATCCCCATAAAAGTCTATTGGAGGTGTGCAAGGACCCCCATAGAAGTCTATAGGAGGTGCACAAAGATTCCCATAAAAGTCTAAGGGAGGTGTGCAAGGATCCTCATAGAAGTCTATAGGATGTACACAAAGATTCCCATAAGGACTCCTACTCGCATTTTTTTTTTCCAACATATTTTATTGCTTTTTGTTGCATGTATAACATAACTTAACAAGTATTATTAATAGTGTGAAATTCACATCTCGAACTGATTATTGCAACTATTAAAGAGAACATTATGAAGAACAATATTATTTTGTATAAATTCTCTTCTGTTACTGGACAGACATGGGAAGGTGGGGGGGGTAAGATATTAGGGGGAGAGCGTGGTCAGGGGGGGGGGGGGGAATCCAGGTTGAAACCCTTTGGTTTTTATTCACAATTGCCGTCCCGCAGCCACCTAGTGAATACGGGAGAGTCACGTGTGTCTATCCAGGCTGCCCAGGTGCGATAGAAATTCTCTCTTCCGGATTCGTCGTCCTGTGATCTCAGTCTCTCTAATCTTTCTATTTCATCCATTGCCCCTACCCACGCGCCTCTGGGGATTTCCATATCCTGTTTCCAGAATCTGGGTATTACCTGCCTCGTGGCCATGATAAAGAATTTCAGCAGGCCTTTCTTGAGCGAGTGGGTTCCTGATGGAGGAATGGATAGAAGTGCCACCTCTGGTGTCAGGGTCAATGGTTCCCTGCACACCTTCCCGTATAATTTTTCCATGTCTCGCCAGATGGGTTTGATCATGGGGCACTCCCACCATATATGTAGCATCGAGCCCACTTCCCCCAGGCATCGCCAGCAGGTATTTGAGGCTGATGGGAAGAGGGAGCGAAGCCTCTCTGGTGTCATGTACCATCTTGATAGTATTTTAAAGTTCAGTTCCTGTAACCTACTGGCCACCGACATCTTATGGGTATGATGGAATGCTTTGCTCCAGAGCTCTCCGGGGAAGGACCTGCCCAGGACCTCCTCCCACGCAGTGATCCACCTGGGGGTATGACCATCAAGTTTCTCCTCTAGTAGCTGACTGTACAGTATTGACACGGTATGCCTCGGCGCCTCTTCCCCACTGCATAATTTCTCAAACGGGGTAAGATTTAGGTTCCACCCCTGTTCCGGTCTCACCCTACTCAGGTAACTACGAATCTGTAGGTATTGCATCCATGAGCCCGGGGGAGTTCCCCCCACTCCCTGCATATTCGTCAGGTCGCGCACGCCCTGAGAGTCTATCACCTCCCCTACTTTAGCTTCCGTTCCGAGGGGTAGGAATCCCAGACTGCGAATGCCCAGTGTTGCAGGGATCTGAGGGTTTCCGGTTAAAGGGGTGAGGGGACCCGGGACTGTTGTCCGGCAGCCCCCTTTCCATGCGCCCAGGAGGGTGGTCATCAGGCTTGAAGCCTCCGCCTTCTCCCAATTGACCCCTTTCGGGACCCAAAATGCTCCTTTTGGTGAAAAGGTGTTACTCTCATTTTCGATTTGTACCCATAGTTTATCTGATTCATGGTGGTGTAGGTCTAGTATTAGGGTTCCTATAGTGGCTTTATGGTAAAGGTTAAAGTCGGGTAGGCCCGCCCCTCCCTTAGATTTTGGCTTGGACAGACTTTTGTAACTGAGTCTTTTAGAACCTCCCTTCCATATGAACCGGAGTATCAAACTTCTCAATCTGTCGAAGAAGATTCTCGAGGGGTTGCATGGTGCTGATTGGAAGATATATAATATCCTAGGGAGGATATCCATTTTAACTGCGCTCATTCTGCCAAACCAGGACAGCGAGCCTCTTGCCCAACTTTCCAAGTCCTTTTTCAGGGTCAGTAGTAACGGCTTGTAATTCAGTTCGAACAGCTGGATTGGGTCAGCTGGGATGTGAATTCCCAGATATTTAAGTGAGTCGTTTCTCCATAGAAATGGGAAGGCTGCAGCCGTATTACTGGCCTCCTGTTGTGGGATAGTGATGTTTAGGACTACAGATTTCTGGGTATTTACTTTATAATTGCTAAGCTTGCCAAAAGTGGCGAACTCTTGTATGATATTGGGGAAGCTTACGTGTGGTTCGGTGGCGTACAGCAGGAGGTCGTCCGCGTATAGAGATAGCTTTCGATCCTCCCTACCAGTCTGTATTCCGCGTATTGAGGGGTTGTTCCTAACTGCGTTAGCTAATGCTTCCATAACTAAGATGTATAATGTGGGGGATAAGGGACACCCCTGTCGTGTGCCATTCCTAACCTCAAACGGGGTTGACAACTTGCCATTGACCCTGACCTGTGCCGAGGGGCGATGATAGAGGGCCATTATCCGAGCTAGAGCTCTTGGTCCGAGTCCCACCTTGCGGAGAGTTGCTTCTAAGAATTTCCAACTGATTCTGTTGAACGCTTTTTCAGCGTCGACAGATAACAGGCATAATGGGATTCTTTTCTTTCTTGCCCGGTCGATCAAGGCCAAGGTCTTTATGGAGTTGTCTCTCGCTTCTCTCCCCAGAACGAAGCCCACCTGATCTCCATGGATAATTCGGGGGATTGCAGGGTTTAACCTATTTGCTATCATTTTTGAGAATATTTTTAAGTCACAATTGATGAGAGAAATTGGACGATAACTGCCACACGACAGGGGGTCCCTCGCGGGTTTGGGTATCAGAACGATATGGGCCTGAAGGGCTTGAGGTGGGAAGGGGCAGCCCCCTGAAACCTCGTTGAAGGCTTTAAGTAACATATCTGAGATCAGGTCTCCACAAGTCTTATAAAATCTCGGGGAGAACCCGTCCGGGCCTGGGCTTCTCCCTGGTTTAGTTTCTGAGAGCACCTGTTTGAGTTCCTCTGGCTCAAAGTCCTTTTCTAGACCCTCGGATTCCTCTGGTAAGAGGGGTCCTGGGGCATGAGAATCCAGATATTCTGATATCCTTTGTGCGTTTTGGGTCCCTGCTCCCTCCTCAGTCCCGCGTATGTTATATAGTTTGGAGTAAAATGATCTAAATTCCCCTAGTATTTCTTGTGGAGCATGGACCCTCCCCCCTTTTGCTGAGTTAATGGAGTGTATGTGTGGATGTGACTTTCTTGGATGTAGAGCTTTGGCAAGCCAGCTACCACACTTGTCCCCGTATTCATAATACCCGGCTTTCAATTTGTCTCTATTGCCTACTGCTCTTTGGTCTAATATGTCTAGGATTTTGTGCCGGAGATCCGATATCTCTGTTTGTAGAGTGGCCGATGACGCTGTTTTGTTAGAGATTTCCTTTATGTTAAGATCCCGTATTAATTGGGTGAGGCGTGCGGTGTGGTCTCTTTTGATCCTTGCGCTATGTGAGATGAAGACACCTCTCAACACGCACTTTAGGGTTTCCCACTTTATTGGGGCACTAGTGGGATCTGATTCGTGGTCCTTCTTAAAATTTTCTATAGTTTTCCTGATGTCCTGTGCACATGCGGTGTCTTTGAGCAGGCTGTCGTTGAGCCGCCAGGTACGTGTCCCCCCCCCTGTGTCCCCCGAGCCCAATGATGCAAATACCGGGGAGTGGTCAGACCAAAGGAATATGTCTAGGGAACACTTGGGGGCTCCATCAAGCAGACCGTGTGAGATAAATATGTAGTCAATTCTACTGTAGGAATTATGTGCCATCGAGTGAAAGCTGTAGTCACGCTTACCGGGGTGGAGGATGCGCCAGAGGTCAACCAGGTCCATACTCACTAGTATCCTCTGTATCTTACGGATAGCCGCTTTGGATAATGTTGAGCGTCCCGAGGAGGCGTCCAGTCGGGGTTCCATACACATATTGAAATCACCGCCTAGCACGATCGGTGATCCTTCTGCGAATTCTGCAAGCTCCCGGAGAGCTCTGGAAGCAAACCCCACCTGTCCCTGGTTAGGAAAATACAAATTGGCAATTGTAAAAATTTTGTTGGCGATGAGTATTTTCAGTAATATGTACCTCCCTTCTTTATCAGACTTCTGGGCCAATACCTCTGGGGCTATTGATTTGTGAAATGCTATCGAGGCCCCACAGGTTTTGTTTTCGGGATGAGTAGAGTGAAACCACTTGGGGTAATATTTGTTCCTGTTGCAGTCCGGCATGCCGGTGCGTGGGAAATGTGTCTCTTGGAGCATCGCTATCATCACCCCTTTCCTGTGGAGCCTGTACAGCACTTGGTTACGCTTACTGGGACAATTGAGGCCCTTTACATTAAAAGAGCATATCGTCAGGTTGGCCATTGGGATCTGTTTGGGGTATCCGTTGTTTGTGGTGGGCATCTTGGCACCTTATCGTTCCTGCGGGTATAACCTAGAACGGGAGGGGGTGTGGGGAACACGAGAGGGTAGAGAGGGGGGGGGGAAGAGGGGGGAAACATAAGTCCACATATGAACAATGACAAGAAAACAACAGGTAATTTTGCGTTCAATTGTGGAAAGCATTCTACAAATATAGACGGCAAACGTCTATGCAGCAGTGTGATGCTGCGGTCCCTAGTGGGGGGGTGGCTGGGTAGGTCGAGTCCGAGAGCCACGCCTCCCCACTCCACGTCTATTATTGAAAGTTGTGATGGGCATCCAGACCCGTTTGCGGTTAGTCTAAGAGGGACAAATAGGTGGGGCACACTAGAGAGGGTAGATACATGGTTATATGAATGTTAGTGTGAAGGAAAGGAGGACAGGAGTAGGGGCTTCTTGTCTTAGAGGGATACGGAGAGGACCCTCTGACTGTGGTGTTTAGGAGGCATACTGTTAGTTGGAAATACTGTTAGAAATGAAACAGGTAGGAAACTATAGAGGGATTCAACATATAAAAGAAGGGCCCGGTTGCCCGGGGTCCTGGGTCAAGATTCCCAGGAGACTGCGCGTCCATCTTGAGGTTCGGTTGGTCAGTCCTCCTTTGTCGGGTAAGATGGTTCCTTTAGCAGTCCCCTTATGTTGTCACAGGCTGGATATTCTGCATCGATTGTCGGGAACCCTGCTGGGGGCAATGTCTCTACTTTGTGAGTTCTTTAGGTCCTTCCCTCCGGGGGTGATGTTCGAGGTTCAGCAAGGTCTCTTGCGTATGTCCGGTTGTATCAAACTCATTTGTGGTGTTCTCTTGGTGGACGAGTTCTGTCCTCTTTGTGTGGCTGTTTGCGCCCGCGGTTGACCACCTGCCATTGGCCCCTAGGGGGGGAGGGCGTCGGGGCGCTTGTTTTCTGCCACTCCGGTAGCGACACCATCGGGAGTTTCAATGCTGAGAGGAACTTTGGTAGATCTCCCAGTGATCTAAATGTGGCTGTCTCGCTCCCCGTACCCGCTATCAATTGGAAGGGGTACCCCCATCTATACGGGATTTCTTTTTCTTTTAGTGCTGACAATAAAGGTTTCAGTGCTCGCCGTTGTTGAAGTGTTCTTTTGGAGAGGTCCGGCAGTATCAGGAGGTTTCTTTCTCGGAACTTTATCGGGCCCTTGGATCTGATCTGGCGTAGGATCTCTTCTTTTTCCTTATAGAAATGAATCCGGCACACCACATCTCTCGGTCTTTCGGGGTCCATTGATCTCGGGCCTAGCGCTCTATGTATCCTATCTATTTCGATTGGGTCGTTCGGGGTCCTGCTCAGGAGTTCACCGAAGCTTTTTTGTGCCCACGCCTCCAAGTGTTTGTTCTCGACTTCTTCTCCTAATCCCCTTATCCTCAAGTTGTTACGCCTGTGGCGATTCTCTATGTCATCTAGCTGAGTTGTGAGCTCCGCAATTTGACTCGCATGCTTGCTTAGGATGTCGTGATGCTCGTCTATGCGCTGGAATACTTGTTCTTGAGTCTCCTCCGTTTCCATCAGTCGTTGTCCCATCTGGTGGATTTCTTTTTGTAAGGCTTCTAGGGCAGATTTTTGTGACGAGGCGAATTGAGCAAACAGGTTGTCCAAGTCGCCCTTGGTTGGGATAGCTCTCAGGTGCTCCTTCCAATTCCAGTCATCTAAATCCGACTCAGTTGATCTTGTCTGATTACTGGTTCTACTCTGGGACCGATGCGCGTCGCTGTTCGTGGGGCGATTTTCTGTTCGCGGTATATCCTGTTGTGGGGAGTTGCCGGGCCTAGCCATATGTTGCCCTGCGTTTGGAGCGTTGTCTCCAAGTTTGGGTGTGCGCGGCAGCTCTCCATTTCTCCCCTCTTTTCTCTTGGGAATTGCCCCTTCATGTGCTCTTTGTGGGGGGGCCCACCAATCGGGGTCTCCAATGACTTTAGGGTGTTCTGCCCCTCTATTTCCCTGGGGTCTAGGTGGAGGTCCAGGGGAGGCTGCCCACTCCTCTTCACTTTCTTGTAGGGGGTCTTGGGGTTGATGTGCCTGTTTTATGCCCTCCTTCTGACCCCTTTTGGGTACCTCAGGGTCCCTGGTGGGTGTGGGGGGCGGCTGGTTCATATTGCGGGTTATAGGGCTCCCGCGTTTCTCCCCCCCTGTACCTGTATCCTTTGCAGGTGTCCCCCGTGCTTCGGCGCCTCTCCCCGCTGCCCCCCCTACTGTGGCGTCCCGGTCTTCCTCCACTTCCGGTTTCGCGGCCGGAGAAGATGGCGGCCGGACCCGCACTTCCGGTGGGGCTTCCCGGCGCAGATGCTCCGCTGTCTCCGTCCCCGCGGCTCTCGCTGGCGGTGAGTACCTCATGCTCTGTGGGGAGACGGAGGCAGCTGTCAGTCCCCCGCCGGTGCTGTCTGAGGGCTCGGAGTGTCGGCGCGGTCCCGCGCTTTCTCCCGGCGTCCGCTCGTCTGGTCGGGCTGGAGGTGGTGGCAGGCTGGTGTGCGGTGATCCGTCGGGAGACTCGCTGGGTGAGTAGTCGCTCTGGTCCGGGTCCCCTCCGTCCTCCGGCAGGCATCCTCTCCCTTCTCCTGGCTGCTCCGCCGGGGGCCGCTTCCGGCTCTTCTCCTGCAGCTTGCGGCGGTCACCGGCGGCTGTGATGAAGCGGTCCAGCGGGCCTAAATCCTCCTCTTCTCTTCTGGGAACGCAAGTCCCCCTCTTCTTCTTGCCCATTTCTGCCTTCTGGGCTGTTGGTTTTCGGGTCTGGATGCTTTTTTAGGTCTTTTAGGCGTGGGGAAGACGGAGCTCTAGCAAAATGCGACTCAGCTCCTCATGGTCCAGGCCACGCCCCCCTACTCGCATTTTTTAATGCTGCATTAACGCTGCGTTCTTTTAACGCAAATGTCAATGGGACTTTCTAATGTTAAAAACGCATCGCATGTTTGTGCTTTGCGATTTTTTTGTGCATTGCGTTTTTAACATTAAAAGTCCCATTGAGATTTGCGTAAAAGAAACGCAGCGTTAAAAAACGCAAGTGGGTAGCAGCACTAAGGCCGGCTGCACACAGGCGTGACGGGTTCCGCCGCAGAATATTCCTTTGCGAAGCCTGTCACGGCACCCCCCAGAGACCCCATACTTACCAGCGGATCCGGCGTCCTGGGTCCCGCATGACGCTTCGGCGTGACGCACCGCAGCGTCATGTGACACGCCGGCCACGTCACAAGACACGCCCACAGCATCACATGACGCGGCGGCGGTAGGCGTGCTACAGCGAAAGATAGCGTGAACGGACGGCTTCCATTGACTGCAATGGAAGCCGGCCGCGCGTACACCCGCGGCAAATAGCGCAAGCCGTGGGTGAGAACGGGAGATTTCATGGTGCGGAATTCCGCACCGTGAGCACTGAGCAATTAGGTTCAATAGAATCTGTCCGTGGGAAGGAGGCCTAATAGTCTTTTAGAGCTGCTCAAGGATCCCCACAGAAGTCTATGGGAGGTGTGCAATTCTCGCACACTATACAATGGGATGCGGGATCCTCTGAACAATTTTGTGAAAAAAAGAACACATCTGGACCTCATTAGGCTAAATAGCCTTTTAAATCTGGGCGGGGGTGTTGTGTGCACATATGAACAGTCCCTGTGTGTGCAACAGAGTACAGTACAATGCGCAGACACGCAGAAATCAACACTGTTCACGGTGAAAATCTATGGCGCTAAAACATGTGTATTTGCGCATATTCTCATCTGAAGCCCTCCCCCCTTAAGCTAACTTTACACGTCGAGCGCAATATCGGGCTGTGAAATGGGGCCGATATTGCGCTCGCCAACATGTATTTTCCCTGTGTATGCGAGGTGTTTTCTCTCTTAACCCCCTTGCATCACTCCGGGAAAGTAGCGATCCTCCGCCGCGGCTGTATTAAATGGGGAGACGCCGCATCGTGTGCACCTAGCGCGTGGTGTGATGCTGCCGCCAGCCTCGCTGCAAGCAGTAGGTGATGCGATGCGAGGGCACACACACAGATAGAACATGCCACGAATTGTTTCCTGCATCGCGGGAAGAAAATTCACAGGCTTCGGGATTCCCCAAACCATCGGGATCATCAGATTTTTGCCTACAGATGTCCACGGCTATCCTCGCGCCCCACCGCTGGAGGGACAGTGTTGTGGACTACATCCAGACGTCCCTTCAGTCCTACCTACCGGCCCAGTGAGGCCAGCTGTGAGTTGTGCATGAACCTGTGTGACTGCTAACGGGCCACAGAGACTTCCTCGGCTTCATTAGAAGACTGCAACTGTTATTATTAACAGACTATTTGTTAAAATGTTGGCAACGTTCAAGATTCTGTGCCTCCGATCACCTGTTTGTTAATTCCTGCTTTGTAATAAATCGGTCAGCAGCACTATGGCCGGCCATGTTCCTGTGTCACGCGTCGCACGCCACAAACCCCTGTCCTTCAGCTTACAAGGATGTGATCAAGACAACTTCCGGAAATACGGGCCAGTAGCTGAACTGTGGACGAAGGCTCTAGAGTTCACCCCATGGGAGGAGAGTAGTCCCTCTCCACTGCTGGTTGGTACCATAACCAGGATAGCACCCAGGAGAAGATGGGTCTCTATGCTCAAACCTGATGGAAGGACCCTATACCATCCAGGGGCCTCACGAGATACATTTTCCGCAGTGATTCCATGGCGCAGTCTGCAACGAATCAGCGGCACAATCCACGTTACATGCAGACTTGTCATTGATTTTGCTTGGATTTACTGCAGTTTTCACCTTGCTCATTGAAAGGGGTGAAATGTGCTGAGAAAATCAGTGTGCGGCGCTGATAAGAGGCATCTGTGAGAACGAACAGTGCATGATGGCCGCACGTTTAGACTCAACGATTATCATTCAAAAGACGGCTTTTGAGCGAATTTTGATCGATAATCGTTGTGTCTAAATAGGCCTTAAATTGCTTGGATTATTCAGATTTCCCATCTAATGGGGATTGACACTGAAAGTAATCCATGGAAAACTTGCTCACTTGATTTTCTTCTGCACTCCGGGCTAATTCATGCAGAGATAAGGACCTTCCACGCGGGACAGAATAGTCACATGACACACCGCAAGCTGCTGTGAATTCCAGCCCAAAATTCACAAAGCCACAAATGTGCACATTTTGGTGTGGATTTCCACAGCAGCGGATTTGGCTGCGTCCTGCGCAGTTATTCCGTCCCGTGTGAAAACCCCCACATACAGCCTACAGGTAGAGGTGATGCTTTACGCCACCCTCTGCCCCCCTGCCACACCAGAAACTGACCAACAATGGGTGCAAACATCGTCTGGCATTCTTCCCACTGGTTCACAGAGTGACGGTGAGAAAGTTGGTCTCCCTGCAGCTGCCGTGCGATCTAGATTACTTCTACTATCTGGAGGACCAGATTTTACAAATAGAACAATTCCCTAATCCGGAGGGGCTGACTAACACGAAATAGACACTTTCATCGCTATATAGAAGTAAAACCATTGAACAGGTAGGCACACAATATACTAGCTGCAAGGAGTTCTGCGACCGCAGCTTCTGCTGACATCAGCATTACAGGAAGGCCGGGGTACAGAAACTGCTGGTTTATACGAAGGACAACGTTCTGAGAGCCGCTTGTCAAGGGAAACAAGTGGATCGCGTTCGTGAAAAGGCTCAACACAGAACATGCAGAATGAAGTCGTACAAATTCATGGCAGCTCAGCGTATTTGCCCATGAATGAAGTTCAGAGAGAACTATAATTAGGGTGTTGCACGCATGTCTGCACATATTACTGCCATTTTTGCGTTCGCAGGGCCGGTTCACACGTGCGCATGATACTCCCTTTCCGTAGAAATAGAATGGCTATTTAAGCCTAATACGGTCTAGCTGTGTACTTTTACCTGTGTTTTGCGTAGTGTCACACCTTTCCTCATAGACTTCTATGGGACTTCTGCTGCGCAAAATGCAGAAAGATTGAGCAGGTCCTACTTTTTTGCATGCGCACAAAATGCCCTTAAGCCTCTCCCACACGAGCATCATCTTAGCGCTCAGATAGCTGTGCTAAAAAATTGCGGCTATCGGAGCGCTAAATCACGTGGATGAAGAATAGCTGCGACCAAGCTGTGGCTATTTTGTACAATTTTACCTAGCTGGTTGCAGCGTCTTGCACTGATGCTGCAGTCCCAAAATCCCCCGGCCGCCAGAACACTGAAAGACATCTCCGCAGGGATGAAGGGAGTCCCCGCGGGGAAGAAGGGAATCCCCGCGGGGATGAAGGGAGAATCCACCTTGAGGACGGAAATACAAGAACGTGTTTTAGTACCGTTATGCGGCCTTGATAATCACTGCCACGTAATGGGACCACGGATTTCAATGGATTTCAGTGGTTTTGTTTTCACAAGCTCTTTTCTCGGTTGTTAATATCACGTTCCCTACTTTTCACCACTTGTGGGAAAGGTTGGGTAGGATCTATCTTCCCGCGGTCTTTTGCAAACTCCTGCGCTCTGGCTTGAAGTTTTAACAGCCGGCGAACAAATTTCCCTTGTTCAGGCACAACTACTCTCTGTACCGGTGAGCGTAGTTGCTCACGCGACCGTCTGTTTTCGCTCCCTCTCCGACTCCTTCTCCCTCTTCCATCTCTCCCTCTCCCTCTTCTCACACATGCAATTAATGGGCGAGAACGCTGATAGTGAAAGCGAAACCACTGAAACCCCACAGAGATCAGTGGTTTCGTTTTGTCTTATTATATGGCCTGATTATCACAGCTGCATAAGGGGACAAAACCACGTTTGTCTGAATCTCCCCAAAGTTCTAGAGAACTCCGAACAATGTTGTTATAATAAACAGAGGAGCAGCAGCTAATAAAGCAGCTCTAACAGGGAGAAGCCAGACCAAATAATTAGGAATAATTGCTATTGTAATTGGTTTAAATTAATTTTAAAGCAATACTTAATTACACGTCTGTACAGGAAGGTGCTAAAGTGACAAACTACCCACACCTTCCATATGGAGAAAATATTTTCACATATATTGAGGCACTTGCTGATTTAAGGCTCTTTAACATGAGCGTGGCGATTTTCGGTTAGCTGTGTAACGGCCACAGCACGACCGAGAATCGCGTGAATGGGCGCACAAATCTGCTGTTTCTGCGTTCGTTCAGATGGTCTGGTGAGTATATGCCAAACCCGGAATGCCGTTGGGTGGGGGGAGACAGTTTATCTCTGCTAAACTGCCTTTTACCATTTATATAACTGAAAAATTTTCCCTGTATGTTTTTAGTGCTTCTTCACTGCCTTCTTGTTTTAGTAATTTGTTGAGCCACATTGGTTTCCTTGCATTCGTAGTTCTTTTATTTTTGAAGGGTATGAACTGCTCACATGAGGTATAAAGGGTGGATTCAGACGACCGTATATCGGCTCGGTTTTCACGCCGAGCCAATATACGGTGTCCTCATCTGCAGGGGGGGAGGATGGAAGAGCCGGGAGCAGGAACTGAGCTCCCGCCCACTCTCTGCCTCCTCTCCACCCCTCTGCACTATTTGCAATAAACGGAGGTGGGGTGGGGCGGGGCTAAGTTCTGAGAATTAGCCCCGCCCCTGCCCCACCTCTCCCCATTGCAAATAGTGCAGAGGGGCGGAGAGCAGGTAGAGAGGGGGCGGGAGCTCAGAACACTGCTCCTGGCTCTTCCAGGCTTCCCCCCTGCAGAGAGAGACGACGTATATCGGCTGGGCATGAAAACCCAGCCAATATACGTTCGTCTGAATCCAGCCTTAGGATGTTTTTAAACTTCTCCCATTTGTTGCCTGTACTGTTATTTTTGAGGACATTATCCCACTTGTCAAGAGTAATTCTGAGCTAATCAAATTTTGCTTTACTAAAGTTCATTTTTTATTGTCTCTGCCTGATAGTGCTTTCTATTGAATGACAATGGGAAATTAATTATATTGTGGTTACTATTTCCCAAGTGTCCCTGAACCTGCACCCCCATGATTTTGTCCGGGCTGTTGGTTAATAATAAGTCCAGAGTTGGCTCTAATAGAAGTTGGGTAATCTTTAATTGTTTTCAAGAACTTATTGCCCTTGTGAGATTGGAAGGTTTTGTCTTCCCTTATTATATCCGGTTAATTAAAGTCTCTGATAATAATTACTTCATTGCAGTTTGACATCTCTTCTATTTGTCTTATTAATCAGCTTTAAGTTTCTTCTGTTATTTTTGGTGGCCTATAGAAAACTCCTATCAGGATTTTATTAGTCTTTCCTCCCTGTATTTGTACCCATAGAGATTCTACGTGTTCATCTCCTGCACCTATATCTTCTCGTAGTCTCAGCATTAAGTAGGATTTAACATACAGACACACCCCTCTTCCTTTCTGGTTCCCACGGTCTCTTCTGAAGCGATTGTAACCCTGTAAATTCACTGCCTAATCACATTTATCATCAAGCCATGTTTCCGTTATTCCTGCTATTTAATAATTTTCTTCAGACATTCACGCTTCAAGCCAACCCACTTTACTGATCAGATTTCTTGCATTCGTTACCATACAGTTTACATGGTTGTGGTTATTATTTGTATTCATTATGCAGCGTCCGAGGAGCGGGTCATGGCCTAGGAGACAGCAGGTTAGAGTTTGGGCCTTGTCATGGTGGCTCTACCGTCTCCCACCAGGAGGGTAACCGGTGAAACATCCAATTGCTGAGGGTAGGTTAATAAACGAGGAATCCAATGCTGGATTACCTTAGTCTTGTTTTGTATCACGTGTGACGCCACCGTTTCTTCTGTCGCAGGGGATTCCTAGCTGGTGGAGTAACTCCTCTCTCACTCCGCTAACATGAGGCGATTCCCAGTTGGCAGAGTAAATACACACACGGGTACTGTTTAAGACACAGCCTCCGGAAACAGATGGGTGACTGGTCGTTTTACTTGAACACAACTTTGTACAATTAGCAGCAGTTTCACAGCAGCTTGATAACTGGTGTGACAGGGAGAACTCATGGGTAAGCAGGAGAAACCACAGTCTTAGTTATCTGTAGCTCCTGGGCCCGGCAACAGTTTTTTCTCTCTCTCTCTCTCTATCAGTAAACACTCACTGTTGAATGTAGACATGCTGCCAACTTCTGGGGGTAGTAGTTCCCGACATCCATCAAACTCTCCTTTCAACCTCTTTCATTCTGGGCCACATGGAGCTGAAGGTGCCCGTGTGGTCCTCTTGCAGAACTACAGAACAGAATTCTCTTGACCCAGAACTAGAACTAACTTGCACACCTTGAATTCACATATATATCACAAGGTCACATAACAAACAAACAGATACATTTTCCAGACAGTCAGCTCACACACCAGACACTTAACCCTTTCAGTGCTGCAGATATGCAATTAACCTTTTCAGTGCTGCAGATATGCAATACACATCATTCTTGCAACACAGAAGAGACTGACAGTACATCGACAAATGCATGCATACAGTTATGCAGGGGCCCCGTTGTACTGGGCCACTACAATTATGCTACTTATCGTCCTATTAGCTGTTCTGTCAGTTCCATCTGTACTAACCGCTCCCCCTGCTTGACCCCCATTTTCATTACTTAATCCCAGATCTCTGTCTACACTGTCTTCCCCCCTATTTTTCTTGTTGCCCTCCCCCTAGTCCCTAGTTTAAACACTCCTGCAATCTTCTAGCCATCTTCTCCCATAGCACAGGTGGACCCTCCCCATTGAGGTGCATCCCATCCCTACATTAGAACCTGTTGCCAACAGCAAAGTCAGCCTAGTTCTCCAGGAACCCAAACCCCTCCTTCATACACCAACTCTAGAGCCACTTGTTTACCTCTCTAATCTCCCACAGCCTTTCTGTTGTGGCTCGTAGTACAGGTAGGATTTCCGAGAAAACTAACTTGGAGGTCCTTGCCCTGAACTTAGATACTAGATGCCTGAAATAATTTTTAAGGGTCCTCCATCGACCTCTGATTTTGTCATTGGTGCCAATGTGAACCATAACTGCTGGATTCTTACCAGCCCCTTCTCAGTAATCTGTCAACCCCATCCATTTTGAACTTGAGGGCCAGGAAGACAACACACCGTTCGACGATCCTGGTCTTTGTGGCAAATTGCCCTGTCTGTCCCCCTAATAATTGAGTCCCCCGCTACCAGGGCCTGTCCAGCCTGCCCTGTGCTCCCTTTGCCCTTCTTACTGCAACAGACATCCCCCTGGTGGTCAGAGGCCATGTCGTGCTGCAGCAGTGCTGGCTCTTATAATGGAATCCTCCTCATCTGCCAACTTTGTAAACTTGTTGGGGTGTGCCAGTTCAGGACTAGCCTCCCTGGTTCTCTTCCCTCTACTCCTTCCACTCCTCACATGTCCTTCGCCAGTTCGCACTCACTCACATTTCACCACCTAATTGCAAACACTCAAGTGCCCCCCTCCGTTCACACTCTCTCATGTGCCTCCGCCCATTCTCACACCTTTTTTTTCACACCCACACTCCCACTGCTTGTTTGCTCTCAGTCACATTGATTTGCATGCCCACTGCTAGTTCACTCTATGTCTTACCCTATCTTTTGCCAAGATACACAGGAAGCTCCTATAGACTTCCATGGAAGCAGGAAAAAAGGGAGTAGGCGGGAGATACTCGGTGTACAACACAGGGAGAAGATGCGGCTGACGTAGAAGACGCATTGCCTATGTGCATGATCCCTAAGGGACCTTTATAAGTCTCCGCACTCACCTTCTTGGTGCTCTCCCTAAGGAGTGATGTTACCCCTCCTGACCCACATCATAGGCCTCACACTAGCCAAGCCAACATCGTACTGCACACGGATGAGGGGCCAAAACCCTGAGAAAGCTGTCTTTTGCATCGATCCTGGGTTGATTTTCAATTCCCAATCATCCCTCTGCAGACCTGTATAATGGCAGTATTCCTTCATTGATTTGAAGGAATGCTGCCATCCAATAGGTGGCGCTGAAGAGGTATTGTTCCATCTTCCTTGTTTGCATATTACCCAGAAGAGCATGGATGGCCTTATAAGTCTCCTCACTCACCTTCTTGGTGCTCTCCCTAAGTTGAGATGTTACCACCCCCGACCCCATTCAAAATAATGGGGTTCATATTCGTGTGAGATTTGTGCATCTTGCAACACACAAATCTCGCTAATGTGGGACCCGGCCTCACACAGAGTCACAATGTTATACCTCTGAAGCTTGAATTCCGCACCTGTTAAAATTTGCGCGTCCTTACTTTAAAACTGCAAGATTAAGGGCTAATGCCCACTTCCGGATTTTTGCCATGTTACCTGTGGCGTAAATCCGCGGCGGAATAACGCAGCTATTAGGTTCTATTGAACCAAATGGCTCCATCCTCATATGTGATATTCTGCCACGGATTTAGGCCGTGGGGCAAAAAACGTGGCATGTTCTATTTTACCGCTTTTTTCTGCAGCGGGAGGTCTCCATTAATATAGTATTAATGAAGACTGTGGTAAAAAGCACATTTTTTCGCGATCGCCAGCTGGAAATTTTTTGTTTATCCACTACGGATTTAGGAACATCTTGCAGAATTGCTGTTGCGGATTTCTAACATACAGGAGATGGAATTCCGCAATTAAAGTCTGCATAAGAGAAACGTAAGAAATTCCGCAAGACGTTCCGCAGAAAACATTAAAAACGCTGACAAAAACCGCATCCACGCTGCGTCCTGCAGAAAACTCCACCCCCTGTGAAGGTCCCTATGTAGACATGCTACGGAATTAGAATCCGCAGTGTTATACAAATACCCTGTGGATTCGTTGTGTGCCATGTAAGGGGCATTTCTTTAATCCCCTCTATTAGTCTTGTTCTACAAATCTCAGTAGTGTGTGTTGCACAATAAAAAAATATGGATCCACATGTTGTACGTAAGACCTTTGATGAAGGAAACCTTCTAAGATCATGTTTATACTAGGCGGGTTTGGCGCGGATTTCCGTGCGGACCCTTCTCTGCATTAGTAGTAACAGCAGTGCGGATGAAATTTTGAAAATCATGTCAAATTCTAAACAAAACCCGTGCGGAAATAAACATGTAGTGCGGAATTTAAATCCAGAGCATGTCATTTATAGCAGCGGATACCCGGCGGAATCCAGCTCACCTAATTAAGGGTGGTTTCACACGGCCGAGAAAAGCGCGCAATTTCCGCGTGATGCGAGAGTCAGTAAAACAGCTGATTTATGAAACCAATGATCTACAATGTTTTCACTGATGCGATGTTGAAAGAACAAAAAAAATCGCAGTATGCTCTATCTTTTTATGTTTTTTTAATATATTTTTTATCTCCCGTTTTCCCTATTGAGCCTCCTTTTTATCGCATCACAACGCACGGAACATGCATTGCGATGCCATGCGATTTTAATTTTAACATTAGAAAGTCCTATTGAGTTTCGCCATTTAAGAATTGCACGGTGCGAGATTATTCTCAAAAAAAGCATCCCTGATGCTCAAAAATCGCGGACACAATTTTGCCTCGATTGCCTTGCGGAAAAATCACAATCACCCGTGTGAAACTAGCCTAAGGGGTGAATTCCACACCAAAATCTGTGTTATGCTAATTTTACACGGGCAAGTGGGATATTGGGCAGTGAAAGTCGGCGATGCTTTGCCGGCCCCATTGAAAATAATGTGCGATTTAATACAAAGGCACGCCCAAAGATAGGACATGGTGTCCAAGGAGGCGGCAGCATCAACGGTGTAGAAATTGTAGAAAAAGGTTTTATTGCTCCATAAAATGGCGACGTTTCGACTTAATCTAAGTCTTTTTCAAGGCTTGAAAAAGACTTAGATTAAGTCGAAACGTCGCCATTTTATGGAGCAATAAAACCTTTTTCTACAATTTCTACACCGTTGATGCTGCCGCCTCCTTGGACACCATTGCATTTATTTGGGGTTGGGTTCATGACCCCACAGGTGGCTTGGCATACACAGATTGGAACCTCTGCACTTAAGTGCATGTGTTAGGTGTGCTGCGGGACTTTCCTATTTCTACAAAGATAGGACATGACGCAATTTTTTTTCCTGCATTGCAATGGGGATTATATTCATGCGAGATTTGTGTACCCGGCCTTAAAATTTGCAACAAATTCTGCCGATTTTGAAGAGGATTTTCTGCTGCAGCCATTCCATAGCAAAGCTGTCTTGTGTGGAGATGCGCTTAAGTGTCTAGTTTGAATATATATATACGGTATATATATATATACCGGTATGTGTATGTATATATATATATAATCTACCCTGTTTCCCTGAAAATAAGACATAGCATGATTTTCCTGAATTTTTGAGGATGCAAAATGATTTTTCAGGCTTTTTGAGGATGCTTGAAATATAAGCCCTACTTCAAAATTAAGCCCTGCTAACAGTTAATTTAAAAAAAGTCAATTTAAATAGTGACCAGGCAGCTATACATGCAAAAAAGTTAAACCTTTTTGAACAAAAATTAATATAAGACACTGTCTTATTTTCGGGGAAACACAGGGTATATATATATATATATATATATATATATATATATATATATATATATATATATATATATAATTTTTTTTTTTTTGTATTTTAAGGAAATCCATCAGCTGAGAAAAGTCAAGTAGGTCTTTAAATTTTCCCCTGCAGGATAGCTTATCCCCCTTTAAGAAGTAAATGACATCACAAGTAACATCACTGCTCTTAATATAAGAAAACTATGGTATTTTAGAGGATTTGTATCAATATCAGATAGAAGATATAACACTGTCTATGACCTTGGCAGATAGTAATGCATCCTTTTTTCTTGCTAGGTAGTGACGGACTCTCTTCTTTGAATGGGTAGTGACAAAAGCCACATAAATTACAGCATTTCGAAATAGAATAGTGATATAACTAATGTCACATGACTCATTGGGAAAGTGTTCGGTAGCAGAAGGGACACACCTAATAATAAGGATTGTCTTATCCACTACTTGCGTTATTTCAGCCTGAAATGTACATAACAGAAATAATAATTACAGCCCTGAAAATACCTCCGAGCTCGCTGTTAGGGAACACAAATGGCAGGAATCCTGCACTCTAAAGTGTGTGGACAGAGAGGCACAAGAAATAGTCTAAAAAGTTAAACTTAGTTGGTTGAGGAGTTTGCGAACTTCAACGATCCTCCTCACAAACCCAGGTTAGTTTCTCAAATATCCCACATTCCATCCATGTTTCTTTAGGAGACTAGGTACACCTCCATTCAGGGGCGTAACTAAAGGCTCAGGGGCCCTGATGCAAAAGGTGAGCTGCGGCCCCCCCTCTATCTGTATCTGTACCCGTACCCATACCTAAACCATGCTGCACAGAGGCATAACTTGAAGCTTCTGGGCCCCAATGCAAAACCTGTAACAGGGCCCCCAACTATAATGCTTTACTCATAGTACTGGGCTCCCTATATGGAGAAGAGAGGCCTTATGGGCCCCCTAAGGCTCCTGGGCCCGGGTGCAACTGCACCCCCTGCACTCTCTATAGTTACGCCCCTGCCTCCATTGTTTATTATACTCACAATAGGACAAACAGTGTTGTACGAGGGATGCACGCGTGTATTAGGTCCATTTTATACTTAACTGTACTTTTTCTTCTAACCATTCTTTGCAGCACTGTCTTTGACTAACTGTATATCTCCGAGTTCTCTGTGATTTCTAAAAGTCTAAACCAACTCCGATTGCACATTGTATTCAATAGATCTGGTCTCAAGAATGTCTTTTTAGATCAAAAGAAGGATTAGATCTCAGCACAAGGGGAACATTTGCTAATATTTTCCTAGGACGTGTTTCCGCTCTCTCTTCTTGCAGTTTACAGTAAGTCCTCCTTTAAAAAGAAAAGCAAGACTTAGTATTACTGCACTGAACCCATTTTACTGTTCTCACTTCCCTAACTTTCCGCCCTCCATTGTTCTCTTCCCCCTGCTTCTTTCCCATTTATCCAGGTTTGTCTATTAGCATGATGTCAGAGTGACAGTCCTCAGTCATCAACACCTTTTAAAAAGTTTATACCAAAACTAGCTGATATACCCGGCCTCGCCCAAGTTAATTTGATACAGGTGTTTACGTGTTGTTTGCGCAGAAATTTTTATGAAGTCAAGGTTGCTTTAGAGGAACAAAATATGTATACACATAGAGGAGCATTAGATTCTCTTCAGGCTGCATGTACGGATGTTCCTCTGCAGAATGTGCCACCCCTCCCATTCTCCTCATTTAGGACCTAAAGAATGCTCGCGCCAAATTTCACGCTTCTACACTTACTTTTGCACATAGCATTGAATAATCTAGTTGTGACTCCTTTACTTTACCTATTTAGGACCTAAAGAATGATTGTGCCAAATTTCATGTTTGTACGACATCGGGAAGTTAGAGAATTAGATTTGGTACATTACATAGGGGTGCTAATGCTTTTGCACTTAGCATGGAATTTTCAAGTTGTGACCCCTTTACTTTTCCTATTTAGGACTCAAAGAATGGTCATCCCAAATTTCATGTTTGTGCTTTCACTGCAGGATTCCTCCCAGATTAAACCAGTCCTACAGTCTGCGTTATGTGTAGGGTCCTGCTCCCTCCTGAACTGGGAGCACTCCGAAGGAGAAAAGGGGGTAGGGGTCACTCCACAGACACTCTGGTAGTATTATTTACTTTTAGGATTGGCACCCCGCACTGAAGTTGCGTGGGTGTGACTTAGGAGAGTACATCTATGCGGTGATCCTGACTTTGGACGGCCGCATAGAAAAACTTGTAAGTTTGAATTAGTACCTCTGCACTGGGTCTTGTCAGGAAAAGTGATTACTTACAAAGGCTCTCTTTTAGGCTTGAGACTCACTCCACTCGCATTCAAAATGCAGTCGCTATGGGATATCTCTCTTTCTCCTCCATCTTCACCACAAGGAAGCTGAAGGTGCTTCTATGTGGCTCTGTGTTAGGTGGTAGACCAGTTGGAAGACACAGATTGAAGACAGAATTCCGACCCTTTCCCACTCTCATGCACTCCTATTTATACCTTCAGTCACACCACATGGCATGACAGACTGATACATTTACATGCAGGCAATGATTTTATTAAAGATAACCTCTCAAGAGCCGCAGCTGTGCAACACACACACTTGAAATTACAAGACAGGCTTGCACAGTGCATCTACAGAAGACAAACATGTATGACATTTATGGAGGGGACCAGGATGATATTCTGGGACACTACACTATATGTATGTGTACGTTTCTGTAGGCATTACCAGTAGACAGTTTGGGGGGGCTACAGGAGAGGGCTTGCTTATTACTTGTAGAGCAGAGAAAGCAAGGAGCCCTATTTCTATTACAGTCCATAGTGAGTGTCCTATTACTATTAGGGGTCCATAGAGGGGGTCATATTACTATTATGGGTTCACAGAGAGACTCATGTTACTATTAGGGTTGAAAGAGGGGTCCTATGGATACTATTATTAATTGGGGCCATAGCAGGGGTCCTGCCACTAAATCGGGCCACAGTGGATGTCCTAGTACCTAGTGGAACCACAGTGGGATCACCATTACTTAGTGGAACCACAGCAGATGCACTATTAGTTAGTGAGACCACAGTGGGGCACTATTATTTAGCGGGGCTACAGAGGGAATCCTACTACTTAGTACGGCCACAACGAATACACTATTACTTAGGAGGACTACAGTGGGGACACTATTATTTAGTGCCACCACAGAAGAGGCATTTTAAATTAGCAGGACCACAACTGGCACATTATTACGATAAGGAGGCACTGAAAATTACTTTACAGTTACAGCAACAGGATGGGGACAGTATGCAGAAGTGAGTCATGGCTGGAAATTTAGAGGTACAGTTGAGCTGAACCAATGTGTCCAAGGCCGGCTGCACATGAGCATATTTGCATTGCAGAATCCGGAGCAGGCATCCATCTCTGGATGTTGCAGCAAATACCGCCCATAGCATGCTATAGAAAAATGCTTTTTGATGCACACGAGTGAAAATAAATTGCGATTTTTCCCACTAGCTGAGGAAAAAAAAAATCGCAGCATGCACTACTTTTAAGTGTATTCCACGCAGACGGCTTCCATTAACTTTAATGGAAGCCGTCCGACCCGCGGCCCTTCTGCAATAACATTGTCCAATGGCTCGCTGTATGGACCATCCTCAGTACAAAAAAGAAGAAAAGACAGGTACATGTGGATGCCAGGTGGGCATAGGGTCGGATTTAAAAAGACAAAATAGGCAAAAAAACTGAACTTGTTTAAAAAAAAAAAATCAAATCCCCAGAGCCAAATGTAATCTTTCCCAACAACTTCGGCTGGCTTACCACCTCCGAAGGGTTCTGCAGAAGCCTCTACTAGTAAAGCCGCGCCCAGCAGAAGACGATTCTGGATTCTTTTGCGTACTCCCTCGTATGTGCCAGTGTGTGCAGGAACAAACAAAGTATTTATGATGATGCAGAATATGACACTCTCTGAATAGAGACAGCAGCAAAGAAAAGATTAATTAATGGCACCCGGTGGCGTGTGGGTTTAACGTGAGAAACTATGTTATTATACACTCGTTATCCTTTGTAGTCGTTCTTATCACTGTCAGAAACCCCGTGTGTGACACACTAACCGAAATTACCAATTCACAAGCTCCCAACGGCGAACAAAAGCAGTTACGTAAAACAAAATCTATTCATTTATGAATGTGAATACTGATCGCCCTAAAAATACAAAAACAAAGGAAAAAATAGGGCGCTAAATCATAAAACTGTGCTTGTAGGCAAACAAAAAAAAAAAAAGCAATGATGGGATATTGGGCTTTAAAAACACCCACTGAGTTCTAAATGACTGTATTTCTATTTGAAATCAACTTCAGTGTTTATTCACACACTAAGCAAAGTAATTACATATGAGCATCACCGGCGCCAACAATGAAAAAGCAAAACAAAATACTTTATGGCGAGTTTGTTGAAGTATTTTAATACATTAATATACAGTATATTATTATTTGCTGCCTTACGAATTCACCATTCTGTAGCCATTTCTGTAGGGAAGATCTGCCAAAATCCACTTCTTTTTCTTAGGCTGCTTTTACATTTGTGTCGAGGATGCCATCCCTGGTGGTCTAGGGTGTAGAAAGGGTCATTTACAGCATCTCTGAAAACAAGGGAAAAGGCATGTGTAATGTCCCAGAGTTGGATACTACATAAGGTAATGCCGTTGTTCTATGGAAATATGTGTGTACTACTTTAAGACTGTTAAATACTTGTGTTTCACTCATATGCTGCCTTGTAATCCACTCTGTATCCTGTTGGTTAGTCAGGTAGCAAGGAGATAACTGTTCTGTGATTGGAGAATGAGACCTTCTAACGGGTTGGTTGAGGGAAGTGAATGAGAGGAATAAGGGAAAAGTGTTAGTCAAAGCAAGGCAATCTAAGTTGGGAGTTGAGTCGTTGAGGAGAGGAAAGCCAGTGTGGTGAGAAGGAAGAGGTGTGAGTTCCCAAGAAAGTGGTTATATCAGAGGTGGATAACGCAAAGAACAGAAGATTCAGTTTATGTAACAATAGGAGAAAAAAGAAAAGAAAATTGATTGGGAAACAGAAGTAAGAAAGGGAAAGAAATTTATATGCAAAGCATACGTTAAGGAGAGAAGAAGAAGGGCAAAGCATAGTGTAGAGATGAGTTTCCTTGTACTTTCAATTGTTATTGAGCCCTAGCGTAAGATGTGGTTCCTGTATTTATCTCTCTAAGTGTACAGATGTGGCTCCTGTATTTATCTCTCTAAGTGTACAGATGTGGTTCCTGTACTTGCCAGCAGCTATCTACCTCAGAGTGAAGCAATGCTATTGAAGATATATTGATGCAAATAAATCGTTTTACTGTTTTGTGATAATCATGACTCCTGGAGTTCCATTCTCACTACTGCGACATCAATGCAATGGCTGTGATTGGTTCATCGAATGTTAGCTCTGATTGGCTGGGCCGCGGTGCTTGAGAACCAATCAAAGTTAGTGCTTCTTGGAGGCAGGGATTTTGAACCTCCAAACCAGGAATCAGTTGCTGAAAACTACAAGCAAGTCTGCCGGCGATACAGAGAAGAAGTGCGCTGGAGCGGACAACGTCTCTTAGGTGATGTATTCTTTTTTTAAAGGCAGATAGACCTTATTTTGGGGGTAGGGCTTATATTTCAAGCTCTACCTTCCCCCTCCCCGGAAAATCCCAGCAAAGTAGCGCTACAAAGTGATATCACAGCGATTTTCTCGTGGCAATGTTGCTGCTGCCTGTGTAAGGATCTTAAAAAGCCATAACTTTTGTGTTTTCCCTACATAGCCATGTGAGGGCTTATACATTGCAGGGTGAACTGTAGTTGTTAGGATAGGCACCAATTGGGGGTAGATATAATTGTTTAACTTTTCATAATTTTGGGGACAGGCAGGGTGAAAAAAAATACATGGCTTTATTGTTTTGGGAGATAAAAAACCTTCAATTTATTGTATGGGTGGTTAAGGATGTGGACTTATTGAATACATATTTTCTGGCTCTTTTTTGCCAAAAAAAAGTGCGCAAAAAGCTTTATTACTTTGTTCATGAAAGGGATTTAAACATACTGTCCAATAATCACTTATATAATATACTGTAAAGACTCAGACAAGCGTTTTGTTTGCGCGTACCTATGTGCGCAAAAAAAGCGCGTCTATTAGAACCATTGGTTCCCTATGGCACTGATCAGATGTCCATCTTTTACAGGCGCAAAATATGCACACCTACAAAAGATAGGACATCCATGCCTCTCATGTGCAGCACGGACCTAAACGGCACGCATAAAGAATCTCTGCGGAGAGTCCCCTCATCACTGAACACTGTGACAGCACTGTCACAGTGTTCAGTGATGAGTGGACACCACGCAAGGGTTAAAGAATCCCCTGCCACAGCTGTCACCAGCTGTGGCAGAGGACCGCAATGCTACCACATTGCTTTCAATGGGACCAGCGCTGCAGCTAGACCCTTGAAAGCAGTGGGATGCAGGCAACCCCCACAGTGATTTCGAGGAAGGGCTTGAAATATAAGCCCTTTCCTGAAAATAAGCACAAGTTGACGGAAAAAATAATACATCACCTAGTGCTCCAGCGCGGCTTCTTTTTGCAGCTCCTTGGCAGTTCTTCTTCTGTATTCTGGTGGCTGAGGATTGCAAAATCCCCACCTCCAAGATTGGCTGAGCACTGTGACCAGTTAGATGCCGCGCAAAAACCGCTCATCTGACTGAGCTTTAATACTTCTGTTTTTATACTCTCTCTTCTTCAACATTACTTGTCAGGTAACTGAGGTTTCCATGGCAACCTATTGGCCCTCCACAGTGATGTGAGAGAGGGAGCTTCCTCCTTCTGTTAACGGCTTACATGCTGCGGTCAGCATTGACTGTGGCATCTAAGAGGTTAACAGCCACAATCAGTTACAACTTTGATCACAGCTGTTGCATATCACTGCAAAAGGACAAATTAACTCAAAGATCTGTGTCAGCAGCCATACTTATCAATATACTGATACTAAGATACACAAGGGCAGATATGTACCACTTCCCAAAAGAATGCAGACAGGCACATTGCTATATAGAGGAGCATTGCACAAGTGCAAGATATTGGTAAATGACCACATACACACCTATCACATATCCGGAGGGGGGGGGGCTTTATGCATCCTTCTGGGTAGCGGTGATCTGCACTGTATCAATGTATCGGTAATTATGGCCACCGGCAGTGATTTTTCAGCAGGACCCCTACTGCCAGTTATAGCTGCAGTCCCGTGATGATCCTGTGCCCACATGTTCCCATGACTATTATGTCAAATCTCAGGAGCTGTTTTTTTTCCCATGGCATAATAGTGTGTCATGGGGCGTGAAGGTGTTAATGGATATTTCTGAGCCTCATAGCACAACAAAACCCATTTTCCACTATCAGCAGGTAAAGTATTATATATTCTGGGTGTGTGTGTGTGTGTGTGTCAAGAATGTGTTGAGATCACCTGTATGGAATATTCAGTTACATCATGCTTTACTTCATCCAATATATCCAGTTTATAGGTGATGCCACTTAGTATCTCAGATTGGAAAGCAGGCGAGGGTGCGGCTATTTGTATTTTCAAAAAGTTAGAGGATATCTGAATAGCATGCACAGACATTACTTCAGATCAAACTTCCTACAGACAGGGTTGGAAAATCATCAGTGAGTAAATCCAAGCACTGCTGGAATACGTGTGTGTGTGTATATATATATATATAATCCAGGGGCTCTTTTTTTACCGTAAGGCTAAATTCACACCTGCACTCGTGATTCGGTTCTCCTGCTCTGTCATGGGAATCAGAAAACGGAATCCCTTGGATAAACGGATCCGTCTCTTAACGGAACCAAACTGTGCCAAACGAAACCCACCGACTATAGTGCGTCCGGTCAGTTCCCACAACTTTTTTTTTCCCCATTTTTACCGGACGAAAAAGTCCTGCATGCACGACTTTTTCATCCCACATTTCATGCCAGATCTGAGCGGGAAGCTGCCTTCACATCTGCGGATGTTCTGTCGCAGGTCCGGAACAAAATATTGGAAGAAATAGCGCTGCATGCAATCTATATATATAAAGACGAAAGCCCTCACTGACTCTCTGACTGACTGACTCACTCACTCATTCACTCACTGACTGACTCGCCAAAAGTTCTCCAACTTCCCGATGTCGTAGAAACATGAAATTTGGCACAAGCATAGATTATCTCCAAAATAGGAAAAGTAATTTGGTCCCAACTCGATTATTCAATTCTAGCGCAAAAGAATTGGCGTCAAAATTTTACGTACATAATCTAAATCTGTCACTTCCCAATGCCTTAGAAACGTAAAACTTGGCACGAGCATTGAATATGTCATAAATAGGAACACCCGATTATTCAATAATATGCGCAGAAGAATTAGCGTGCAAATTTTACGTACGGAATCTAATTCTCTCACTTCCCGGTGTCATAGAAACTCGAAATTTGGCAGGAGCATTAATTATGTCAGAAATAGGAAAAGCTAATGGGTCCCAACTCGATTATTCACTTCTATACGCAAAAGAATTAGCATCCAAATTTTACGTACGGAATCTAATTTTCTCACTTTCCGGTGTCATAGAAAAGTGAAATTTGGCACGAGCATTGATTATGTCATAAATAGGAAAAGTTCATAGGTCCCAACTCCATTATTCAATTCTAGCGCAAAAGAATTGCCGTCAAAATTTTACGTGCGGAATGTAATTTCTTCACTTTCCGGTGTCATAGAAACAGGAAATTTGGCACAAGCATTGATTATGTCATAAATAGGAAAAGCTAATGGGTCCCAACTCCATTATTCAATTCTAGCGCAAAAGAATCGGCGTCGAAATTTTACGTGCGTAATGTAATTTTTTCACTTTCCGGTGTCATAGAAACGGGAAATTTGGCACGAGCATTAATTATGTCATAAATAGGAAAAGCTAATGGGTCCCAACTCGAATATTCAATTCTATGCGCAAAAGAATTAGCGTCCAAATTTTACGTGCGGAATGTAATTTTTTCACTTTCCGGTGTCATAGAAACGGGAAATTTGGCACGAGCATTGATTATGTCATAAATAGGAAAAGCTAATGAGTCCCAACTCCATTATTCAATTCTATGCGCAAAAGAATTAGTGTCCACATTTTACGTACATAATCTAAATCTCTCACTTCCCAATGTGATAGAAACATGAAATTTGGCACGCACATTGATTGTGTCATAAATATGAAAAGTTAATGGGTCCCAACTCGATTATTCAATTCTATGCACAAAAGAATTAGTGTCCAAATTTTACGTGCGGAATGTAATTTCTTCACTTTCCGGTGTCATAGAAACAGGAAATTTGGCACAAGCATTGATTATGTCATAAATAGGAAAAGCTAATGGGTCCCAACTCCATTATTCAATTCTAGCGCAAAAGAATCGGCGTCGAAATTTTACGTGCGTAATGTAATTTTTTCACTTTCCGGTGTCATAGAAACGGGAAATTTGGCACGAGCATTGATTATGTCATAAATAGGAAAAGCTAATGAGTCCCAACTCCATTATTCAATTCTATGCGCAAAAGAATTAGCGTCCACATTTTACGTACATAATCTAAATCTCTCACTTCCCAATGTGATAGAAACATGAAATTTGGCACGCACATTGATTGTGTCATAAATATGAAAAGTTAATGGGTCCCAACTCGATTATTCAATTCTATGCGCAAAAGAATTAGTGTCCAAATTTTACGTACGTAATCTAATTCTCTCACTTCCTGATGTCATTTTATATAAAGGAAACGTCGCATGGTTGCCTCCACGTGGGGTTTCCTGGGTAACGCAGAGAACTATGCAAAATGGGGAACATACGTTTTTACTCAGTATCTCTAAAGTAACCACGACTTCATAAGATTTTCCGTGTGAACACCAGATAAACACCAGGACCAAATTAACTCGGGCAAAGCCGGGTATATCAGCTAGTGGCTTATAAAACACAAAGTATCATAGTAAATACAGATGTGTCAGATGGCACCATGATCGCTTCAGCATGCTGCATCCGTAGCGTGGTCATCCTATGCTATTGCGTGCCGAATCTCAAGATTACCGCTGTTACATCGGTATTTTACCATGGGAAAGAAAAAAGCATGAAGGTCATGAAGTAGCAGTAGATACTCAACTTCATTAATGTACCAGAAACACATTAAGACCACTTAAAAAAGCACCTCATGCAATACACACATGATAATGATATACCCCAATATATGCGAAAACAGTAACATATGTCACAATAATGAATGGTGGTAACCACAAAGAGAACGCTCATATACCCAGGGGCTCTATAAGTGCAAGATATGCCATAACAATGTAAAGGAAAACATACAGAGATAGATAATGTGAAGACAAATAAAGTGCCATAGAAAGATGTTACATATTATCACCTAGCTGGACATAAATATAAGATGATGCAAGGACATCATTAGACATGGTTTCTATGTCCTAGTATATATAAAATCAAGTAGACCAGGGGCGTAACTATAGTGGGTGCAGGGGATGCGGTTGCACCCGGGCCCAGGAGCCTTTAGTTACGCCCCTGAAGTAGACCTTTACTGCAGTAGCACAATAGCGGTCTTCCAGAAAACAAACTTTGATGTCGCCACAAATACTCTGGAGGGGGACCTTCTCACTCAAGTGCTTTCCTCTCTGTCCAATGAGCTGTTCTGATTGACAGCTTTAGCGTCCATCCAGGAGGCCGCTGTCAATCAGATCAATGGAGCAGCTCATTGGATTCCAATGCATCAGATCACATAGCCATATTGTAAAAGCGCCCGGCCGGCCAATATAGCGCCGGGCATTTTTACTTTGGGCCCCAAAGAAAGTCCTGGAACTATCTTTTGTGCCGTAATATATCGACCTCTGCATGGGATCCTATGGGAGCCAATGACAGCAGCTGGAGAAGGGAGGTGGGAGGGAGTTTAGCATCATGACTGCTAAACTCCCTCCCTCTTCTCTCCTCCCCTCCAGCTGATTCCAATGGAAGGGGCAGAGCTATGCACTGCCCTGTCCTGTCCCGCCTCCTCCCATTGCTGGTTGCGGACAAGGGGTGGGACGGGGGCAGAGCTAAGCTCCCGCCCCATGTCCGCAGCCAGCAAGGTGGGGAGGTGGGACCAGGGGGGCGCTTAGCTCCACCCCCTCTCATTGGAATCAGCTGGAGGGGAGGAGAGAAGGGGAAGGCTCAACGGCATGGCAGCCTCGGCATATATGTGTTGGGGCCCATGCTGTGTGAATGGGCGCACAAGCATTAGATTTCTGCTCCCGTTCACAAGCTTTTACTCCCCAGATGGTAGCATATATCGGCCGGCCGTGAAAACGGCGGCCAATATACGCTCGTGGGAATGAAGCCTAACAATGCGTATACTAGGCAATTATGCTTTTTTAAAATCATAGACTTACAGTTGAATAGAGACATAGCTTGAGACTCCTGAACCTCAAAGCAAATCTGGAAGAAAGCCTCCGCCTACCGTATCTCATTGGCATCTTCTTAGTTAACAGGGCCTAGACCTTGATTTGATGTAGAGCTACCGGACATTTAGGGTTTTTTTTTTATAAAACACTGCCCAACAGGGAAGTTTTCAATGTTCTTGACTAGATCTAATAGATACATGGGCAATGGTTTACACCCGCTATAAAGAAGACAGTTGTTTTTCTTTTGCAACAGTCCAACAGTAGTATGAACAATGACACTTACCTTACAAGAATTAGACATGGTGTACATACCAATGTGAGAGACCTTGTGGCTGCTATGAGGCCTTTTGTGAAATTGGCCCCAGCAGGAGTGTAATGTATATATTTCCACCATTACCCTTATCTATTAAATGGGTTATCCACTTGTAAACTATTGATGACCTATGTGCAAGATAGGTCATCAGTAGTAGATTGGCAGGAGTCTGCTGCTTATGCACTGAGCTGATTTCTGCAGGAAGCAGATAGCTCCATTCTCACTGCAGTGGCTGGGCTTGGTACTACAGGCAAAGTTTCCATTGAAGTTAATGGGAACTTTGCCCATTATACCAACATGGATCACCGCAATAAGAACAGAGCTGTCTGCTTCCTGCAGAAATCAGCTCAGTGCATAAGGACAGCAGTCTGATAGACAGTTGATCAGCTGGGATCCCGAGTGGTGGACCCCCACTGTACTACTGATAGCCTATCCTAAGCATAGGCCATCAATAGTTTACAACTGGACAGACTCTTTAAGCATATACTGATCTTTTGTATTTTCCTTTCTTTGCTTTTTGGTATATCACTGGTTTTGCAATTCTGATGTATCGATACCAACTTTTGCACTTTACACAAGTTTTCAATATTTAGATAGCAATTTAGTAAAACTTATGAAACAGAGTGGCAATCAAAATGAATTCAATTTTTTGGGTGGGCTTGTCAGGGTGGTGAACCTTACCGGATCCATTTTACTAAATCTGTTTTTACTTTCTGGTTGTAGAATTTTTTATTCTATCAATAGGAGTGAAAATCAGATTCTCTAATTTGGCCTCCTTGAGTTGGCGGCAGTTCAGTGATCAGCACAGCTGCCTTGCAGTGGTGGGATCGCAGGCTCAAATCCCCATCAAGGTCAGAATCAAACCTAGAACTCCAGGACCATAAGGTAGTAGTGCCAAGCCAACACATCTGTCCTTTCTGCTCAGAGCATATTTTGACAATTTCTGCTAAAAATCTGATTGCAATAATCGGATCCAATTTAGCAGAAATTGCCTGATTTTACCACCTGGCCATTCCAGAAGAGTGACACTATTCTCTGGCTACCTGGTGCTCATTGTGCATTGTATGCAACGGTAGTCTAAGACACTACATGCTGCTCTCACTGGCCAGCACTGGTCAAGTGGTTTATTAAAGCAGGTGTTGTGTCTTAGACTAACGATGCAAACTATCGCACAGTGTGCTTTAGGGTGCATTCACACAAACGTATATCGGCTCGGTTTTCACGCCGAGCCGATATACGTCGTCTCTCTCTGCAGGGGGGGGGGGAGGATGGAAGAGCCAGGAGCAGGAACTGAGCTCCAGCCGCCTCTCTCCTTCCTCTCCACCCCTCTGTACTATTTGCAATGAAAGGAGGCTGGGCGGGGCAAAATTCCGCAAATTAGCCCCGCACCTGTCCCGCGTCTCCCCATTGCAAATAGTGCAGAGGGGCAGAGAGGGGGCGGGAGCTCAGTTCCTGCTCCTGGCTCTTCCATCCTCCCCCCCCCTGCACATGAGGACGACGTATATCGGCTCGGCGTGAAAACCGAGCCGATATACGTTCGTGTGAATCCAGCCTTAGATGGCCAGAGAAGCTGCTGCAGCAATCTTAGTTTCTCCTATACCCCTGATGATGCCAGAGTTCTGGTGAGCCCATCCGCCACTTCCAGAAGAATGTTATTGGACAAGCAATTAGCTCTAAAAGACATATCTTTTTGGGTCCCAGTTGCACAATTTTAGGGCTTATTCAAACAACCGTATTTCAGCCGGATATTCACACCCGGCCGATATACGGTATCCCTCTCTGCAGGGGAAGGAGGCTGGAAGAGGCGGGAGCAGTGCACTGAGCTCCCGCCCCCTTTCCACCCTCTCTCCACCCCCTCTCCACCCCTCTGCACTATTTGCAATGAGAGGGGTGGGACGGAGCCGATGAGCGGAGAGGTGGTGGAGAGGGGGCGGGAGCTCAGTGCACTGCTCCTGGCTCTTCCAGCCTCCTCCCCTGCAGAGAGAGACGCCGTATATCGGCCGGGCGTGAATACCCAGCCGATATACGGTCGTCTGAATAAGCCCTTATTCCGATATTATCTGTGTATGAGTGCTGAGGCTTGTGTTTCTGTTACTATATTCTTCTCAGCCATGGCTTGCATGCAATTTCACATTTAATTAATTTGTTGGAAATGCTGATTTTTTTTTATTTTTTTTTTTTGTACACAAAAACTCTGATGCAATCCGGTTCACTCATGTCCTAAAAAACTGGAAAGTTTGATGGAAACTCCAATGGAGCCCCTAAAGGCAAGTGTGTCTGTTAATACACTATAATCACAGCATGTCAGATCTCACTTAAATTCAAGTAAAATATGTGACAATCTGAAGCTCATGGAGCATTTAAGTCCGATTTGCATGCATATTACAGAACTGTAGAGACACGGCCCAATTGCTGTAACTTTTAATTGTAAAATTCCATTTTAATTAAAAGTTCAGGTGAACAAAAGAATTTTGACTCATTTCTCCAAGTGTAGGCAAGCCAAATACAGTTTCCCCTGTGATGGAATACTTACTAATGTTTTTTTGGCTGTGTGATCCAGACATAAGTAAATTAAGGCCAGGATTATAGAGTGTGAGCAATACCCTGGGCTGAAGGACGGCACATCCAGAACTATTGAACTGTTGAACTTGTGTGTGAAGAGCTGACATTTACTGACCGCAAATAGTAAAGAAGCAGGAGTGTCCAGCAGGCAGATATCAGAAGAAGACCAGAAATGAGTCTGCTATACTTTACAATATAGCAGCCAGTGGCTTTTGGTGATTTTGTAACCCCATCAACATAATACACTATAATGTGAAATTACTTGCAAACCTCTTCCACAAAGTAGGTCAGTGCTCTCCCGGCTAAGTAGTTTATGACCTTATTAGGGACAGGGCGGACTGGATCAGACTGAAATGCATGACAGATGAATGATTCATCTGTTTCTTGCTCTCCCAACTCTTCACAGCCGGCGTAATAATTCTGAAGGGTTCTCTACTAGCCTGTGATATAGTTGGGAGACTTGTCTGGAGTTCTAAAAGCTTTTCACCTTGCACGCTTACATACCCAGGTTAATAATTGGGCCAGCACTGGCGAGAAACTCTGCTTCCTAATCAATTACAATGTATTATACCTATGTAAATAAGGAAGTCGAATGTATCTTTAATACATGCTCATCCTTCACAAGTCTGTATAGGCTATTGCAGTGCTGTAAAACACAGAGTGTGCAGATTGAAAGAGAATCTGCCCTGTTGTAGTTGCCTGAAAGAATACATTAGGGGACTGCTTAAAGGGGTTTTCAAGGCAGTGCCAGCTATCAGTGCCAGGATATACTGGGGTCGAGGCGTAAGCCGCTGCTCTGACCCTTGCGTAGTGGCCGGTGCTTGTAATTGCAGGCATAGCTCCCACTGACATCAGTAGGAGCTGTGCCTGCATTTACAAGGGCTGGCCACTACACAGGGGTCGGAGCAGTGGCTTCTGCTCCAACCCAGGTGTATCCTGGCACTGACTTCTTTAAAGCGACTTTCCAGGTCCGGAGAAACAAAGATAACCAGTCCCACCACAGACGTTGCCATAAGCTGAAACCTACAGTTGAGTCCCCTTAAAACATAACCTTTAGGGCTTTTTCAGACGACCGTATATCGGCTCGGTTTTCACGCCGAGCCGATATACGGTGTCCTTGTCTGCAGGGGGAGGAGGATGGAAGAGCCAGGAGCAGGAACTGAGCTCCCGCCCCCTCTCCACTATTTGCAATAGGAGGGGGCGAGACAGGGACGGAGCTAAATACAGGCGCTTAGCTCCGTCCCCGTCCCGCCCCTCCCATTGCCAATAGTGGCGAGGGGCGTGGAAGGGGCGGGAGCTCAGTTCCTGCTCCTGGCTCTTCTATCCCCCTCCCCCCCCCCCTGCAGACAAGGACACCGTATATCGGCTCGGCGTGAAAACTGAGCCGATATACAGTCGTCTAAATAAGCCCTCATTGATATGTAATACATTATATTATAGTATCAATGGATTAGAAAGATCACAGCCTCAATATAGTGTGAATGAGTGTAATATAGTAGACAAAACCAGTCAGAGAAACAATATCCTGCCTTGCTAATTAGACACAAATATCAGGGTCACTACTTTAACACTTGCCGAAAATGGCGTGCTACCATGCAGCAGTACACTGCTATGTACTGGAGATTTGGCAAGTGATTAAATCCCTGCATGAACTGCCAGCGTGTGCGATAAATGCTGACAGATAAACTGAGTCTGACATAGCAGGATGGACTATTTGAGGCTCTGTGCTAAAAGACCAGCTCCCCCAACATGCTCCACTTGCTTTGATCAAAATATGTGCTAAGAACATAGTATTATACTGTTAGTATAAACAACAGTTGTGCAATTTTATTCAGATATTAACTGTGTATGAGTGCTGAGGCGTGTGTTTCTGTTAGTGTATTTCTTGCAGACGTGGCTTATGTGCACTTTCACATTTGTTTGTTGCAAGTGCTGACTTTTGTTTTTTGTATGCATAGCATTGATGGGGGACTAGCTGCCCTCATTTTTGTTTTGCCCTTCATTCACCCATCTGTTCCATGTGGCTTAATGAAATTATATAGACAGGTATGCAGCTTTCCCCGAGTCAATTGGAGGCCTTTGACCCAAAGACTGGTGTTTTTTAGAGCTAAGTACCCATCCAAGGAGGATGGGCCCACATACTTTGATCAAAATATATGTTAAGAACCTTGCATTTTTATGTGGTTATGATAAATAACAGTTGTGAAATTGTATTCAGATATTAAATGTCTATGAGTGCTGAAAACAAAGATCTGGTACCGTGTTAGCCAGTAGCGCAAAATGTGATTGTTCTCAGTAAGAGAAACGACGTAATCTTGTAGATATGATACCTTTTAATGGCTAACAAAAATACATGATGTAATAATAGCGAGCTTTCGTACCAACGCAGGGTACTTCTTCCGGCTAATGGATTGGATCTGAAGAGGCATGCATATTTATACACACTTATAACATACATACTTATGACAAGGCACAGATACGGATGTGATTGGTTCGCACTTAAAAGGAATTCTGCAACAACAAACAAACTTTTTTTTGTCTAGGCATTGATAGCGGAGTGAAAGTTTTATGGTCCCTAAATTACTGTTGGAGGGGGGGAGGTCAGCAGGCTTGACTTTCTACAAGAGATATACAAACATTTTTAGCTAAGCACTGATAAGGGAGTGAAAGTTTATGGTCCCTGAATTACTGTTGATGGGGGTCTTATCTGTGCAATCAAGTCTCACACTTCCCATTCACGCATAAATCCTGGGGAATAATTTAACCCAGTATTCAGCGTGTCAAAGGTTGTTATCAATTTATATTCCCAAATTCTTCTGTGGTTTTGTGACTTGAAACCACCCTTCAATATCAGAACTCTCATGTCTCCTATGTCATGTCCGTGGTTAGAGAAGTGCTCGGCCACAGGTAATTCTCTTTTTCTGTGTTCAATTGTATGGCGATGAGATCTCATCCTGGCTCTCAGTTTCTGTCCTGTTTTCCCAACATAAAGACCCCCAACAGGACACTTACTGCACATGATCAGGTACACAACATTGGACGAGGAACACGTAAATGTCCCTGGGATCTTATAGTCCTGCTGTGTGTTGGGGATCCGTATCCTGTCCGTAGTTAGTATATGTGAGCAGGTCTTACAGCTCCTTACATTACAGGGATAAGTTCCTTTTTGTGTGTCAGAGAGTAATGCACTCCTGATTATAAAGTTCCTCAAGTTAGGAGGTTGCCTGTAACACAGAAGCGGAGGGTCTGGGAATATGGTTTTCAGACGGTCATCCTTGTGCAGGGTATGGTGGAGTTTTCTTGCGGTTTTCCTTAGTACCTCTAGTTGCGGATTGTAGGTCACTACTAGAGGTACACGATTGTTTCTTTCCTTCTCCTTGTATTGGAGTAGTTGACTTCTGGGTATCCTGGTGGCTCTGGTGATTTGGTCATCAATTGAGGTGGGATGGTAGCCCTGATTTATAAATGTTCTTTTAAGATGGTACAAATGTTCCTCTCTGTCCGTTGGGTTGGAGCAGATCCGGTTGTATCTGATGGCCTGGCTGTAGACAATGGACTTTTTGATGTGTTTAGGATGGAAACTGTCCCATCTGAGGTATGTGGGCCGATCAATCGGTTTACGGTATAGGGATGTCTGTATTGAGTTGTTTGAAATTTTTATGGTGGTGTCCAAAAAGTTGATTTCTGTATGCGAGCTCAGTGTCCTCTCCAGGGGACTTTCATTCTGTCCCACTAAAACACTTGACAAAACAGAACTTTGTAGTGACATGGAGGAATATTTCAGAAGACTAAGACTGAAAGAATTCTTTCATGATAAAGAGGACACAGTCCTTTCAAGCACACAAACACAGGATAAACTTGGGGCCAAAAAGAAGTCTGATTGGACACCCCCTCCTGGCCGGAATCGCACTTTGGACAAATACATAGACACCTTTAGGCATGCGGTACAATCCACTATACTGGACAAGCATGGAAGTGAAACATTTAATATCAATATGCAGGAAAGAAGGGCCATCCATGCACTTAAGAGCAACAAGGAAATCACCATTAAGCCTGCAGATAAGGGTGGTGCTATAGTCCTCATGAACACATCGGACTACAAAAAGGAAGCAAACAGACAGCTGACGGACACCAGATACTACACTAAACTAAATCAAGACCCGACTCAGACATATGTGAGGGAATTGAGAAGGGTCATTAGAAGCCTGTCTGTGGGCTCCACAAAACTTCTGGACTTGATACCGGAGAACCCCAAGGTGGGAACATTCTACATGCTTCCAAAACTACACAAAGCTGGCAACCCAGGAAGGCCGATTATCTCAGGTGTGGGAACCCTCACTGAAGGAATCTCGGGATGGGTGGAAGGCATCCTCAAACCACTGGTGAGAAACACAACCAGCTACCTGCAAGACACCACGGACCTACTGAACAAACTGTCAACCATAGGTCCCCTCCCCAATGGCACCATCCTGGCCACTATGGATGTGGAATCCTTATATTCCAACATCCCACACGAGGATGGACTGACTGCCTGCCAGGCGCACCTTGAGGCCAATGGGGTCGCCTCTGATGCAGTGCTGCAACTCACAAGATTCATTCTCACACAATTATTTCTCCTTTGGCAAAGAGAAATTCTTGCAACTCACAGGGACTGCCATGGGCAGTAAAATGGCACCGCAATATGCCAACCTTTTTATGGCAAAACTGGAGAGTGACTTTCTGGCCTCTTGCCCCAGCAAACCATTGGCCTACTTCCGCTACATTGATGACATCATAATCATCTGGACCAACACCGAACAAGAATTAATAAAATTCCATGAAAGATTCAATGCATTCCACCCCACCATAAACCTGACATTAAGCTACTCGCATACAGAAATCAACTTTTTGGACACCACCATAAAAATTTCAAACAACTCAATACAGACATCCCTATACCGTAAACCGATTGATCGGCCCACATACCTCAGATGGGACAGTTTCCATCCTAAACACATCAAAAAGTCCATTGTCTACAGCCAGGCCATCAGATACAACCGGATCTGCTCCAACCCAACGGACAGAGAGGAACATTTGTACCATCTTAAAAGAACATTTATAAATCAGGGCTACCATCCCACCTCAATTGATGACCAAATCACCAGAGCCACCAGGATACCCAGAAGTCAACTACTCCAATACAAGGAGAAGGAAAGAAACAATCGTGTACCTCTAGTAGTGACCTACAATCCGCAACTAGAGGTACTAAGGAAAACCGCAAGAAAACTCCACCATACCCTGCACAAGGATGACCGTCTGAAAACCATATTCCCGGACCCTCCGCTTCTGTGTTACAGGCAACCTCCTAACTTGAGGAACTTTATAATCAGGAGTGCATTACCCTCTGACACACAAAAAGGAACTTATCCCTGTAATGTAAGGAGCTGTAAGACCTGCTCACATATACTAACTACGGACAGGATACGGATCCCCAACACACAGCAGGACTATAAGATCCCAGGGACATTTACGTGTTCCTCGTCCAATGTTGTGTACCTGATCATGTGCAGTAAATGTCCTGTTGGGGGTCTTTATGTTGGGGAAACAGGACAGAAACTGAGAGCCAGGATGAGATCTCATCGCCATACAATTGAACACAGAAAAAGAGAATTACCTGTGGCCGAACACTTCTCTAACCACGGACATGACATAGGAGACATGAGAGTTCTGATATTGAAGGGTGGTTTCAAGTCACAAAACCACAGAAGAATTTGGGAATATAAATTGATAACAACCTTTGACACGCTGAATACTGGGTTAAATTATTCCCCAGGATTTATGCGTGAATGGGAAGTGTGAGACTTGATTGCACAGATAAGACCCCCATCAACAGTAATTCAGGGACCATAAACTTTCACTCCCTTATCAGTGCTTAGCTAAAAATGTTTGTATATCTCTTGTAGAAAGTCAAGCCTGCTGACCTCCCCCCCTCCAACAGTAATTTAGGGACCATAAAACTTTCACTCCGCTATCAATGCCTAGACAAAAAAAAGTTTGTTTGTTGTTGCAGAATTCCTTTTAAGTGCGAACCAATCACATCCATATCTGTGCCTTGTCATAAGTATGTATGTTATAAGTGTGTATAAATATGCATGCCTCTTCAGATCCAATCCATTTAAGCCGGAAGAAGTACCCTGCGTTGGTACGAAAGCTCGCTATTATTACATCATGTATTTTTGTTAGCCATTAAAAGGTATCATATCTACAAGACTACGTCGTTTCTCTTACTGAGAACAATCACATTATGAGTGCTGAGGCATGTCTTTCTGTAACTGCATCCCAATTTTTGCCATCAAAATACTGGAACTCCAGTTGACTCCATAAATGCAAATCCAACCCATCAGTTTGCATTAGTTGGAAACAGTTCTGTGATAGCACCATGGCTTCCATTAGAAACACAAACCATGCTGTAGGGGTAGGTTTATGAAACTGGCTAAGTAAAAAAACTGTCTTAGTTGTCCATAGCAACCAATCAGACTTCAGCTTTCATTCTACCAGAACAGAATACAAAATAAAAGCTGCACTGTGATTGGTTGCTACGGGCAACTTAGACAGTTTTTCTTTTAGACAGTTTCATAAATCTCCTCAATAGTTTGAAGAAGAGACAAGAGTGTGGAGCAATGTCCACTGGGAGGCTCCTCATCCCTAAATAGGTAGTGACCTGTCAATCAAGCCAAGTCAGGTGCAAAGAACTTGGAGGGGGGGAAGGGGGGGCACCCAGCAAATATTTCTCCCCAGTGGGGGGGTGGGGGAGGCGGAGGGCGCCCAGCAAATATTTCTCCCCAAGCCTGGCTCTTATTAAATCTGATGCAGTATCTCTGTTACAGAATAAAAATAGTTCTTTGAACAGAGGGAGCCTGTCAGTATTTTATGCTGCCTGTGGGTGGGGCAGCATGAATCTGCTGACAGGTTCCCTTTAAATCAAGGACTGCTCATCATGCAATTTCCTGATAAAAGTAAGTAGTTCCAGAATGGCGTCGTCTTATAAAAGCTCATTTCTTGTCCGTCCAGTGTAAAAGACTGACAGGAGCGGAAACTATACTCCCACAGAAGTCCACGTAATGTAGAAAGACAAATCCTGGCAGCATGTAGAGGTGCTTTATAAAATGTACTCTTTGTACTCCCATCACACAGACACAGCAACGTTTCGGCCGTGAGCCCATTCTCAAGCTTGAGCAAGGCCTCACAGCCGAAACGTTGCTGCCAGGATTTTCTTCTATATTACTTCTGTGGACTTCTGTGGGAGTGCGGTTTGGACTGTTATCTGGCTGTTGCATTTGGTGGCCCTACCCAGATTGGGTTTTTCTGGTGCTGCTGACGCACTTTGTTATTTTGCATTTGAGGGACGGAAACTATGTGAGATGAAAATCAAAGCGATCTCTTTCCCATGTATTCTCCCCTATGGTACCATCCTGCCTTCTGCATGGGAATGAAACAATGAGAACCAGCGGGGATCGGCATAAACACAGTGGGAAATAAGGTGGGAGGGACTTGTTGTTTGTATAGTGCCAACCTATTCCGCAGCACTTTCAGGTAATTTATTTTATTTATTACCCCCCAGCAGACTGGGTTCTCATTTTACCGACCTCGGAAGGATGGAAGGCTGAATCAACCTTGAGCCAGCAACATGCGGGGATTGAACTCACAACCTTCAGGTCCGTGAGCGAGAGTCTAGGACTACATATTGCTGCTATAACACTCTGTGCCACACTGGGACTAAAAAGTATCAAAAGCATCTACTGATACTTCTCAGCTACAGTTTAGAGTCCCAGAAAGCCTCAAACAGCACTAAATGCTCAATTGTAAGCTGAGCACTATCAGAGTTTGACATGAAGTGGTCAGCACAGCACTCATATACAGGCAGTGGCATAGCTATATGAGTTGCAGTGGTCACCGTTGCCACTGGACTTTTAAGCTAAGGACCTTATTCACACAAGTGTATATATTGCAGCTGCGTCCTAAAATTCCGACCATCTGAAGCATTGGATTCCAATGTATTCATTTAGATAAGCGATTTTGGGGCGCGTAAAAAAATAAGACTTCATGATAAGGACAGCAAAAACCTATTGCATTAGTGACATTATTTTGTCATGGCACAAAAACTTCAAAAAATCTTCCCCTTGTCCACAATACTGATACAAACTAACATGTATAACATTAGTGCTGTGGCTCTGCACTGTGTCAAACTTATCAATGAAATAGGACATATTAATTCAGCAATCACTGTCAGCGGCCATACTTACTCTTTTCTAACACTTTTTTAATCATTTCTTTACAACAAAAAAAAGTGTGTAAAATAATACAATGTAATACTTCGGTATTGCAGTGTACTATCTCTCTTCTTCAAAACTACTAGCCATGGCAGGCCTTGAAGCCACTGTTAGACCTCAGGTTTTCATGGCAACTCATCAGCCCTTTACTTACATACCATGGTCAGCATTGACTAGGGCACGGGTCCCCAACCAGCGGTCCATGGACCAGGACTGGGCCATTGGGGGTTTTTCGCCAGTCCACGCTGCCGCGGTCGACTGCTTACCACTTTAGTAGTTAATACCAGCAGGGGCCGTGGCTCCCCTGCCGATATTCACTAAGCAGTGCTGATCCCGGCGCACACTGTGACATCAGTGGGCAGCCGGGATCCTCCTCCCCTGATGCCTCCTTCTTGGTTCCGCGAGAGCAGGGGAAGGAGGGGTCCGACAGCACACTGATGTCGCAAAGTGCACCGAGATCAGCACTGCTAGCAGTGCCGAGCAGAGGAGTAGCAGCGCTTGCACTAGGAGAAAGGGGTAAGTATATGGGTCTCAGGGATGGAGGCGCTATTACTACTGGGACTGATATAGGGTATACTATTAGTAATAGTGTCCCCTATATTGGCCCCAGTAGTAATAGCATTACTGCTGAAGCCACTGAAACCCCACCCCCATATGGTTGGGGACCACTGGACTAGGGTATCAAAGGGATTAATATCCAGGATCAGAGTTCTAACTCTAATATCAGCCATTTCATATCACTGCAAAAGGACAAATCAACTTAATAGTCACTGTCAGCAACTATACTTACCACTATACTGATATAAAGATACACCGGGGCAGCTATATACCACTTCCAAACAGTATGCAGACAGACAGATTACTATATGGATGAGCATTTCACAGATGCAAAATACTGAAGAACAACCACTCACACCTCTACCAGTATTTTGTGCCTGTGCACTCATTTGCGATGTTTCAGCAGAGCTGCGCATCGCGGAGAAGAAATCTGCAATATTCCCAGTGCTTTCAGTGGGGCCAGCGGCAGCAGCGTTAGCCCCGTTGAAAACATATAGAAGTTTACCGCCAACTTCTGCCACAGCTGTCGCAGCTGTTACAGCTGTGGAAGAAGTCCAGAATGCTATCCCATTGCTCTCAATGGGGTCGGCGCTGCTGCCAGCCCCATTGAAAGCAGTGGTTTCGTGGCAACCCCCGCAGCATGATTTTCGGGGAAGGGCTTGAAATATAAGCCCTTCCCTGAAAATCATCATTAACTGGTTAAAAAAAAAAACTTTACTCACCTCTCCGCCGCTCAGACGCGTCCTCCGGCTGGCTCGTCGACACTGCTGTCCAGCACTTTCAGTAGGCGGGGATTTTTAAATCCCCGCCTCCTGAAAGGGCTGTGCTGATTGGCTGAGTGCTCAGCCAATTACAGGCAGCGCTTGATGAATAGCTAAGTGCTCAGCCAATTAGCACAGCTGCCGCTGGCCCCATTGGAAACACTGGCGATATAGCAAAAACGCCAGTGGGTGTCCACCCTAAGCCCTAATATACATGAACATGCAGCAGCCCATAGCAACTACTTTTTTGCATTGTGTGTAAGCAGAAGTAAAGTAGCACATGGTTTCTGCTCATATATAAGCCCATGAGTGACATAAATGACCCCATGTGTGATGCACACCGCACTGATATTAAAGAGTGAATTCCAATGAGTTGGTGTCTAGGTGAGCACCAGGGCTGTAACGTAGGGCGGGTAGAGACAAGCACTGCCTACTCGTCATGACATTATATTTTTGGCTGTCATCCTAAAGAACATTGGAATAAATCATTCAGGACATGGGAGTGCGGAATTAGAAAACTGCATAGTAAGATGGCAAAGGATTGCAAGTCCTGCCAAGATGAGCATGTGCTTAGTCTTCTTAAGAGCAGGATTTCAAAGGTGCAAAAAAAAATTTGCAACCTTTGATCACATTGAAGTTAACTGACTTGTAAATTGACTTCAGATGTAGGCCAGGAGCAAAAACCGTGTGAGCAGCCGGGCAGTGCCCAAACACCCGGCAGCGAAGGAGACTCACCGGCCTCTCAGCTCTAATATATAGGTGAAGGGAACTACCCTCAATGGGAATGATTACTTTCACTTCATCTGATAGCTTTTCATAATTAGAATCTTTAACCCCTTAAGGAAGCAACTTTTTTTGTTTAATTTTTGATTTTCAGTTTTTCCTCCCCACTTTCCAAAAATCCTGAGACCCAATGCACATGGGCGGATTTTTGCTGAGGAAGGCGAGTGTCTGGCCATGGATTCCGCAGCAATGTCCGTCCATACCATGCAATGTAAAATGATTCTTCCACGTACACGAGCGGAAATCAGTTGCGATTTCCGCTCGCGGAGGAAGAATTGCAACAAGCTCTATTTTGGAGCATCAACATCACAGGTGCGAGAGCATGGCATTCCCTGCACTGTGCATGTGTGCCAGCTAGAGATGAGCGAGCACGCTCGGGTAAGAAGTCAGTTATTCGAGCGAGCCTCGCTCTTCTTGAGTAACTGCATTCTTGCCCGAGTGTGCTCGGGGGTGCAGCAGGGGGCGGCGGGGGGTATTTCTGTTGGCATTCTATTAGGTCAGGCCATAGACCCATCCTAATGGCATAAGTACATGACAGCCCTAGGACTGCCATGTCATCGAAACGGCACCTCGCCATTGCATCGCGCCAGGTGGGAGAATAGGCTGTTAGGGACTCCGATCTAGGCATTTAAGTACCTTTAGTCAGATTTAACAGTGACATTTAAAGGGTTAGGAGCCCCGATCAATGTCAGTCCTGATTGTGACTGTTGCCAGCTGGTATCAGCTCTCAAAGGCAGCCGATACCCGCCGTGTACGGAGTGAGACAGCTCCTCATCCTATTCCATGGTGCCGTACATGAGGTGTGGATGGTCCTGCTCAGGGTACATGGTGTAAGGTATTGTATGCAAATCCCTGGCATGTTGGCATGAGCTGTGTTCAGTCCTGCTGTGTTTCGTGTGTCATCTAGATAGGTCCCTAGGTTCCAGTGCGAGGCTATCCCTGTAAGGACGATTGCCGTGCATGCCGGCACTTTTCATGTGGAAATTGTATTATTAGAGTAAGGACCTGCGAGACAACGAGGACCCTTAAAGTGGGCTCACAGGCTTAAGTATTTTAGCCAAAATACAAACCAATACCTTGCATCGTATTTATTTACATCTGTTTATGCGTGCCTGTATGTTTAGTCATGTTTTGGCCATTAGTCAGTGTTTTATGTCTATCTGTGAGTTCTGCTCGTTATTTCTGAGTTCCGGCTGAATTTCACCAGTTCGTGAGTTTGACGTAGCATGGCCAATCAGTATATGTCCAGTACTCAGAATAGTGATATGAACACATGAGTAGCAATCTGTAAAATGATGATAATTACAACCCCGATAATCTTAAAAAAGGATTCTATTTTTGCAGATAGGAGTTTACAGATGATTGGCAACTTTAAGTGTGTTAAAGAGGTTTTCCAAGACTTAAAAAAAGATAAAAGGGCTTAAAATCAAAATTGAATACATACCTACCCGCCAGCTCCCCATCCAGTGCTTCAGCCCCGTGGCCTGCCGCACAGAACCCAGAGAAAGTGGCAGGTGCTCATTCATTGTGCATGTGACTGCTCACCACTTACAGGCTTCGGACTTATTCAGACAGGCGTATATTGGCCATGTTTTCTTGCCCGGCCGATATACGCTGTCCCTCTCTGCAAGGGGAGGAGGCGGGCCTAGCCGGGAGCAGTGCACTGAGCTCCCACCCTATCTCCGCCTCTCGCCACTGTTTGCAATGGAAGGGGGCGGGGTAGGCGGAATTTAGCTACTCCACCCTCTCATTGCAACCAGTGGGGAGAGGGGGTGGGAGCTCAGTGTACTAGCTCCCGGCCCGCCTTCTCCTCTTGCGGAGAGGGACAGCGTATATCGGCTGGGCGTGAAAACCTGGCCGATATATGCTTGTCTGAATAAGCCCTTCAGCTGTGATTCGTCTATGGCCACGGAAGCCTGTGATTGGCTAAGAGGTCATTTGCACAAGATGGTTAAACCTGTGAGTGGCTGAGCGCTCCCGTGCAGATTAAAAGGCACATGACTGTCTGACGCTTCTTCTGCAAATCAATGGGGGGGAGGGGGGGGAAATGATCAGTTTATTTGAGTTTTACATAAGTTTCTCTCCTCCAAAAATGGAGCAGACAGAAAGGAACCCTGAACTGAGGTCTAACGCAGGTGAAAAAGCAGCCTAAATGAAATACTTATACATAACAAATCTGGAATCCTACATAACTTTTTTATTCCTATTCACAAGGTTATGTTTGAGACAAAAACAACACAATTCATTACCCAACAATGGCTGGCCATACATTTCAGAAAACTGCTGATATCGTGCGCATTGTAATGAGTCCGGGGGGTGTAGGGGTCATCTAGATTTGTTGAGGGGCGATTTAGTATTAATTCCAAAAGTTACTTTCACCTTTGTATTGAAGTTTATTCCTGCACAAGCCGGGTCGGCAAAGTTAATGTATATCCAAAAAGATTTACTGCTCTAATCATCAAATGCCGCTTCCACAAAGTAGTACTTCAGGGTATGCCCAATTATGTAACCAGTAGAGTAAATCAGCAACAGAGCTTTAAAATAGTATGCGGAACAGGAGGCATAAAGCAGATAATCGGGTTTGGTACATAAACTCAAAATCTTCCATACCAAAAGAAAAATGACTTCTCTGGTAGACTGGGAAAGTAATGGGAGATACTCCACAATCCTCTGCCGGGGCTGTGACAGCTGCGACGGGGGATGCCCTTCATCCCCAAAGTGATGCGAGGCGATTTTCACATGAAAACTCCTTGCACCCCTGGGGATTTCACGGCCCCAAATCGCGCTCGCCCATGTGAAGTTAGCTGAAGGGTCCTTTCAGACAGACCAGAATATTACTCAACAGCGTTGCAGAAGATGCCGGCCTGAAACCTACCGGTAGTAGATATTGCCAAGTTTGTAATGACCCAGACAATGGAAATATTTTGTTATTTCTTTTGCATGGTGAACGTTGTAAAAATAATCTGAAAACGCCAGAATTATTACGTCTCTTTTGTTCGCCTCACAGATGTAATAAAAAGCAATCCAAAAGTCATATCTAACTCAGAATGGTACCAATAAAAACTACAACTCTTCCTGCAAAATACAAGACCCCCACAGAGCTGCATTTCCGGAAAACAATAAAAAAAAGTGAATGGAACGATACAGTTTCAATTGTTGTTCCTTAAAACATGTTTTTACTGTGAAAAAGTGGTAACAAATAAAAAAAAAAAATCGATATAAACTTGGTAACGCAGCAGTCGTGCTGATCCACATGAGAAAGTTATCAGGTTCTTTTTACCAAATAGTGAATAGTGAAAAAGCCCCAAACAATGGTGGCATTTCTAGGCATGGGTGGTGCCTATCCCCTCCTCCCCCCGCCAAAATGTAATAAAAGTTCTACAACTAGAGATGAGCGAGTATACTCGCTAAGGCACATTACTCGAGTGAGTAGTGCCTTAGCCGTGTATCTCCCCGCTCGTCTCTAAAGATTCGGGGGCCAGCGCGGGTGACAGGTGAGTTGCGGCGGGGAGCGGGGGAAGAGAGGGAGAGAGAGATCTCCCCTCCGTTCCTCCCTGCTCTCCCCCGCCGCTCCCCGCCCCCCGAATCTTTAGAGACGAGCGGGGAGATACTCGGCTAAGGCACTACTCTCTCATCTCTATCTACAACACATTATATAAGACCTCAGAGTGGTGCCATTAAAATATACAACTTATATATACATTGCGCATGCGTAAAGCCACCCTTAAACCGTTGCGTATTCCTTGGACCGTAAACCGCATATACACGTGTGATTGAGCCCTTATATGCTCTGCTTATAGCTGACTGCATAAGTACTCAGTTTGGCTGTGCAGGACACACAGTAAGTAGCAACCCTTTGTAAGGACAGCAGTATGATTCAGTGTGCTTGCCCACCTGCGACGGGGATTCTGGTTTCCTACTCCATTTGGGAACCGAACTGCGCCAAACAGACCCCATTGACTATAATCGCTATAATAATTCCAGTAACGTGTTTCCCCCCAAAAAATAAGACACTGTTTTATATTATTTTTTGCCCGGGGGGGGGGGAGGGGGAGGGTCTTATACTCACCTGGTCCGTGGCGTCCCGATGGTGTCCGGCAGCGGTGTGGCGTCCTCCTCGTCTCACAGATGTCTTCTGCTGGTGACTGGGGTTTTAAATACCCCGCCTCCAGCAGAGTAAGCGCTGTGATTGGCTAATCAAGCACTGGCAGCCAATCACAGCCAGCACTCGATAAGCCAGTCACAGTCATTCAGTGATGTCATTAGCCAATCACAGCACTCGCTTCGCTAGAGGCGGGGTAGTCAAAGCCCCGTCACCAGCAGAAGATCAGCTGTGAGACGAGGAGGACGCCGCACTGCTGCAGCGCCGACGGAGACCATCGGGGCGCCGCAGACCAGGTGAGTATTGATTTTTTTTTTTTTTATGGGCAGATTAACTAGGTCCTATTTTTGGGTCAGGCCTTATATTTTAAGCCTCTCCCAAAAACCCGATAGGTCTTACTATCGGGGTAGGACCTATTTTCGGAGAAACATGGTATTATGTGCTGGGTGTTTGATGGATCCTCTGATCGGACGATCCAACGCAGATGTGAGACCACCCTCAGTCAGCTTTCTCAAAAACAAATATAACTAAGAGGTTAAACACCTGCACAAAAGAAGTAGAAGATAGATATTGCAGCTACTAATATTTCTGTAGCATGTATGGAAATAAATACATGGACGTATGCACTTATACCTTTGGATGTACACGCCGTATAATCGCATGAATGAAGATTTGCTGCGATCGAGTCCCGAGCTTTAGCCACATATTTTCAGCCAATCACACGGGCTGCTGCCGCGTATCTGCAAAAAAATGCGCAGAAGCGATGAAAACCATTGATCGCTGTGAAATGCTTAGACTGACCAATAATACTTAATTAGGGCAAGCTGCCTGCTTTTCCCAGTGTCGTACGCAGGGCAACTACCTCCTCCTCCCTGTTTTCCAACTTCCATAGAGGTCTATGAGAGCTTGCTGCGTATCTCGGCAAAAGATAGGGCAAGACCTATCTTTTCACGCTGCGTATAGAACCGGCAACCGAAAATGGTTGTGCATGTGCTATTTTTCCGGGTGCATTTTTTTTTTTTCACGTGACACAAAACGTTCTTCTGCATGAATACATTGGAATCCAATGCGTTGCATGGTCGCAATTTTGGGGCGATTTTTTTTTTCAAACAGCTAAATACCTGCGTAGATGCAGTGATGTGAATAAGCCCTAAGTAAAAAAAAAAATAAGCAACCAGAATGAGTTTTTTCTGCAAATCTGGGCAAGCAGTTACATCTCAGGCAGATATGCAAATGATTAGAGTTGTGGTGTGATAAGATGAACGGTCTTGCCACGTGAGGCCCTAAAGGTGGTTCCATAAAAAGGCTCTCAGAGGCTCCTTGTGTGTAGTGACCTCTTTTTCCGCTTGTGTAGAGCTTGTTGGCCGCTAGACGCCTCCATGATGCAATTGAAGAGAGTTCACCCAGTTAACAGTTTGACAGGCGGTGAATTATTGGAATGCAGGAAGCTGGATGGTTGTTTCGACAAATTGTCTGCCACCTGAGCTGTTCTAACCAGACTGTTAGGAGGTGTTGGCACCAGTGGATGTGTGAGGGCATGCAAGCAAGGCGACCAGGTTCAAGACGCCCTCGATAGACCACCAGTAGAGAGATCATCTGATGGTCCGACAAGCACAAGCAGCTCCAACTGTTTTGTTGTCCGCCATCTAGAGACAGGTGACACCAGATTGTTACAGGGCACCGTTGTTACAGGTCCCCTGCCAGAAGCATCTCTGGGTGCTTGGTTGAAGGACGTTTGGTCTCATTGGTGTCCATTACATGTACTGCCTTTGACATCCACCCACTGTTACCTAATTTTGCAGTGGTGTCATGAACGACAAAACTGGACACTACAGAGTGGAATCGGGTTGTCTTCAGCCACAATTCCAGGTTTAGTTTGGGCGCTGACGACGGCCGTGTTCATGTCTGGAGACCTCGGGTAAGAGACACAATCCTGCCTTTGCTCTGGAGCGGCACATTGCCCCAATGCTGGTGCAATGATGTGGGGGGCCATCACATACGACGGTCGGTCACCCCTAGTAGAGGTACAAGGGACAATGACAGCTCAGCGATATGTTCAGGACATCCTGCAGCCACACGTTTTCCTCTCATAGCGGCTTCCAAGAGGCATTTTCCAGGAGGATAATGCTCGGCCGCACACACAAGGGGGTCACAGGACTGCCCTCACAACATTGCCACACTTCTGTGGCTTGCCTGGTCTCCAGATTTATCACCAATAGAACAAGTATGGGACCATCTGGGACTCCAACTTCAACAGCCTATGGCCTCATGTCCACTAGTTAAATGGAATTGCGGATTCCACAGCGGATTTCCGCTGCGGGATCCACAGCGGATTTTGCCCATAGGGAATCATTGGCCATCCGCGGTCCATTAAATTGATTTTTGCACCCGCGGATGGCATTTTAAAAGAATTGCATTTTTCCTGGGCGGAAGAAAAAACGCGTCATGCTCCATTCTGCCGCGGATTCCGCGCGGATCGGCAACATTGCTATCACATTGATAGCAATGTGTGCGGATATCTGCATGCAAAAAAATGCCTTTTAAAGCAAATCCGCGCGGAATCCGCCGCGGAAATCCGTGGTAGATTCTGCGCGGATTGTATTTTTTAAGTGGACATGAGGCCTATGAGTTTTCACGCTCTAAAGACTCAGTTACAGCAAATGTGGACTGATATGCCTTCATGCCCGCCCATATCACATCTTAAATCCAATCTAGAGGTAGTACAACAAGATACTAGACCCTCCCTTAAAGGGATCCGTTTTTTTCAATAATGGCTTTTATTTGTGCATTTTTGCATGCGTAATTTCAATGGGTTAGTTCTCATGTACACTTTTTGCGCAAAAGTACAATCTGCTCTATTTTTTGCATATTTGTGCTCCAAGGGCCCCATAGAAGTCAATGGGAAGTGCACAAATATGCAGTCAATACTCACACAAATGCGCAACATGCTGTGCAAAACTGTGGAGAAAAGAAAACTTCTGGACCTCCTCAGACTAAAAATCATGGCAGATGGGTTGTTTTGCGCACACATATGAACATGCCAAGTGTGCTGAAAAAAAACAGTAGTATGCGCCGATAAACACTCAAAAATGACTACTTCATGCGCAAATACGTCGCTGTAAGTTGAGCACGTTTGTGCATACAGTCGTCTGAAGAATCCCTAAATTACTCTCTTGTTCTGATATTGTACTCAATATTCGGGTGCGTTTACACTTGCAATAATATTGCGCAGTGCGAGACTGAGTGAAAACGCAGGATTGTGAAACCAATGATTTTCAATAGTTTCATTCCCATTTGCAATGTTTTCACTCATGCAATGTTGTGATTTTAAAAAATCGCAGCATGCCCTATCTTTCTGTTTTTTGCGATTTTTAATTTTTTTTTCCCCTATGGAGCCTCCTTTTAATTGCATCACAACGCACAAACTTGCGATTTTCATGCGACACGTTTTTAACATTAGAATGCCCTATTGACCTTCTCGCTGAAAAAAATTACGCAATTCTATCATGGGCGGCAGTGATGCGATGCAAGATTATACTCAAGAAACACTCAAAAACACCTGAACACAATTGCGATTTTGCTGCGATTTTCATGATCGCCAGTGTGAAAGCGCCCCCCATAGAAAGTTTCATTTGATTCCGACAACTCCTTCTCGGAGAGAGATTCTTTTTTTTCCCTGTGTATATACTACAATGTAAACTGCACAAAAGAAGTAAAATCAAAAGACTTTGTGTTTACTAATATTCCTTTAACATGTATATACATAAATACAAATAGATACATTGTAGTAAATAAGTTACATAATAAGAAGCAACAAGCTTCTGAACGATCTACTCTATTCCAGTCCCTTCTGTCTGTGCATAGGTGTATACATGTATGGCAGGTAATGTAGGTCAGTTGTGTGGCTGGTGTTACATGGGCATTGAGGGATATGGTGCCAGGACAAGTTAGCAGAGAGGAAGGCACAGAGAGCTGGGCAGAGTCTGGAGCGAGGAGGGATGGTAGGAAGGAGGACCCAGCAGTGTGGCAGCAGCATGAGCCGGCTGCAGCTCTCCCCTCTCCGGTTGCTAATGATGTGACCTAGTTTCTGCAGTAGTTGCTGCTCTGTGCTCCAGCCTCTCACTTCACTCCCTCTTCTCCACATACACAGAGGCCGGGGAGGAGGAGCAGGGCAGACTCATCACAGCTACCAGTTACACAAGCAGCGCTGTCCTGTAGCCCCTGGTGCCTCCCTGCCCTGTTCTGGCACTGGCACAGGTGGGCACTACTTAGCAGTGGAGTAGCTTTTGGGGTACCCCCCTCTCTCACATCCTTCAGTGCTTTGGAATTACTCTCATTATTACTGGATACTTTTTGGGATACACAATCATGATGACATGTTGAGATTGGGTTTTGTGGCTTGCTGGCTGTTGGATTTAATCATTGTCCTGGTACAAGGAGTCAAGATCAGCACTGTCCCGGGATCCTGGCATGGCAGTGCCACTAACTGACTTCAGTAATTAATCCAGGGTAAGTGGACTTACTGTATGAGATCTGTGGGGAACTAAAAGAATTTAGGGAATGGATGAGCAAATGAGTTTCCATTGTACAAGTCGATACTAACTTCCGTGACAAAACTTCCACCTGCAAGTTCTGCTGTGCGCCATTGTTGTATAGGAATGCATTGATTGGTACGGTGTGTGCGATTTAAGGCAGTTACGACACTTCTGCCGCAAAAGTTGAACATTTTTTGAAATCTTTGACTGAGTTGAAAAAATGCTACTCTGTAGAAGCAGGGTTGCCAATGGTACTTAAATTCTTGGACAATCAGTAAAAAATGACTTTTTTCCAGTGCCCGTGAAAAAAAAAATACATGTCCATTATATTCTTTTGAGGTTGTGGTGCTTACAATGTATTTCGAATTACATGCTTAAGGTGTAACTGTGCTTTCTAAAAACTTCTGATGTGCCATAGGGACATGTCAAAAGTTTTCAGCACTGAGGTCCGGCTGCTGAGACCCCCACCAATCGCTTGAAAGAGCCAGCTGTAGTGCTCATCCGAGTGCTGTCACTAATCACTCCTGAAGATGGACTGTATAGAAAGTCTATGAACCCGTCTTCAGCAAGAAAGCAATGACAGACAGACAAGAGCTTAGTTTTAGCAGCCACTAGGGTCTCAGCACAGGAATCAAAACTTTTGACATATCCCTATGACATGTAAAAAAAAAAAAAAAAGTACACTTACGCTATAAGCGGGTCGTTGTGATTGTGATGATCATCATTTTCCAGCTCGCAGTAAACGCTGGTATCAGTTGATCAGTATGTTGCACTATAGACAGCTTGTACTTTATTTGTAATGTACAAACAAAATGTTGGCAGTCTGTGATTTGGGGATCACAATAGCACTTTGATGAGACAGTATAGCCATAGTGACTTCTATGTGCATAAGAAAAAAAGTTGCCAAAAGTTGCAACAAGTGACCCAAGTCGTGCAGCACTCATAAGTCATTTACTGCTTTATGTCAGATAATGTTGTTTTTCTGTTTATTAAGTGTTTCATTTTTCCCACGGTATTGGCATTGCATGCTTATTAGGCTCTCAAGTCACACCCATGTTTATGCAAGGGGAGGTAATTTAATTAAAACTGTATTATTGAGGGTCTCTCTCCTAAATAAAATGAGTCCCGGGAGTCCTGAAACCACTTTGACCATATTTTGGAAAATCCAAGACTGTTGATAGCTTCATTTTCCTTGGGTTATCCCACTCAAGCAGCGACTATGAGGTCTCAGAACAGGACCTGCTTCAGTTGGGGCAACAGTGAGGAGATCAGTCTTAAGTGGATTTCATCCCTTGACTTATATATGTGTGTTTATTTGAAGATGGAATACACCTTTAAGAGAATAGGGTGGGTGGGGGGGGAGTCTTGTGGTTTAAGTTTTTTGAAAGTGTGTGGTTATATATGACGGATCACTGACATACATCACCAGGAACTCGATTCCCTCTACATTTATTGGGAATTTTCCACTCCTGAACACATCAGCACTTGCCCTTTTATGTGTCTTTGATGGTTATTATTATTTCTTTTTACCTTGATCAACACACCTCTTCTTGGACTTCATCCCTGGATCCTGGCATTCAGATAAAGATTGCTTTAATTAGTAGAGCTGCTTACAGTTTATTACTAAACAGACTAGATATAAAAATTCAAGGAGAACATTGGAAGAGAGCGTTTCAGTCGCAGGCGGCGTTGGGAAATAATTCTGTTCTACTTGGCTTTGTACCTGAGTTTAATTGCTGTGCCAACAAGTTAGGTCCCATAACCTGTAAGCAGAGTACAGAGGGCACATTGCAAATGCTTCATTTATTATATCCTCAGTCAGTGTTGTTTTACCTCCGTTTCTCGAGAGAGAGAGAGAGATCTAGAATAGAAGATATAATATTACTATTGTTTCCAGTTTTCATGTTGTGTGACTAGGAAGGTTAAATTCTAGAAGATGTCAATGCCATCATGAAAAAGCCTTTTTTAATTGTACTTAGCGTAAAAAAAAAACATGGAATGAATAGATGAGAATGAAAGGAAGTTGTATAGTTCATGTGTGAAAGAATAAGCAAAACTATTTTTGTTTCCTACGGAGACATCCATATGGAGTGGAGAGCATGAGGAAGTGGAGGTACTTGATACATTAGTAATATAAAGGTTTATCTACTGTAGTCCAACTAGATGCAGTAATGGTTTATTACACTGGTTAGACTCTTTTTACATGATGACGCTTTCCTGTCCAGCACTGGTTCCATCCTGAGTATACATCTTCTATGAATAATAATAATCACCTTTATTATAAGGCACATGCATATTACATCACTTGCTATTAGGTTCTGTCCTCATTGGGTCTCACAATCTATATTGACCTATCTGTATGTTTATGGAGTGTGGGAGGAAAAAGGAGAAGCTGGATGAAACCTACACAAACACTGGGAGAAGAAACAAGCTTCATGCAGTTGTTGTCCTTAGTTGGATTTAAACCTAGGACCACAGCACTGCAGGGCAACAGTGCTGACCACTGAGCCACCGCACTGGCAATTAATTGTCCATGAGAAAAAGCAGGACAGAGCTGGGACAGACCCATAGGGTTCAATATGTGAAATGGAGATGTCTTTGGGCTCCACTTCGCAGTTTAAAAGGCTGATGGGGATGAAATGGACAACAAAGAGATGTCATATATTGAACCCTATGGGACCACCCTGGTTCTGCCCCGCTTTTCATTACTTTGCAGATTTCTGCATCGAAGATGGAAAGCTGGAATGTAGACTGCACAGTATAGAAAAGCCCATTGTGAAAAAATCCTCACCCATAAGATTTGTCCAAATCATGCTGAACCCCAAGGGTTTTTTTATGGACAGTTAATGCCCATTCAGACACATCTTTTGAGCGATAATTGTTGTGTCTAAACACGCTGCCATCGTGCACTGTTTGTGCACTATTGGTTCATCTGTGATTTCTAGCAAGCTAGAAATCACCAATGACTGTGATCAGCGCCGCATGCTGATTTTCTCAGCGGGTGGAGCTGATAGTATTTTTTCAGCTGGTATCCCGCTGGCAGTTCTCATCGGGACAGCAGCTGAAAACCCCAAGAACAATGCAGCTGTTTGCATATACAAAACAGCTGCTTTGTTCTCTGAGCTATCGCAGCAGTATCCCGCTCCACCTGCATTAACTCTTAAGTAGCTAATCAGCTACTTAGAGGTATGCAAAGATGATTGCTCAAAATTGTCACTCAAACTGTCATTTGAGCGATTTTTAAGCGATTATCTTTTAGTGTAAATGGGCCTTTAGTGGCTGCTAGAGATGACATCGATCGAGCATTGTCCTTAGCGAGTATCTCCCCGCTCGGCAGAGAAGGTTCGGCTGCCGGCGCTGGTGACAGGTGAGTTGCGGCAGTCAGCAGGGAGGAGCGGGGAGGAGAGAGGGAGAGATCTCCCCTCCATTCCTCCCTGCTCTCCCCCGCAGCTCCCCGCCCGCCGGCAGCCGAATCTTTGCTCCCGAGTGGGCAGGTACTCGCTAAGGGCAATGCTCGATCGAGCAATTGCCCTTAGCGAGTATACTCGCTCATCTCTAGTGGCTGCATAGAATAGATGGGGCCCTATATCAAAATTTTAAATGCCCACACAGGAAAAGAGGCCTTGTTGTTTGTTTCCCATTCTCTGCCCTCTAAAATGACCCTTAGGTCAATTCTTGACCTTCTTGTTTGGTAACCATGCAAGTTCTCTTTGGAGGAAGGTCCTCACCCTTTATATGTAGCAAAAAGGGTGGTGCAAACAAATCTGGAGCCCTCTCTCTTCATGGGCGCCATAGCAGTCACATGGTCTGCCTCAATCATACATTTGGCCTTGTGGACAGTCCATCCTACAGTATTTTTTTAGTTTAATTTTTTTCATTCTTTTACAAAACTGGTACATTCTGGTCTGTGATAAGAAGATGCAAATGGAATTCCAGACGAGGGTGGATTTGTCAAATGATGGAAACGAACCGTGCTCAACAGATCCCGTTGCCGATAGTTGGGTTCTCATCATACTGGCATTGGATATTCCAGGACAAATGCTGCACTGATTTGTCTAGTATTTTGCGCTCGAAACATGCTGTAGGCTCCAAACAGACCTTCCGAAACAGATATGAGCAATGCCTTAGACCTGGCAGAAAGAATTATTGAAGAGGGTTATTGAAGTCAGTAACCTCCACCAATCCATAGAATGACGAAGCTATGTGTTTCATAATGTGCCCATACGCCTTCATCATCGGTCAGTACTTTTCATTGCCTTGAATCTTTGACAATTGAGTTATGGAAATCTCTAACCAGCCAAAGTGGATCTGGTGAATTATTGAGCATATCAGACTCTTAATTTTCGAAATCTGTGATAGCCCCAGGTCAGAACCTCCATGAAGTTACCTTCTCTTGTGTCACATTGCCTTATCTATTAGGTTCATGCTCACGCTTTCCCTCTTGTTTTGTGCAACTCATCTACATAAGGTGTGCATATATTTACTAAATAATTGTACTTTTTGTTCCACCGAGAAGACTACAATTGTGTAGTTTATTATCTGGAATTAGTTTTTTTTTTTACTTTTACTAAATTATAATTTTAATAAAGCATGAAAAACGTCGTCAACAATAAGAATCCCAGTCCGCAAGTGGAAGAAGAGAAAATTAGTATTTTTTTCCATTTTTCGTTTCACATGAGGAACAATTGTTCTTCGGTGCTTTCTTATTCATTTATGCAAATTAATAATTGAAAATAATTTTGTGCAAAATTACAAATTAGCAGGTAAAACCTTTATGTAGATTTTTCTTCTAATTTCAAGAACTCTTTGCTCTCATTATTTCTCCCTTCTGTGAATGTATGCAAAAAGTGTCAAATTAAAATTTTAGTTATGTCTTTTTTAAACTTTGTGCATTAAATCACATATCAGTTATAGAATGGTAGAGTTGGAAGGGACCTCCAGGGTCATCGGGTCCAACCCCCTGCTCAGTGCAGGATTCACTAAATCATCCCAGACAGATATTTGTCCAGCCTCTGTTTGAACACTTCCATTGAAGGAGAACTCACCACCTCCTGTGGTAACCTGTTCCACTCATTCATCACCCTCACTGTCTAATATCTAATCTGTGTCTCCTTCCTTTCAGTTTTATCCCATTGCTTCTAGTCTTTCCTTGTGCAGATGAGAATAGGGCTGATCCCTCTGCACTGTGACAGACCTTCAGATATTTGTAGACAGCTGTTAAGTCTCCTCTCAGCCTTCTCTTCTGCAAGCTAAACATTCCCAGATCCTTTAACCGTTCCTCATAGGACATGATTTGCAGACCGCTCACCATCCTGGTAGCTCTTCTCTGAACTTGCTCCAGTTTGTCTATGTCTTTTTTAAAGTGGGGTGCACAGAACTGGACCCAGTATTCCAGATGAGCTCTGACTACTGTGTCATATCGATATTGTGAACCCATAAAGTACTATATAAGGCTCTTCAAAAAGTGCTATTATTTCAGTCTGTATAAGTTTCCAAGGATTGACTAAGATGGGCGTCTACAAAGATGCTTTCTGAAGTGGAAGTGTAAATGACACGGCGATGTTTTATTTTCCATCTCTGTCTGCTCAGCCACGAATATTGAAGTAAGATTCTTCCAAGACTAAGCAGCCGTCAAGATGTTTCTTAACAATAAGAGCTGATAATCGCGGCCCGGCTGTAATATTTTAATAGATGAATATTTTTCTTATTTTGTCATATGCTTTTTCAGGCTGTGAGCTGCAGACTCTGAGGCCCTTGTGTGAGGTGGCTTTAAAAGAGTCTGAAAGTAATGGGCATGCCTCTTCGGTATGCAGTCTCTCTGCCCATAGCATGGCATGACACAGCAGGGTGTAACAGGCCATTCCTAAGGTGTGCTCTCCTTACCACAAACAAACTAAATAATAACCTATTCCATTTGTCAGCGGAGAATACTTGACATGTAGACACTTTTGTGAAACTGTTTCAGCACTCTCTGAGTACAATGGGATAGCAAATTGGATGATACGTATGAAACTAAGTTTTGCTTGGCACATGACCCACTCTTGAATTGATGCCACAGTATTGAACAGGGTGGCAAACTATTATCTCCACTAGCAAAGTTTTATAAAGAGGACCTCAGCTCTTCTGACATGTCTGTTTTAATAAATTCTTCCACCTGAATGCCTTAGATAAAGGTTCATTGCAGTACAGTCCAGCACAGCAGCCCTGCTGTGATCCCGATGTCTCTTGTGGCAGATGATGTCATCAGAAGTAACCACTGCAGCCAATCAGAAGCTGTAGCATCACTGTTCTGAACTCCTGGCATCATGGCACCCAGGATGTGAGTGCTGATGCTAGGAGAACGGGCTGTAATACTGCAGCCTCTGATTGGCTGTAGCGGTCACCTGATTTCCAGTGACATCATCCACCACAACATACATTGGGACCATAGCGGAGAGGTAAGTACAGCGTTTTTCGTTATTTTAACGCAGTTACTGCTATCAATATCGACTTGTCAGCTCTTCTGACATGTCTGTTTTAATAAACTCTCCCACCTAAATGCCTTAGATAAAGGTTCATTGCAGTACAGGAAGCACAACACTTTAATTCCTGCAATAGCTATAACTGTGTTAAAATGACAAAAAGAGCTGCACTTACTTCCCCTTTGCTGCTGCAGTCCAGCACTGCAGCCCTGCTGTGATCCCGATGTCTCTTGTGGCAGATGATGTCATCAGAAGTAACCATTGCAGCCAATCAGAAGCTGTAGCATCACTGTTCTGAACTCCTGACATCATGGTACCCAGAATGTGGGTGCTGATGCCAGGAGAACAGGCTGTAATACTGCAGCCTCTGATTGGCTGTAGTGGTCACCTGATTTCCAGTGACATCATCCACCACAACATACATTGGGACCATAGCGGGGAGGTAAGTACAGCGTTTTTTGTTACTTTAACGCAGTTACCGCTATCACAACCCCTTTAACATAAAGTTGACCCGTAGACACAAGTTACATATAGTATTTGGCAGTATTCTACATCATTAGCAATGCCTTAATGTTTATCGATTACTGAGATTGGCCTTTTGTTAGAATTCTACATTGTGCTAGTCCTCTGAAATTCCTTCTGACCATATAGGAATAAATTGACAATTGGGTGTTTCCATTCCTCTTGTCAATGGGATATGTCCTTATATACTTTGACAGTGTTCAATTAGTTTTGACAGTGTGAAACTTTGTACAGACACACCCTATCAAGAAGCATCTTGGTAGTGCCCAGGAAAAAAAACAGAGGAATGGCATAACACAGAGTACTAATGAAAGGCGCCTCAGCATTATTATGCATAGTGTTATGAAGTATGATATCCATAGAGTTTTCCACCCTGATATCCTGTTTGATATGGAACAGGATGTTATTATATTAGCACCAGGCGAGTCCAGGCCTGACTTGTTAATATTCATTGGCTTCTTGCTTACACCTGAATGAGGGCTTTGACCCCCTTATCCTCCCTTTTATGTTAACTAGGATGCCCCTGTTCGCATGTCTTACCTGCCTTGGCCAGGCCCTACGTCTCTGAACCTCGCTAAGAGATGAAGCACTGGATTAGAACAAAGGTGAAATTAAAAACTGAAATTATGGTTCAATGGTGAAGTATCTACAGAACGTTGAAGTGCTGCTAAATATAATGCATTCACTTTTACCATCATGTGCCCATGGGAACGGGTCAAAGCACATATCTAGAGATGAGTGCGCATGCTAGACCGAGCTTGATGCTCGTTCGAGCATTAGCATACTCGAAAGTACTCGTTACTCGAGCGAGCACCAAGCAGTGCTTGGGTGCTCAAGAAAATTTCACCCTCCCCATTGTCTTCAATGGAGCCGCGGCTGCTGCCGGCGTCTCCATTGAAAACAATGGTCTGCGGGCATCCCTGAGTTGTTTTTCATGGAAGGGCTTTACATATAAGCCCTTCCTTGAAAAACAAGGATTTTAGTGTAAAAAAACTCAAAACTTACCTATCCGTCACTGCCGTGTCCCCCGCTGGGATGAAGAACACATCTGCTATATGTGGCAGATGTTTCCTTCATCCCCACTAGTAATAAAATTTCCTGCTGCTACATCTGCCACATCTGTGACAGATGCAGCAGAGGAATTCTTAAATTCCCTACCGTAGCTGTCACACATGACAGCTGCGGTAGAGGATTCTGCTGCCGGCACCCTGTCAATGGATTTCAATATATAAGCCCTTCCCTGAAAATCTAGTAAAAGTAGTGTAAAAGACAAAAAAAAAAATAGATACTCACCTCCCTTCAGCTGCCGGGGCTTAGCAGCGTCTTCTCTGCACTGTCCCCGGCTTTGTAGTGCTGTTCTATCAGCAGGCAGGGATTTAAAATCCCCACCTTCTGAAAGAGCTGATTGTGATTGGCTGAGGCGCTCAGCCAATCACAGGCAGCTCTCGCCGAATGAATACTCGGGTTCCCATTGACTTCAATGGGGTTCGTTACTTGAAACGAGTTCTTGAGCATTAGAAAAAGCTTGGCTCGAGTAACGAGCACCTGAGCATTTTAGTGCGCGCTCATCTCTACACATATCCTATGAACTAACAATGTCTTGTATATTGTGTTTGATATCAGCTGAAATCATGATATAAAATATGACAGTCACAGTTTTTTTCCTGGAGTGCCTCCTGGGAAATTATGCCCAAAATATTGAATCGTATTTCGATCTTGGAGTTTTGTGTATGCACTGAGCTGGCCACTCCCAGTTGTCATTAGTGGGAGGTCAGAATTTTGGCTTGAGGAGCCTTTAAGACTCTAGGAGCACAAACCCAAAGTTATCAGATTCTGGAGGATTGTACCTGCATGCAATCCATCCCCCAGTATGTCCTTTTGCAAAAAAGGTTTGCACACATCTAATTTGTAGGAACTGGTATTTCTGTTTTTATCATGTTCATTTCCAATAACTCTCTTAACCTTTTCCAATCCACTGTCTGACGTCTGTAGGCGTACAGCTCCGATGTTGGAAATCGTCTGTCGGGGTTCTCTTACTGTATATTGCCAGCCTCTCTGCTGTCGGAGCCGATCCAACATGTCCCCTCATGCAATACTGGCTTTAGCCAGCAGATAGAGCCATTTGATAATGGCAGAAAAAGAGTAAGCCCCCTAGGAAAAGTAGGATACAAATTGGATTGGAAAGGGTTAATGTATGTTGCATTTTCCTTCCCGTTTGTATCTATTTTCTTTTATAAGCACTGCTATCTTTTTGAAATATCGTCTTAAATCTTTATTAGTCCATCCTTGTAGCTCTATAAACTCCCCATAGAGCCCTACCGTGTTTCCCTGAAAATAAGACAGTGTCTTATATTAACTTTTGTTCAAAAAGGTTTAACTTTTTTACATGTATAGCTGCCTGGACACTATTTAAATTGACTTTTTTAATTAACTGTTAGCAGGGCTTAATTTTGAAGTAGGGCTTATATTTCAAGCATCCTCAAAAAGCCTGAAAAATCATTTTGCATCCTCAAAAATTCTGGAAAATCAGGGTATGTCTTATTTTCAGGGAAACAGGGTAATAACTGTGGTAATTCTGGTAGCTGGGAAGCCAAAATGGCCCTTAACCAGTACACAACTAGAACCTAGGTGGCTGACCTGTTTTGCAGTAAAACTGTCAGCAATACAGGAAAGGTGTTTTGGGCAAGACTGGGTGTGACTTAGACTGCATCTTGTCAGGAAAACTGTAATATACTCAAGGCACACAGTGTTACATTTTTGAAGTAGGCTGTTATATGCTCCCATGCAGATTCCCATATAGGATACGTAGCCGAGTAAAGTATATGTGGCCAAATCCTGTGGGGTCTGGGATTATATGAAGTGCACACATGTATTTCAATTACTGTAGTTGTAAAATAAACATAACGCAATTTATGCAAATAATACATTGTTATGAAAAGGGGTTTTCTGGGACTATAATATTGGTGACCTATACACAAAATAAGTCATCAATATCAGAACATGGGGGCCAACTGCTAGGAGGGGCTGAGGCTCTTGAGTGAGTGCTGTGACCTCTTCATTGTATACTAAGCACAGCACCGAACATTTTGTAGTGGTGGTGCCTGGTATTGCAGTTTAATCCTATTCACTTGAATGAGATTGAGCTGCTCATAGGCCATATGACTAATGAACGTGATGTAACAGGACAGTGATCTGGCTGCAGCGCTTTTCAGAATGCAGTGGCCCCTTTAAACAGCAGTGGGGGTGTGGGGAGTTAGCCCCTGCCTGATTTTATATTAACTCCTTAACAACTCAGGAGATACAGTAATATCCTGTGCATTTGGGATTTGTATGGAGTAGGACAAGGAGATGATCTCACTCCCAACAATGCGGGTCCTGGCTGTTTTTTACTGCTGATACCCACTGGCAACATCAGTGTTTCGGCGTCCCGATATTCCTTTTGATTGCCATGGCAGCGTTGGGCCTTCCGAATGCCCCCAGCTCTGCCAAGGTTGAGTGCCTGTGGCTTGATAGACTGCCTGTCAGATTGCAATGTGATGTAATACTGTGGTTATATTGTATGAGTGATCAAATGATCACAAGCAAATCACTAAAAGAAAATGTAAAAATTTATTTTTAAAGGTTTTATTCATTATTAGAAAAAAATAAAACAAAGTTTAAAAAGAAACTTTTCCCATATTGATAATAAAAAAACAAAAAAATTTATTTGATATCGCTGTGTCCATAAAAGCCCCGATCTATCAAAGTAACACGATTTATCCCTCACGGTGAACGTCATAAGGAAAAAAAATACACAACGCCAGAATTGCGCTTTTATGCTTACCCGGTCTCCAAGAAAAAATGTAAGAAAAAGCAATCAAGAAGTCGTTTGTACTCTAAAATGGTATCAATAGAAGCTACAGGGCGTCCTGCGAAAATCAAACCTTCACGTAGGTTCGCTGATGGAAAAATAAAAAAGTCATAATGGTCCGAAGATGGCGGCAGAAAATAATGTCATTTTTTCTGAAGATGTTCTGTTTTTTCAAAGTAAAAGAGCAAAAAAAAAAAAATCAGAACCCCCCCCCCCTCCCCAAAGATGGGGGAATTGTGTTTGTTTTTTTCATTCAACTCAAATAAAAAATTTTTTTTACGTTTTTCAGTACATTACAAGGTACATTAAATAGTATCATTGAAAAACACAACCCGTCCCCCCAAAAAACTAAATAAAAAAGTTATAATTTTTTTGAAAGCGGGGAGGAAAAAAAAAAAAGGAAAAAAATTGGGTGGTTCTTAAGGTGATTCAGAGAGGATTGTTTAGCAATGACTTCGTTCCAGAAAACTTCTTGGCCACACATTGTGGAATTCCACTGCAGATTTTGTTTCGGCTTTTCATAAAGATTTTTACACCTTAAGGGCTTAGTCACACGGGCGCATCGGCGCCCGTGTTACTGCAGGAAGAAGATGGCGGCACTTCAGGACAGACGCCTCTCTGCAGCGCCGGAGGAAAGAACATGTGACCGGCTTCATGGCCAGTCATGAGTTTTTTATTCTGCGCTGCGGGGAGTCGTCCGTCCTGAAGTGCGGCCGTCTTCTTCCTGCAGTAAGGGCTCAGTCACACGGGTGCATCGGTGCCCGTGTATGGGCGCCGATGCGCCCGTGTGACTAAGCCCTTATGTGAACAGGTGAAATCTGCAGTGCAGGTCCGCAGCACAAATGAACATACTGGAGATCTAACATCTATACGGCTGGTCAATTTCCTCAGGTCATCCACATTGTCTGTACTGTAAAATACAGGACTGTATCCATTACCTGGAGAGCGGCTCCAGAGCTTTGTGTCACTGATATAGACTGGATACAGCAATAACAAAGTGTAACATAACCCAATCCAAGTGCGTTAAAACATAAGGAAGTTAATTACTGGTATATTATTACCAAATAACCCAAAGCATTTCCTGATATCATGCGTTACATTTCCTTACTTCTAACACTGTGCGATTCAAAGAAATGCACTGGATGTTGTTACTCAGTCAGTAAACATCCTTACAGTATTGTATGATCCCCAATATAAGCCATTCTCAAATAGAACAGGTCAGTTTGAGCCACTCTAAGAATTAAAATGGAAAAGTCCTACTCGGCTGTTTTCACCTCCCCAGTGTTCCCATAGGTGTTCGGAAAGTTCCTGGTGCTTACACCAATCATATCCATAGGGTCCTACAGACTCAACAGGTGCCAAAAGAATAGGTGTTTGTCAGTATACCTTTTTTTAACATGTATAGGAAAACATAGTCTGCTAGACCAAATATCTTGTCGATATGATACCTTTTATTGGCTAACAAAAATACATGATGTTATAGCAAGCTTTCCAACCTACTCAGCGTTCTTCCTCAGGCAGCCAAAATCGCAACTTTTTCAAGTATGGCCTGTCACATTTATTGTAATTTAGTATGGATTAGAGCAAAAACCTGCTCTAGCTCCTAGTTGGCATGGGTTTTCATCTAGTGCACCAAGGTGCCGCCAGATGAAACAATTGTATTGAGAAGCTTGTGCATCTTAATACATTTTCCATACGTAGCCAGGCACAGGGTTTACTTAGAGCGGCATGTGAAAGTCAATAAGCCCCATGGTGAAAAAATTGCTAAATATCACCCTTATCTTGGTATTTGTTACTAAATTCTAGAAATGCTATTACCTCCACAAGTGCACAACAGTATCTGGAATTTCCAACAACTAGAGAGCTACATACATACAGGGGGCTCAAGACGCACAAATAGCTTCTAAGGCGCTTGTTGTGCCCAACTGTTCTAAAGCTGTCAATGTTCCATTAATAATCAATATGATGGATTAAAGGGGCATTCTGGACTTTTACAAGTGATAACCTATCCTTTGGATAGGTCATCAATAGTTGTTCGGCAGGGATTCGCTGCTCATGATCCTTGCCGATCAGTTGATCCTCCGGCCCGCTTTCAACATTACTTAGGGCAGAAAGTGTTGAAATCAATGGGAGTGAAGCATCCTAGTACACTTCCTGCTCCTCATTATGGTTATGACCAGACGTCCGTCCCTGACTGCTGTGAGGAGCAGGAAATGTAATAGAAGAACAGCACTCCCATTGAATTCAATGAAACTGAAGTGAGCACTTACACTTCCTCCCCTGACCACTGATGATGATGGCCAGCCCGCTGCACTCACATCAGATTGGACGATCAGCTGATCGGTAGGGATCCTAAGCAGCCGGTCCCTGCTGGTCAACTAGTAATGGCCTATCCAGAGGATAGGTTATCACTGGTAAAAACCCAGAATAGCCCTCTAAAGTGATTGTCCCAACAGTCAACCCATCTCGATATTAAAGGCAGCCCAGCAATCAGCAAATTGCTACAGGTCAGGCTCATATAATAACTCCCCTGTAGTCAGCTGTTACTGCTAGGGGATTCTCCAACATATTCGGGCATAGAGGTTATCTTAGTGAGACAATCCCTTTAATATTAGATGGGTTAATATAGATGCGTAGCAGTGATACAAAGAGGAAAACAGATGTCTCAAGAAAATGTCTTTAACTGTGCAAAATGCACAAAATTGGTGCAAGGATGATGGAGAATTTGGTGCAATGATCACTTAACATGTTACAAATAGAGATGAGCGAGTATACTCGCTAAGGCACATTACTCGAGCGAGTAGTGCCTTAGCCGAGTATCTCCCCGCTCGTCTCTAAAGATTCGGGGGCCGGCGCGTTCCTCCCCACTCTCCCCCGCCGGCCCCCGAATACAAACTCAATGCAATCCGGTATTTTGAACCGGATCTGTGACGGAACCTCCAGCCGAAGGTTCCAATGCAGATGTGAAACCAGCCTAAAGTTGAGCAGGAGGTATTCTCATGAAACACAGTCAGTCATATATCATAAAAGACATACCTAACAAGAGAACAAGGTCAGGCATATCATAATAAACCTAAAAAAGGTTGTAACAACTAGGAGGAGCAAGCCATACATTAAAATGGCACCCCAAAAGAACCAAGAACCTCCTATTTAGACAAATAATAGGTGATATTCAGGGCATTGGAGGACATTCATGGAGACCAAAGCACCTTGAATCTCTCTAAGGCGTCCTATCATAAGGGTACTTTTATATGGGACGATTGTCAGGCACATAAGAACCCAACAGCTGTCCCACCCAATATCACTATTACTATTGTGTGGACGAACAAGAGTCATTGAGAGAATGGAGGCAGAGCGGACAAAGTTCTCTTCTGGCCACCCGCATCGATTCACTACAAACAGGCAGTTGTTCAGAGATGAATGACTGCCTGTTTACACGGGCCAATATTTTTGCTTGATTTTTAGGTTAGTTAAAAACTAGAGATGAGCGAACCTACTCGGCCACGCCCCTTTTTCGCCCGAGCGCCGCGATTTTTGAGTACTTCCATACTCGGGCGAAAAGATTCGGGGGGTGCCGTGGGTGAGTGGGGGGTTGTGGGGGGGAGAGGGAGAGAGAGAGGGCTCCCCCCTGTTCCCCGCTGCTACCCCCCGCTCAGCCACACCTCCCCCCGCCCCCCGGCGCCCCCTGAATCTTTTCACCCAAGTACGTAAGTACTTGAAAATCGTGGTGCTCAATCGAGTAATTACTCGAAACGAGTAGGTTCGCTCATCTCTATTAAAAACCAATCGACTCGGACAAGTGTGTGATCACTCGCTCATTCCCCTGTAAGTGCTTATGTGCACAGGGGGCGACTATTGTCAGTATTTGCTGTTTTCAGTGATTATTTGGGCACGCAGTCTTTCACATAGCATAATATTAACTCTGGAGGAAAAGGTAGAAAACAGTAAAGACAGTCTCTTCCATTGGGAGGCAATATGAATTCGAGCCGCAAGGAGGACATATTGAGTCAACGTGAAAGGCAGATTAGGTATACTTAAACTTTATCATATTTACATTTTTGTCACCTAGTAGACAACCTGCAGGTAGTTTAGGATAAAAAAGATAGGAACGTCTTAAAAAATATATACTTTTTTTTTCATGCGAGCCTCTGGGCACTGAATGGCTGATGGGTGGTGTCCATTAAACGCATCTCTTACACCATCCACTTAAAAAATATAAATGCTAAATGTATGCTATTTTTTTTTTACATGGAAGCCTAAGGAGAATAGATGGCTGATGGATAGCATCCATCAGACATGAGCTTTTATGTTTTATCTTGCGCCATACATCTTGGGATATGTTGAGTTAAAGGAGGACACAGATGGTAAATACTGCAATTTAATATTTTAAAATCGATATCTTTACTAGAGATGAACGAGCATGCTCGTTAAGAGCAATTACTCGAACAAGCATCACTTTTCCCGAGTAACTACCTACTTGGGGGAAAAGATTCGGGGGGCGTTGGGGTGGAGCGGGGCGTAACGGTGAGGAACAGGGGGGAGATCTTTTTCTCTCTCTTTCCCCCCGCTCACCCCCGCCGCCCCCCGAATCTTTTCGCCCGAGTAGGCAGTTACTCAAAAAAAGCGATGCTCGTTCGAGTAATTGCTGTAAATGAGCATGCTCGCTCATCTCTAATCTTTACTTTTTTGGTTTGATTATTATTAGTGATGAGCGAGCATACTCGCTAAGGGCAAGTGCTCGAGCGAGCATTGCCTTAGAGAGTACCTGCCCGCTCGAGACAAAAGGTTCGGGTGCCGGCGGCGGGCAGGGAGCTGCAGGGGAGAGCGGGGAGGAACGTAGGGGAGATCTCTCTCTCCCTCTCTCCCCCCTGCTGACTGCCGCTACTCACCGCTCCCCCGCGCCGACACCCAAACCTTTAATCTTGAGCGGGGAGATACTCGCTAAAGGCAATGCTCGCTCGAGCAATTGCCCTTAGCAAGTATACTCGCTCATCTCTAATTATTATACTTTTGCATGGGGAGTGATGATTTGCCACCTATGATTTTGTTGGTCATCCGAAGCCTCTTCTTCTCCAAGGAGAAATACATTTTGCATGGGCCATTTCTGCTTTAAGCAGAAAGTTCACCTGGAATTGGTCAAGGATTATCTTGTTTGCTTCGAAGTAGAAAGTAAGAGGCTGACAATGTTAAGACAAAAATAGCAAGAGTATTTCCCTACAAAAAGTTTGTATTAGTCCTTCTTGTTACCACGAGTGGTTAAATCATCCACAAGACCAACCTACTGAAGCATTCTGTGCTGCTGTGAACACTCCCCTCACACGATCTGATTGCATACTAGTTTTCGGCATGCTATGGCTGTACATGGTAGTGTAACAAGGTAAGTTAAATGGCTTTTCCAAGATACAAATTAGCACATATCCCTTTGAAGCTTTTGAGAATATGTCAAAAACAGCTTTGAAGAATGTTTTTCCATGATGCAAGAGGACCAGATTCAGCCTGTCTGATCTTTTGGCATCAGTTATGCAAAAGACTTAAAGGGGTCAAGCACATTGGACCAAATAAAGACACTTTACATAACTGACCTGCACTTGCATACCCTGGATGAGGGCAAGAACTAGAAATGGAAGTTAGCACTACTGAGTCATGAGAAAGCAGATGTAAAGTACACTAAATCCAATGACAGGCCCTCATTAGTGTAAATTATGTTGCAGTCATGCGTATTGGGGGATATAAGTGAATGTGCTCTGGGCAAGAAAATACATCTTTTTGCATATCAATGTATTCCTTTTGTAAAAGAAAAGACCTGAAATGTCTATTTTTCGTTCTTTATTGCATGCATTGGGTAGTGTTATCATTACTTCAGCATAAATATCAAGCTGTCAAAGTGAAGGGCAATGAAATTTATAGTGTTTACTTATATCAAAGCATAAAGAATAAGTAGTCTTCGCTTCATAAAGAAACATTTGTAGCAATTGTATAAACCAGGACAACCTTTCTATATTATACTGTACAGTATTTTGGGTCAGGCCAAGACATTTCTCCCACTTTGTATTTAAATGGAACTTGTCACCTCGGAACAGCACCATTAAACTAAGTTATGATGGTGTTCGGGGAAGTGATGGGAAGCCGGGGATGTATTTTTTTATACTCACCTGTTCCCTTGAAGTCCACGTAAGTTATGAAACTCTGACTCTTTTTACACCACAGTCTGGTCTGAAAAGAGTCAGATTTTCAGACCATGTGCAAACTCTACCAGTAGGGGTGCTGGTGAATATAAAGCATCCCTCGCGCTCCCGCCACCTCCTTGGACAGCACCATAACTTAGATGATGGTGCTGTTCCAAAGTGATCAGTTCCCTTTAAGTCTACGAGCGATGAGATTCTTTTTCACCATGGATTCATTGAGGTTCTATCTGTGTTTTTTTTATGTAATTGCCATGACTACATCGAGAATAATTACACACAGTTTCTTTTTTAAATCTGTGAATTCATTAGGTGAAACTATAAAAAAACGCCCTGACCTGGTTTATGTCAGTCAATTACACAACTGCTTAGAAATACATGTATGCCCTAATATAGCCAGACTCCATGAATATGTGTTCTTTATATCATTTCACATTAACTCTTTGCTACACAATGAGCAGAGTCGATGGAAAAAATAGTGTGAAAGCATAGAAAGTTCAGTAATTATGTTATTTTATATCATTTGACTGCAATCATTTTTTGGTTTGTCACAATCATAGATCATTAATGGGGTTGTCTCAAGAGAGTCAGCCACTTTCATTTCCGAGTAGCTGACTACCATGGATCCGCCTTGTGGTACCCCATTATAAATAGCTGATTTTCGGGGGAGAGGTCTCCTCTAGCCAGACATTTTGGTGCAGGAAAAATTATGGCTCATAGATAGGAGTCCCAAACTGAAGACTTCCTTCTAGGATGTGCATATATTATGGCGTATGAACTGGGGTTGTCTTCACGAGACAATGTCTTTGATTTCTGTATAGAATAGTTTTAATAATTCACCAAAAAAGGGATTTGGTCTTATGCATTGATTCTCATTGTAAAGTGCTGGGCTGGGAGATTTTTTTTGTCTGTCAACAATGTTTAGTGGAGTTTATTGGTAAAAATATGTAAAAAGGAAGATGTAAAAATACCTCTGCAGCGCTAGCTGTTAGATGGCAGCATTCCTTCACATCAATGTGACTTTCTAACAAGTCTTAACAATGATTGGGAATAGGAAACCAAGCCAGAAAACCATACACAGACAGCTGTTTCGGGGTGTTTGCTCCTCATTAGTGTGCAGTAGGTTTCTGGCTTAGCTTGTGAGAGGCCTGCGATGTGGGTCAGGAGGGGTGTTGTGTCTTCTTAAAGGGGTTCTGACATGACAAAAAAAAAATTTTACTTACCATGCCTGGCCAGAACTGATCGCCAGGCATGTCCCCTCTATCGGGCATCTTCTTCTTTTGCTTCTTGAAGCAGAGCTGGAGCAGTCAAAATGAGCGCTTCCTGCTCTGCTCCGTCCATCAGCCACTTCCGAGGTGAACGGACGGGCACCACGTCACAAGCAGTGCTTGCTGTGGGCAGCCCGTCCGTCCTAACTGAACTCCGAGTTCTGCTTGTGCACAGTAGAGAGGCGGCCCGTCCTGACTCCTGTCAGATGACACCTGTCTTCTTCACCTGCGTGCAATCTCGGGGGGGGGGCGTGGGCGGCCAGTCCTGGCTAGTCAGAGGAGGAAGAAATCCTGCTGGGAGATGACCTCTGCTGCACAACAACAACACAACAAAGGGTAAGTATTAGGTTTTTATGCTTTAACACGCCAAAAATCATGGGTTCCCTGTGTCCATTAAAGCAGACCAGGGAACAATGGCTGTTAAAGCATAAAAACTTTTTTCTTGTCAGAACCCCTTTAAGGAGAGCACCCAAAAAGTGTGTGAAGACACCTAGGGGGTGAGTAGGTCAGGGGATGGTATGCTCTCTCCCCAAGGAGAGCACCCAAAAGGAGTGTGGCGACACCTAGAAGGTGAGTGAGGAGACTTGTAAGGCCATGTTAGCTCCTCTGGGTAATTTATGCAAATAAGGAAGATAGAAAAATACCTCTGCAGTGCCACCTATTGAATGTCAGCATTCCTTTAAATCAATGTGACTTTCTTACAAGTCTTAACAATGATTGGGAACAATAATTGGTAAAAATATAAAACAAAGCTAAAGGGGTATTCCCATCCTATCCCCATATCATCAGGATATGCCCTATATGCCTCAATGGTTCACATTCTAATCGGGAGAACACTGGTCTGGTGACCAGTGACCACTAGAGATGAGCGAGCACCCAAATGCTCGAGTCCGCATTATTCGAGTCGAGCTTTTCATAAAATTCGAGAGCTCTACTCTAGTAATGAACCCCATTGACTACAATGGGAGACTCGAGCATTTTTGTATGTGGGGCGCCGGGTGCCGAGCTTTTTTTTTTCTAGGTTTCTCTCTCTCCCTCCCTCCCTCCCTCCCCTCCCTCCCTCCCTCCCTCCTTCCTTCCTTCCTTCCTTCCTTCCTTCCTTCCTTCCTTCCTTCCTTCCCTCCTTCCCTCCTTCCCTCCCTCCCTCCTTCCCTCCCTCTCTTCTTCCCTCCCTCCCTCTTCTGCCTGACAAATAAATTTGCCGTTGACGCGCTGCAGTGGGGAGGGGCCAAAACAGGCACGTTACAGCGGGGAGGAGCCAAAAACTGGGGCGGGGTCGAACACCATCGACTACGTTAATACTCGAACAAGCATCAAGCTCGGCAGAGTATGCTCGCTCAACTCTAGTGACCGCTCTTTACTCATTCGCACCCACTTAAATTTCTGTAGGGTGCAATGGAGAGCTCACACACTTGTGCACAACTCTCTTTAATTGAAATCTACTGGAATATTGCAGATAGATAAATAGAAAGATGTATTGAAACTTTTAGGTAGATTTAAGGCTATGTAACTAACTTAAGAGAGTCAAAATGACTCTCAGCCATTAAGTCAGTTACATAGCCTCAAATCTACCTAAAAATAGATCTGGATATACGTAAAAAAGATCTTGAAATGACAAAAAATGTCTTATTTTGAGATCTTTTTTATGTGTATCCAGATCTATTTTTTACTATATTTGTATTCCGTAGGCCCAAGAATCCATTGTTTTTCGCACTTTTAGTTCTGACGTTATCTTTTGTTTCTGAATGGGATAAACTCTAAAAATACCTCTGCAAAGCCTGTTAATTAGAACTAGGAAACTTTTTTGTAGACCTCTAGAGAGTCACTAGTACTGGACATCTGCAAGTTGTTAAAGGGGATGTTTTTTTTTTGTTTTGTGTGTGCATTCTTAAAGCCATAATGTACAGTACACAGACCTCCTGATAAGAATTTACCAAGGCACTTGTGGCAGTTTTCTACGGTAAGTCACAAATTTTTTGCGCAAAAATATGTGACTTTTTACATTTTTAACCTGCACTTGCCACTTTTTCAAAAAAAAGCAGGCGGAGGGGGCTTGAACTCTCACAGTCTGGCAGATTTAGTTACATTTACACCGGAAAATACTTTAAATCATAGCACTAATCTATGCCACCTCAACGCTGGCTTATATTTGATTTTCTGGCGCACGAGCTGCCGAAAAATACACAATTGCAAATACGTATTTGGCCATCATCCAGTTGTTCAGCTACGTTTTTAAGGTTTTCCTCTATTTTTGGAAAATAAAGTATATTTTTACTTACCCCTAATAAGAGTTGTGGTTATCAGGAATAGTACATTAAAAGTAAATGAATGTATTAGCATTTTTCTTATGTGGATTATATCTATTCTGATCTCTCTTTTACCCCCTATATCCAATCTCTCACCCGAACATGTCAGCTGCACCTCAAGAACATTGCAAGGATCCGCTCTTTTTCTCACTGCGGACACGCTAAAAACGCTTACTGTTGCCCTCATCCACTCCCGGCTCGATTATTGCAACTCGTTGCTGATCAGCCTCCCCTGCACCAGACTCTACCCTCTCCAATCCATCCTGAATGCGGCAGCCAGGCTCATCTTCCTGTCCAGCTGCTACTCTGACGCCTCTGCCCTGTGCCGGTCACTGCACTGGCAGCCCGTTAAATACAGAATTCAATTTAAACTCGCCACCTTCATCCACAAAGCCCTCCACAGCGCAGCGCCTCCCTATATCGCCTCCCTTATCTCAATCCATCACCCAGCCCGGGCTCTCCGCTCTGCTAACGAAACCAGACTGAGCGCCCCTTTACTTCGAACTTCTCATTCCTGCCTCCAAGACTTCTCCAGAGCAGCACCGGTCCTCTGGAACGCACTAGCAAAGGCTACCCGAGCAATCCAGGACTCGCAGAACTTCAGACGTGCTCTAAAAACGCACCTCTTCAGGGAGGCATACCGAATTCCCTAAACAAACCCCTCTGTACTCCGCCTGATAACATGCTCCCTGACCTACTGACTGCAATCCCTGCTAGCCATCTTAAACCGCTCCTGCAGTCATACTGTTTCTGCCGTCACACGGCTAAATGTCTGACCATTGTCTATGTGTATATCACCCCTCACTCTCCACCTCGCCATACGGCGCACATTCCCAGCCCCTTTACCTTCTGTATCACCCCACTATTCGTAGTATGTAAGCTCGTTGGAGCAGGACCCTCACCCCTATTGTTTCCATCAATTGATTACTTTGTAACCGTGGTTCTGTAATGTTTGTACTTTTTTCTTTCTGTATTCCCCCTGTCTATGTAAGCGCTGCGGAAGATGTTGGCGCTATACAAATAAAGTTTATTATTATTATTATATCTAAGCTGTAAAATCGAGTTGATGCGAAGCCGCGCTAACGACCAACAGCAAGTAACATCACTCTAATTCATTATGGCAATATATGCAAATACTTGGTGGATATAAATATATTGCAACTTTATTAAAGTGTAACTCAAAACTAAAAAAAAAAAATTCTACTTTCCTCCAGTAGTTGCTTATATAGCCCAGGCAAATTCCGCACAACCTGATTTCCATGTCAGAAACACACACAAGCTTATTTCATAAGCAGGCAATTAGCCTATCGATTTGTTTTTGGTTGACCCTGGTCAGATTGCAAGCCAAGATTACACTGCCGTAAGGCAAAGTGAATTCAGTTAGCATTAAAGGGGTTGTTGGACAAATCCTGTCGATATAATCTCTTAGGGCAGCCCCCTAGTTGTTGATGTTGTGTAGATGGGGAGTCGGTTTCGACAGAAGTGAACTTTTGCTGCGCAGCTCTATCTCTGGCTGCATCAATTTCTGATCTAGTAACATAACCAAGTCAGATTCTGATTATTTTAATATTATTCTGAATTTAGAAGACATGAAAAATAGAAAGAGACAACATTGAAATTTTGGCATGGCCACTATGAGACTCGGGTCATAGGGGCCAAGTAAAAAAAAGGTTGAGAGACCCTGTATTGGGGCATATGGTCATCATAGGTGGTTCTTGTCAAGTTCTTGCCCCATAAGCTTGATACTACAAAGAGCATGTCCCACTCTTGTTGACTCAGTTGACTATGTATTATGTGCTCACCCATTGATTTGATTGGGTGCTGAAATGAGTAAATGTAGCATTCCCCGACACAGCTCATCTCTGTGGGTAAGAGAAGTCAGACTTGATGATAAGCTTAATCTGGGGAGGGATCATTTGTTGTAATATCCCCTCCATATCTAATTTATAAGACCCAAGGAAGCTGAAATATGGGAAGTTTTTACATGGAGTCCTCACACAGTTGACTTCTGCAGGACATATATATATATATATATATATATATATATATATATATACAGGGGCGTACCTAAAGGCTCAGGGGCCCGGGTGCAAAAGTTCAGCTCGGGGCCCCCCCACCCCGGGCCTCCACCCCACACGCCCCCGTACCCATACCTAGATCGTGCTGCATACATGATCTGTCCCTTGGCGTAATGTTTCCAAACATGATGCATTTCCTGCACTACATAAAAATGTGTTTGCAGCCCCGCAGGCCTCTCTCACACACAGACCTCTTTTTACCGCTATTAGCACAGCGCCCCGAGCGCCGTACTAACCGCGGTACAACACTCCCTTAGATTTCGATGAGGTTACTCAAATTTGTGCTCGAACACGGTGTTTCTAACACTGTGATTTTCGAGAGCTGTCTGTTCTATTTTTGCATATTTGTGGTTTTTAACACATCTCATCACCCATCACAATGATGGGGTGCATTGAAGAGCGCTGTCAGACGCTGTAACCTGTGTTCAAAAACGCTGCTCGAAATTACGGTAAAAATGCCACGATTTTGAGCTGCGTTTTCTGAACACATATGTGAGAGCGGCCTCAGGGGGGTCGTGTTTATGTTGCACTTTAGAACCACAATTAAGACACATAAAAACCTGCATGCAGTATTTAAAGACCGCGTACGGTATTAGGGTGACTACCCACTACAGGTTTTTTTCACGACGAAATTTGCAGCGGTTTTTTTTTTCTGCAGGGGTCTATGGGACTTGTAATGTTAAAATCACGATCGCGCAAAACCGCGATTTTGCGGTAAATTGCGATTTTGCGTGATCGTTATTTTAGCATTACAAGTTCCATAGACCCCTGCAGAAAAAAAAAACGCTGCAAATTTCGCCGTGAAAAAAAAATGTAGTGGGTAGTCACCTTAAAGGAGCTGCAGACACTATTAATAACCGCATGCGGTTTTGATGCGGTTTTTAATTGCGTGTAAAGGGTGCAAATAAATACAGTAAATCCAGGGAGAAGGAGAGGGAGAGAGACACACACACACACAGATATACACACACACACAGATATACACACACACACACAGATATACACACACACAGATATACACACACACAGATATACACACACACACACACACACAGAGATATACACACACACACAGAGATATACACACACACACAGAGATATACACACACACACACAGAGATATACACACACACACACAGAGAGATACACACACACACAGATATACACACACACAGATATACACACACACACACAGATATACACACACACACACACACAGATATACACACACACAGATATACACACACACACACACACAGAGATATACACACACACACACACACAGAGATATACACACACACACACAGATATACACACACACAGATATACACACACAGACACAGATATACACACACAGACACAGATATACACACACACACACACAGATATACACACACTCACAGATATACACACACAGACACAGATATACACACACACAGATATACACACACACACACAGATATACACACACACACAGATATACACACACACACAGATATACACACACAGATATACACACACACACAGATATACACACACACACACACACACACAGATATACACACACACACACAGATACACACACACACACACAGATACACACACACAGAGATATACACACACACACACAGATACACACACACAGATACACACACACACACACACAGATACACATACACACACACACACACAAATATACACATACACACAAATATACACACACACAGATATACACACACAGAGATATACACACACACAGATATACACAGATACACACTTACCCCAGGGCTCGGTCCACTTCTCCTCCAAATGACAGCAGCAGCAGGAGAGGTAAACTCAGAAGCTTCCCCGTTCAGCAGGAAGCAGGGGGGGGGGGCAGCAGCACATGATCCCTGTGCCCTGCCGTCTCATGTGACCTCCTCCCTCCTCCCCTGCCGGCCCATGTAAGTACCTCCCTGCTTTTCCTCTCAGGCTGGCTGTTCTGACTGCCGCATCATGCGGGGGAAAGAACGGTCAGCCATTAATGCACTGAATGTGCATGGGGGTATGTCGGAGGGCGGCTCCGGGGCCCCCTGAGCTCATGGGCCGGGTGGCCATGGCGACCCCAGCACCCCCTGACGCTACGCCTATGTATATATATATATTGGTATATATATATATATATTGGTATACTATTTTGGAAATGAGTAGTCCCCTACTATATTCCATATTAATGTGTGTCTGGTGAAAAAAAACTATATCCTGCAGTATGCATATTTAACATGGGTGAGTTTTGGTGACGTACTCCACTGTACGCCTATACACTGGCATGTGTTAGAGGCATCCAATGGACGTACACATCGGAAAATCCTCCCAAAATATACCTCTGCTATTAGCTTAAAGGAGTTATATCAAGATCACAAGTTATCCTCTATCCCTGATTGGCGGGAATCTTACAACTGAGGCCCTCACCGATCCTTGGAATGCTGGTCCTGTGTCCCCCGTTTTCTCACTTCGAGCTTACTGCACACTGCAGATAGGTGATAACTTGTGATCTTGATACAACCCCTTTAATTTTCATTGTTCTGACTGTAGTTAAAAAGGATGTCCAGCTTTTTCGGAATTGATGGCGTCTTCTCAGGGTAGGCCATGAATATCAGATCAATGGGAACTCTTTGTTCCTGATCCCAATCAGTCAGTTAAAGGGGTTGTCCCACGAAAGCAAGTGGGTCTATACACTTCTGTATGGCCATATTAATGCACTTTGTAATGTACATCGTGCATTAATTATGAGCCATACAGAAGTTATTCACTTACCTGCTCCGTTGCTAGCGTCCTCGTCTCCATGGTGCCGTCTAATTTTCAGCGTCTAATCGCCCGATTAGACGCGCTTGCGCAGTCCGGTCTTCTTCTTTTCTGAATGGGGCCGCTCGTGCCGGAGAGCGGCTCCGTGTAGCTCCGCCCCGTCACATGCCGATTCCAGCCAATCAGGAGGCTGGAATCGGCAATGGACCGCACAGAAGAGCTGCGGTCCACCGAGGGAGAAGATCCCGGCGGCCATCTTCAACCAGTAAGTAAGAAGTCACCGGAGCGCGGGGATTCAGGTAAGCGCTGTGCGGATTTTTTTTTAGGTCCCTGCATCGGGTTTGTCTCGCGCCGAACGGGGGGGCTGTTGAAAAAAAACAAAACCCGTTTCGGCGCGGGACAACCCCTTTAATTGAAGAGGTTGCAACGTCTTTGCGAATGCTGTGACCTCTTCAATATTCACATCTGTCTGGCAAACTGTTCTTACTCAGGACAATATAGTGTTCATAGTGGCCATTCTGAATACTGCAGCCTTTTCCCATTCACTTCAATGGCATAACACTGCAGTACTCTGCATACATACACTGCAGTATGGCTGCTATAAACAGTATGCTGTTCTGAGTAAGAACATCTTGCCAGACTGATGTAAACACTGAAGAGGTTGCAGCATTCTCACAAGTGCTGTGTCCCTTCAATCAGGTGATCGCTGGGGGTCCCAGGAAGAGGCCTTCCACTGATCAGAAATTGATGGTCTATCCTGAGAATATGCCGTCAGTATTAAAAGGCCAGATAGCTCCTTTAAGCTTGAAGTAAACATTTGGGAAATGTCGTCGTCTTCTAAATGATCTCCTACAGGTTTGATTTTCCATTTAATATGCTAAAACAAATCTCCCCATGGTGAAAATTCTGAAACTAGAATCCTTTCAAAAGAAAAAAATGTATTGTCAGACTTCTGGCGGTAATTTTATTTCTTAAATGTTTTTGTGTAAATGATTTTCAAGACACCACTAAAAGCTAAAATTTATGCAAAATCACTTAACTTCATTTATGGAAAAATAATTTCCTGCTGTCATATTTGGAGAATACTCAAAGCCAGCGCATTCGTCTTCCTGCAGGAGCTGTTTAAAAAAAATTAGAATTAACCACTATGAGAGGTTGTCCAGTATGTCCGATCATATATATATATATATATATATATATATATATATATATATATATATATATATATATATATATATATATATATATATTGTAGCAAGCGGGGTGCACTTGCCTGCGGATCGCCAACTCTTAGCCCGGAATGGTCAGCGACCACGTAGAAGGACTCTCTGGAGACACGGGTTTCCTTTAAACCTGCCAGTCTTTATTCGCAGTACAACCAACATAAACAGAGTCCATATAACGTTCAACAATGCATAAAAGTCCACATACACACCCCACCTGGGTGTTAAGGTTAGGGTGGTCACCCCTGTCGGGCTCTAGCCTTTCCTAGGCCACCGTCCTGCCGCAGCTTAGCTCTGCTGCATAGGTCCTCTCTGGCTCTCTCAACCAACCTCTCCCTGGGTGTAGCAGGAATGTACCCCTATATCCAACTTCCTGACCACACCTATGGGCGTTTCCCTTTTCTCAGGCACCAGAATGCCTGTCTATATATATATATATATGTGTGTGTGTGTGTGTGTGTGTGTGTATATATGTATGTGTATATATATACATATAATATGAGATACTAGACAAAGGGCACAATATGGATAGTATAAACCCCATTAATTTGTACTGGGGTATTTATACCTGTACGGACCGACATTGTATATATATAATGTATACGTATGTGTGTGTGTGTATATATATATATATATATATATATATATATATATATATATATATATATATATATATATTATGAGATACTAGACAAAGGGCACAATATGGATAGTATAAACCCCATTGATTTGTATTGGAGTATTTATACTTGTATGGACCGACATTACCCATTAAGATGGCAAAAAGCAAGAAGGACCAAATACGCAGTAAATATTTGGAGTTTTCATCGGCTAAAACGCTGCATATTTCACATACCAAGACTGCATGTGCCTGTGTGAAAGAACAAAATGCAAATTGAATCAACAAAAGAGAACTCTAAATCGCATCAATATTTGGTGTGTCCACCCTGTGTCTGCAAAACAGTATCAGTTCTTCCAGGTACACTTGCACACAGATTTTGAATGAACTCAGCAGGGAGGGTGTTCCAAATATCTTGGAAAACTAAGCACAGATCTTCTGTGGATGTAGCTCACTCAAAACCTTCTGTCTCTTCGTGTAATCCCAGGGAGACTCAATGATTATGGGATCAGGGTCTGTGGGTGCCGTATCATCACTTCAATGACTCCTTTACTTTGAAGATAGTTCCTAATGACATTGGCTGTATATTTGGGATCGTTGTCCTGCTGCCTTCTATTTTTGAAAAAAAATTCTTACTTTCCGGCATTTTATCCACATCTGCCTCAGATAGTAGAGTAGATAATTTTTATTTTAAGTTTTTTGTTTTTTTAAAAACCCTCTTCCTTACTGGTAGTGATATGTCCTGATGAGAAAAGTCTGAAACTAGGAGCAGGTTACAAATTACATGTCAGGGTCAGGGGCGTAACTAAAGGCTCAGGGGCCCTGATGCAAAAGGTGAGCTGGGGATCTCCCTCTATCTGTATCTGTACCCGTACCCATACCTAAACCATGCTGCACAGAGGCATAACTTGAGGCTTCTGGGCCCCACTGCAAAACCTGTAACAGGGCCCCCAACTATAATGCTTTATTCATAGTACTGGGCTCCCTATATGGAGAAGAGAGGCCTTATGGCCCCTCTAAGGCTCCTGGGCCCGGGTGCAACCACATCCCCTGCACCCTCTATAGTTACGCCCCTGGTCAGGGTTTAAAGGTGTCCTAAAATGAATGAAGGAATGAAGATTGCAGCCTGAAACTTAGTGCAACTTTGTCATCTCAAGGTAGCCACTGACATACATTAAAGACATTTTTTTCAGTGTGAGAGGTCTAAATAGCCTTTACTTTAGAGTACAATATTCTTTAAAGATTAAAGAAACCCTAGACATGTCTGATACACAGTACTACGCCTGTAGACGACCTCAGGGGGCAGCGCATGATACGCAGATTCTCTCTTTAGTGTCCTTTGAATTGCTGTCTCATGCATCGCTCCCTCAGGCCCTGCGCTAATCATATCCCATTCTAGCAGTTTTGTGCGGAGTGTTTCTTTAAGTAATACAAAAATAATCAAAAAATGTATCAAATATTGGATGAATAGAAGTGTTTCATGTTCAAACATTTAATTACGAAAGCTATTATTCTCTATTTGGTTATTTTTTATAGTTACCATTAGTAACTGTAAGGGCTTCTTTAACCAGAGATGATCTTTGATAGAATGTGTGAATTTAAAATAAAGCATAAGCAAAGTGGATTTCTGAAAAGGAAGTGAAGAGGTTATACTTAATAAGAAAGGTGTTTGCTTATATGTAATGATTGTTTGAGCCAGACTCCAGGAAATAAGTCCAGGGCACACGGATCCTGTACCAGGAATTTCAAGCCTTATCATTTATATTTACAATAGATCTGGAAAACAATTTCCCACAGGTGAGCCAGGTATATTACAGAGTTTTCTCACCAGTAGAAGTACCATTAGATGTCTAGGATACTCCATCAATTCTTGATCAGTGGCGGACATTCTTCTGGGTCCTCCACAATCCTCGAAGATGGCCTATACGGTCTTTAGACTACCTATTCCCCACAGTACATTGATAATGCTATACTAATGCACTATACCTGCTCTCTGTGTCAGGGCTCCAACCCACGATCTCCTGTGCTTTAGTCGGTGGCTCTCCCTATTGAGCCATCTAGCCTTGGACAGTTCCCCTGCATACCTTGACCTTGTTTCCCGATCCTACTATCCAGCCCCTGTTCTAGCTCCGCCTGTTCCTGATAAGGACTTCCTATATAAACCTGGCCCTGACATTCCTTCCTTGCTTGATTATTCTGCTGCACAGCATTGGTCATGCTCCACTTCTGCCTGCTCCTTTGCTATTTCTACAAGATCTCCTGATACTGACCCCCAGCTTCCCTTCTGACTACACCACCTGCCTTCTCCATCTGTACTGCAAACCAAGACATCCTGTTGCTGACTCCTGGCTCCTCCCTGATTACTCTCCAGACCTGAGGCTCCACCCTAATGCCTGAATCCACTACACTCTAATTGGCCATAACTACTCATATGGTTAGTACTGACCAGTCAAACAGCAGGACACAGTGTGCATTAGGTAGTTAGAAAATTGCTGCAGCCATCTTGGATGGACAAAAATGGGGCCCAAAAATGACAGGTAGTATAACCTCCTCCCCCTCCAATTCTGGGACAGGATTTAATCCCAAAATTGGAGGGTTGTTTTATAGGGGTTGTCTAAGTTGTCACTTTATGTTAAAACACAGTTCCCCATGCAGTAACATAATTAACTGACAAACTTACCTCTCCCTGCTCCCTGCTGTGTCCCGCTCTCATACTCCTCCACTTCCGTTGTTTGTTTATCGGCTGCAGTGCTGCCTGTTTATGGGACTTCACAAGCTGTTACTTCCAATGGCAGAGCTCCTTAATTGATTGCTCAGCCCTGTCATTTGCTTCAACACTTCTGATGCCTGATAAACAGAATGGGTCAGCATGACTTCAAAGGGGAGACCTGGAGCAGCGGGGTGGGATACAGCAGGGAGCAGGGAGAGGTGAGTATAGGCCAGTCAGTTATTTTACTGCATGAGAAAAGGGGTCTAACACAAAACAACATCTCAGACAACCCCTTTAAGTGATGTGGCTTTTTGACAGTCTTTCCCTACATAACAGCCCTCCTGGCCACCCACATTACAAATAACTATAAAACAGACCCACCTACTTTAATGGGGCGGGATTGCAGTCCCCTGCACAATGGGTAGACAGGATTCATGCTGTGCAAGAAAAAAATGCTACAGCGGCTACTTGCTCTTTGTTCTTGGATAGGGTAAGGTTTGCAAAGTTGATACACTGTAATATGCCATTACTTTGTAAAATGGGAATATCCCTTTAATTGTACTCTAATCTTATACAATGTCTCTTATGTTGCCTGGTACAAGTGCAGGATAAAGTAAAATAACCAACAACCTGACAGTCAAATAACCCCCGCTGTATACCGGAGACGAGATCATGTATCAATAGTTACGTGGTCATCTCTGTGTAAATATAACTACCATCTGTCCTGATTTTTGCAGGATAATCTTTGTTTCTGGCTTTATATGGGGGGAAAGAGGGATTAGCCAGAATTGTCCTGAATTTCTGTTTTGAAATTCTGTCCATTCTCTTTCTGAACAGATTTGTGGAGAGTTGCGCAATTTGTTGGAAACACCTGGAGATCTCTGGCATTTCAGAGCACTTAGATAACAGTTTTCTTTGATAGTATAAAATAAGTCTGTAATAAAAATGATTGATGTTGTTTCAAAAATGAAAACATGTTTCAGTTTAAAAAGCAGAGCTGTAGATTTATGGGAGGCAGTTACTTATTCTGTATATATGGGCTATAAACCTGGAAAGCCGTAAATCATTTTTTATAGAAAATCTGTAGTAGAAGTCATTCATTCAGATGTAATTCCATCCTCTGTGCATTGTGGGAGATGTAGTCTTTATACCTAGCATTGTATAGACCATGTTTCCCAACTTATGTCCTCAGAACCCCTTAACAGGTCATGGGTATTATTGTATCTTGTCACCACCGGAAGCTAGGGGTTTGACAGTGTTTGGATAGAGGAATGCCCCTGTCACACCCCTAGCTCCTGATTGGGTGACTTCTGTAAGGTCCTAGCAGCGTCTGTATAGATTGTTGCCTGGGCTGGACGGTTAGGGTTAGGGTTCATGTTAGGCTTATATTATTAGCTGTAAATACTTGCATGTTACAGGGGTAACATGGAAGCATTTACAGTGAATAATGTAAGCCTAACATGAAAACTCACCATAAAACTAACTGTGCAGCCCAGGCAACAATCTATACGCACACTGCTGCTATGAGTTTACCCAGAGCAGCCATCCCCGTACTATCTTCCCTGGCCAACCGGTAGCTGGCAGCTCCGCGCTGCAGCAATCCCCCTGCACTGAGGCTCCGGTTCCTCTGCCTTACTGCTCCGGTGTCTCCTGCCAGCAACGTAGGCGCTCAGACCCTTACCGCTGCACTAGAGGAATTAGGGACGGCTCGGCCTCTCCTGCTGCCGCTGGCTCTGCATGTCATGCCGGCGCCACCGCCACTTCTCCCAGCTTTGCCTATGTCCTCCCCTGCCTGTGGATCCACTATGGGAGAACCCTTAGTGCCCTGCCAGGACCTGCATGCCAGCTTGCTCTATAGCCAATCAGCATCAGGGGACATCAATGGCCTGTCACTCTTGTCTCCACCAAGACTTCCTGGTGGTGACAAAATATATTAATACCCAGGTCATGTTGTCTGGACATCCTAGAGCAGAGTGCCAACATGTCAGGGGGTGGGGCTTATCACAACGTATGATTTTACCTCCGTCGTTATAAAAAGGACAGGGCCGTTTCAAAATAGGCAGCATGCAGATTTTGACTGCTTTTTGGATGCAGAAATGCTGCCGAATTTGCCACGGAAATTTCCGCTGAGGACATTCTGCAGCATTTCCACCACATGTAAACATACCCCAGCAGTGATAGTGACTCCCCAGAGCGGCCTCAGCAGTAAGAGTAACCCCCCCACAGTGGCAATAGTAGTGCCCCAGCGGTAATAGTGACATATAGGGATATGTTTTTATTTTTTTTTTCTCAGAATTTTTTTCCAGTTTATCGGGGGTAAAAAGTTGTTCATTTTTAAAATTAGTATATTTTCGCTAAAATGAAATACAGGAATGTGTTCCTCATTTTGTTTCAGACATCTTGATACATAATTTGTAAAGTCTCGGATTATAAGGCACATATAATGAGGGTTTAGGTTGGTATCAGCCGTGGGGTGTTTTCTTTTTTAGTTGTGCTTTTATTTTGTTCTATTATTAATTTTTACATATTCTTGTAACTATTTTTTATAACATCAACGACCCCCATAACGTCTCTAGCGGACATTTTTTTTTAATTTCACAATTTCCACTGTAGCTGGGGCATCCATAGAAGCCCCAGTTGCAAGGAAAACATCGCTCTGTGGTGACAAGAGTCCCTAATAGAGCTTATTTGAGCTCGCAAGGACCCTGCAGCTCTGCTGTGGCAGAAATCTGGCGACCACTTGATCGTCAGGTTGAGTAGCAGAAGTGACACTTCCGCTGTCTCTATTCACTGACCGCTATGTAGTCTGCAAGAGAAAAGGTAAAAGCGGTTAAAAACCACTTCTCCCTTCTCCTTCTCCAAGATTGCAGGAGCAAGAGCTTTAATCTCGCTCCATATTTTTACTATCGGCCAGGATTAAAGCCCAGGACCAAGCGTCATAAATTTATGATGCTTGGTCCCTAATGGGTCAAAGGGGTTGTACCATAATTAACTAGTATCACCTATCTGTAGGATACGTGATAAAAACCTGATTACTGGGGGTTTTACTGCTGTGACCTCAACCATTCCCAAGATTAGGTGTCCCGTTTTCCCCATTATAATTACGGGCTCGCTGCAACCCCTGCAGTGAGGAGAAGACTGAATGGAGCGGCAGTGGCGCATGCACAGTGCCAGTCCATTCAATTCTTTAATTGCAAATCTAGAAGGAATGCAAAGAGGCACGCAGGCCTGACCAAACAAGTAAAAGTAATGGTATAGGCTGAAATAAGATCCTATATACCCCAATGAACAGCAGGTCCACCGGTTGGTATTTGCTACAGACATTTAAGAATAACATGCAACCATAAACATGTAACAAGATAGACGGTAGAAACCATGAGCGATGTAGATGCTCGACGTGGTAATGGGAATATCTTTATCATAGTGTAGATATGGAATCACAAGAATGCAAGAAGCCAGGAAAGAAAATGCAAGAAAATTAGGACTGCCTATACTTTGGCCAAAGTGCCCATCCTGAGAAGAATTTGTGATGAGCACCTGTTTCCCAACTGGTGAATGTTTTTATTCTTGCACTCTCCATTTTTCAATTTTCACCGGGACTGCCGGAGATAGTATGGTACAAGAGCTTGACTATTTTCATCATCCCCATTAAAATAAATGTAGCATTGGCCACACATGCGCAGCTATCGCTACATTCAATCTGACATCACTGCAGGTGGGAGAAGCATCCCCACAGTGATAAGAAGAGAGAGACCCGGGATCAGTGGGGGTCTCAATGGCTAGACGTCCACCGATCAGACGAATGGATGAGTGATAAAAGTTTTTCTTCTTGTACAACCCCTTTAATATTGATGGCCAATCCTTATTGTTTGCAAAGTTACAAAATGTTCTATACTAGAGATAAGCGAGTATACTCGCTAAGGCTAACTACTTGAGCGAGTAGTGCCATAGTCGAGTATCCTCCCGCTCGTGTGTAAGATACGGGTGCCAGTGGCGAGGGCGGGGAGGAACGGAGGGGAGATCCCTGCTCCCCCCTGCTCACCGCCGCAACTCACCTGCCACCCGCTCCGGCAGCTGAATCTTTAGACACGAGCGGGCAGATACTCAACTAAGGCACTACTCGCTCGAGTAGTTAGCCTTAGCGAGTATACTCGCTCATCTCTATTCTATACCAATTTAAATTCTAGAATCATCATTTGAAGTCCACGGTTGTGCCGGTGTAGACTTTCAACTCATGTCTGTGTAATACAGAAATCTATATACGACGATATACAGTAATGTTAGTCTAGCCTTCTATCGTCCAGTAGTCTAGTCCTAGTATATTTATGTATACTGTATGCCAAAATTGTTGACCCTTATTTGACACCGTAGAGATCAGCGTCCAGGTTCTGCTTAACATCCCTGTGTATTTTCGTTGTCTGTGACTTGGATAAGTCGCAAACAATCTGTACCAATAAATCTGAGCACTGAAATAGCACTAGGTTAATATCCTTAGTGCCTTGGATATTACTGAACTACAAGATCACCGTCACATTCCAAATATAGCCGCTTGTAGACAAAGTAGCTTCAGTCTGCAGGAGGCTGGAACTACTTGTTTTGTAATTACTAGGTCAAGTTTGTTTTGCTGCCTTCTCTGACTGTCCTGATAATGACATAGACTACATTGTCTACTGTCCTATATGGAATGTATTACACTTATCACGCCCCAGTAGTGCTGGCACAGCCAAATAAAGACAACAGGGCTGGGTTGGTGCACTATATATACCAATCTTCCAGAACATGACAACCTCCCGCCTAATAAATTCCCCCATGCCACCCAGTCAGTTCTGACCCATTAAAGCATGGAGTCCACAGGACCTCCAAAGGCATACAGTGGTATCTGGTAGCAGCAGATCCTCTAAGTCCTGTAGGTTGTGAGGTGCAGCCTCCATGGATTCGACTTGTTTTTCCAGCGCATCCCACAATTGGATTGAGATCTGGAGAATTTGGAGACCAAGTCAAGACCTTCAACTCTTTGTCATGTTCCTCCTGAATAATTATTGCAGTGTGGCAGGGAGCATTATCCTGCTGAAGTAGGCCACTGATATTAGGGAATGTCGTTTTCATGAAAGGTTTCCTGTCTGACATGCTACTCTAACTTAAGTAGTTCTTGGACACCAGTTTTAAATTAGTACTATAATGTTTACAGGGGTTGTCCGCTTGTAAACTATTCATGGCCTGTCCTCGGATACGTCATCAGTAGTAGATTAGTCTGTTGCCTGGGCTCCTTGCCAATCAGCCGCTGCACTCATCTACTGAGCTGAATTCTGCAGGAAGCAGACAGCTCCATTCTTACAGTAGTGGCAGGGTTTTGTATTGAAGGCATTGAAGTGAATGGGAACTTTGCCTGCAATGCCAAGCCTGGCCATTACAGTTAAAATATAGCTGTCTGCTTCCTGCAGAAAAAAGCTCAGTGTACAAGCACACCAGCCTGGCAAAGAACTTATCAGCAGGCGGTCCCAGGCAATCTACTACTGGTGACATATTTCGAGGATAGGCCTTGATTAGTTTACAACTGGACAACCCCTTTAAGCAGGGGTGACTTGTCAGAGTAACATCCACATGATTGCCAGGACCTAAGGTTTCCTTGTGGAATATTGTCTAGAGCATCACACTGCCTCCACCATGTAGCCTTCTTCCCATAGTGCACCCTGCTGCCATTGCTTTCCCAGATGTATCAAGCATTCCACATGATTTTGAAGAACATGTGATTCATCAGACCAGGCCATCTTCTTCCATTTAACGAAGGACCATGTCTGAGGCTCTTGTGTCCACTATATGTGCTGTTGGTTGTGGACAAGGGTCAGCAAGCGCATTATATTCGGTCTGCAGCTACTAGGGTTGCCACCCAGCTGATAAATCAGTGGCCCAGCTGGTATTCATATCAAAAGGACAGTGGAAGTAATATTTTTTTTACTAGTGATATTAATTGCCGTGGTCTAGTGGCCCCCACTCCTGAACCTTCAGTACTGCAACAATCTATTTCTTACTCGCACAGGACTGTATGTCTCTGCACGGCTTATGATCTGAGAGAGCATGCTGTGGGGATACAGACATATACCCATGTGTGAGTAAGAAATAAAGTGCTACTGTTGGAGATTCAGGAACAGGGGCCATGTTCGGAAGGGTGAAGGGGAGTAATATTAGGAAGTGGGGTCACAAAGGGGTACCATTAGGAATTGGCCCAGGCCTACTAAATAACAGTGTACCAAATTGTATCAAGCATATACGATTAGTTCTCTGTGAGCTCTAGTGACCCCATATTTTCTTACTGTCTATAAATGTAAGTTGCATTGGATAGTGATTGATATAGAATGAGTTGATAGATCGAGACCATAAGACCATAATTGGGTTCCTCCTGACCTATGATCAGAGATACCCAACCAGTAAGTGCGCAATCAGGAGACACAAAAACATAAACTTAAGATACATGAATGCAAACTTTATGACATATACAGTAATTCCTATACAGTATAATGCTCTAATAAACATTACTGACAGATCCCAATATTATTTTTGCACTTGTGTTCAGCAGTAGTGATGAGCAATTATTGGAATAATCAGATCAGGAGTGATATTCCAAAATTAATTGAAAAGCGGGACGATTCAATCCTGATTCCCATTAAAGTCAGTGAGAGAAAAAATTGGGTATACTGATTTGGCCTCTAGAAGGACCCTAATGCAGTCAAATTACATGGGTGCCTCTTCAATGACTGTAGCTTAATGGCTACCAATGATGGGTTTAAATCTCATCAAGGACAACATCTTAATGGACTTTGAAAAACTTCATACAAATGTTGCCCTTGGTCAGAGTTGAACCTAGAACTACAGCACTGCAAGGCAGCAGGGCTAACAACGGAGCCACCACACTTCTTCTTTTTTTTTTCTCTAGAGGAGGAGGAGAAGAATAAACATAAAAAGAACATAAAAGCTCCATACAGATGTTGTCCTTTCTCAGGTTTGAACCTACAACTCCAGCACTGCAAGGCAACAATACTAATAACTGAGCCACCACACTTATTCTTTCTTTGCCAGATCAGGAGAAGAATAAACACAAAGTGTTTATAAAAACTCCATACAGATGTTGCCCATGGTAAATTTGAATCTAGAACTTCGGCTAACCCGATTCTGTGAAAATTGGGCTGATTTTACCTGCTAGCTAAAGATGAGCGAATATACTCGTTTCAAGTAATTACTCGATCGAGCGCCACGATTTTCGAGTACTTCCGTACTCGGGTGAAAAGATTCGGGGGGCGCCGGGGGGCGGGGGTAGCAGCAGGGAACAGGGGGGAGCCTTCTCTCTCTCCCTCTCCCCCCCCCCCCCCCACTCCCCGCTGCAACCCTCCACTCACCCACGGCGCCCCCCGAATCTTTTCGCCCCAGTACGGAAGTACTCGAAAATCGTGGCGCTTGGGCGAAAAAGGGGCGTGGCCGAGTAGGTTCGCTCATCTCTACTGCTAGCCAATCCCGACGAGCAGCCCTATTCAGGAATTACTATGGACATGCCCATTCTTCTGGTTTTATACTTCATGGAGAATCTCAGGTTTCTTCTTCCTGGCACGTTAGTGGAGTATATGAGTTCCAAGTTAAAGCAGCGTCAGTGTCCGTGAATCATGTATATGCGCACAGAACTCCCTAGTAGAGCAGGTACATTGATTTACTACATGTAGGATCGGTTTACTGATTTTATTCTCCACACTGTGCCAATAAATAAGACGTCCCAGACGAAGATCTCAGTATTTCATAGGCACATTATTTATTTTGCAAATAGGATGGTGACATTCAGTTTTCTTTCCTTTGATCGGATCCGTGTTGAAGATGAAGGTGAACAGCATATTGTTAGAAATATTAGCAAGGATTAGTTACGAAACAGATATGCCAGGTATTTTGCCAATATCGTCTGTTTATTTTACTGCCTGCGCTGAAATGACTCACTGTTTATTATTCAGATTAGAAATACCTCGTGGTCGGCCAGCATCTTGCATCTACAGCATGCTGAGACATTAACAATTATTCCCATAGATTGACAGTTTCTTAACTTCCTCATGCATTGGCTGGGGAAGTTGAGAACATGCGGATTCCAGCATATATATATATATATATATATATATATATATATATATATATATATATATATATATATACATACACCACGTTTCCCGAAAATAGGACATACCCTGATAATAAGACCTACCCCAGTTTTCAGGGAACGTTTGAAATATAAGGCCTCTCCAAAAATAAGACCTAGCTAAACTGCATTAAAAAAAATCTATACTCACCTGATCTGTGGCATCCCGATGGTCTCTGGCGGCGCTGTGGCAAAATATGTCCTCCCCTTCTGACAGCTGAGCTTCCCCTTGGTGATGTGGCTTTGAATACCCCACCTCCAGCAAAGCGAGCGTTGTGATTGGCTCATTGAGCCCCAGCCAGCCAATCACAGCCGGCGTTTGATGAGCTAATCACAGTGACTCAGTGATGTCATTCACTGAGTGGCTGTGATTGGCTCATCAAGCACTGGCTGTAATTGGCTCATCGAGTGCCTGCCGTGATTGGCTGGGGCTCGATGAGCCAATCACAGCGCTCTCTTTGCTGGAGGCGGGGTATTCAAAGCCCCATCACCAGGGGAAGCTCAGCTGTCAGACAGGGAAGACGCAGTTTTCCTCAGCGCCGACGAAGACCATCGAGAGGCATCGGGACACCGCAGAACAGATGAATATAAGGCCCCTTCTCATGAAAATAAGACACTGTGCCTCTTTTGGGGCAAAAATTAATATAAGACAATGTCATATATATATATATATATATATATATATATATATATATATAAAAACAGATAAATATCCACACTCAGGAGCCACTTGCTGTGGCCTTGCAGATGGCTGTTCTTCAGCTTCCTTGGCTCTTTGTTGTCACATTCTCTCCGCCTGCGCAGCTCGGCACTCTTCTTCTCTATTATATATTCAAGGACTACCATGAAGTCACCGGACTGCACTTTGTTACATGAAGGTTTTGCCACTTTGTGAAACCATCGTCATGGAATCTCAGCAGAGGATTGATGAAAAAGGACATATTATACGTTGTAGGCTTCTGTGTTTTATTGACAGAGGTAGCTGCACGCCTCTTGTGTGGATGTAGATGATGTGAGGCATGAAGTTCGTTGTACAAAAAGTAAACTTTAGGGCTTATATAGATGGGCGTGATTTTGATCACAGCCGCAAAACGGGACGAAACTAAACCATTGATTTCAACGGATTAGTTTTCACTCGCGGTATTCTCACCTATTACTAGTATGGGCGAGAAAAGATAGGACTTGGTCAAACTTGCATGGAGTTTGAATAGTCCGAGAAAAAAAAAAATACCCCGGTTCATGCACAACTACGCGCCGTAGCATATGCTTCTCTGAAGAAGCCCCTGCATAAAGGTTTTTAAAAGCTATTTTATTTTTTTTTAGTTGCCAGTCCCCTCATGGGCTGAACCATCTCATCTATTTATTACATGGTCTGCCGTTCAGTAGAATAGCTGGCGTATAATACACATTGCCGCTGCAGCCGCCATGGATGCTCTAAAATGTATGAAATAAGGTTAACATGAGCAAAGCTAAAAAGAGTCAAGATACCCCCTTACTTCAGCAAGGCCTTCCTAGAACAGAAGTGTATAACAACATGTTCATGCTCCTTGTGGCCAAATATACATCCAGAACAGATTGGGCATTGCACATATACGGGCTGAGGTGTCAGTCGCACTTCAGTATTTAATTAGTATTTTTTTAAAATTTTTTAAGGGGTTGTCCGAATTAAGGAAGCCCCTCTCAAGGGGTCCCCCATGCATTAAAATCAAAAATCAGTAGTTATTCACCTCTCCCTGCTCCCCTATTCGTCCTCCTGCTCCGGCCTCCACCGTCTATTTACAGGCAACTGTGACACACCCAAGGCCTCATGTCCATTAGGAAATTCGGGTCCGCGCGGATTCTCCATGCAGAATCCGACAGCGGGTCCCTCCTTTCTCGCGGACATGAGGCTGAAAAATGATTTAACTCACCTGTCCGGACGCTGCGGTTTTGCAGCCAGATCTTCTTTCTCTCTGCCCGGCAGTGTGTCGCGCGCATGCGCCGTGCACTCCCTTTTTTTTTTTTAATTCCTGCTTTCTCACGCTCCTGCGCCGGAGAGCAGAAATTTAGCTGCTGGTGTACCGCAGGACCGGATGGCTTCCATAGGCTGCTATGGAAGCCTGCGGGAGTCCCACAGAAAAGGAGCATGCTGCGGGTGTTTTCCCACACATGCGATCCACGCGGCAGGGAAATTTGACCTCCACACGTATTTATTTACCTGCGGGTGTCCAATGCATCCCTATGGCCGCGGAGAACGCGTGCGGGACACCCGCGCGGATTTCCTAAATCTATTTGTCCAGTGGACATGAGGCCTAAACCCGCTGCAGCAGCCAATGACAGTGCTCAACCATGATTGCTGTCGTTGGCTGCTGCAGCTTTTTTGTAGACCGTCTCAGTATGCAGAGTCACTGGAGCCAGCGGAGGACGAACAGGGGAGCAGGGAGAGATGAGTAACTGCTGATTTGTTATTTTAATACATGGTGGACTTGGTGATAGGGGTTTCTTTAACTGAGACAACCCCTTTAAGTCAAATCCAGTAGTAAAAGGTAGACACAGCCTTCATCATTGGCACATGGGTGCAAAGTTTGGTTCTATGGAGACAGTGCTTGGGAGGTTCAACTCCTAGTTACGCAACATTTAATTTCATTGGATGTGCACCATATCTCAAGAAGGAGGCCTTGCACTGTATGTACGCTATCACTTTAATCCGGAGGTTTCTTTAAGGCTTATGTTCACACTTGTACCGGAGGCTCCAGCACTTATCTGGCACAAAGTGCTAGATACAATAGTGAAGCATGTTATGCTTATTTTTCTAAGAAGATGTCGGGGAGGCTGAACGGAAGCCAGATGAACCCTATTAAAGTCAATGGGGTCCAACTGGCACCTTTTGCTTCCATTATAGGACAGATCCAACATAACATTTTTCAGCTCCCATGACAGAGCAGGGAAACGGAGTTCCGAACACCGGTGTTCACCCAGCATTAGCCGGCCTTATCCTAACCTGGTGGAGTACCTAGAAGTGCTGAACTCCTCTTGAAGCTGGAACTCCTTGACAAGTGTGTCAGTTCGTTCTGAGCTAGGCCTTCCTGTGAATAAGGGAAGGTGCTATATTTTAAATGATTCCCACTGCAGCACGAATGATCCAATAATACACATGTAGGGAAAGTCAGATGTAAAAATGTTAATCATCGCATAATCTGTAAAATCCAATTGTGCAGACATGTCATGCTCTAAGCTCGTAGTCACGCCTGTGGTTTTGTTTTTGCCAAAAGCAGGATTGGATCCAACATGGGAGAGAACTATGAAGAAAAGCTTTAAACCTCTCATTCCTGTTGGATCTTCTCCCAGTGTTTAAAAAAAAAAGTGATCAGGAGACAGAAGTGTGATGAAACGCCAGGTATATGACCTCAGCCCAATACGTCCCTTATACTTATAAAGGAATACTTTAGCAAACAGCAGAGGGGTAGTCTGCCCATTGGATTGGTCATCAGTGATTGATCGACAGGGGTTTGCCGTTTGGGACCCTTATCCATTAGTTGATTGTCCTGCCCACTGTCCAGTGAAGCGGACTGGAGATTGTTATAAGCGGACAGGGGAGGAAGTGCTGCCGCCAGATTCACTCTCATTGAAATCAATGGGAGCACTGGGCTGTTACGGCACTTTCTGCTCCTCTCCTGGTCAAGACTGGATGTGGCGTCCTGACCATTACAGAAGTGGAGGAGCAGCAAGGTACTCCTGGTGATTTCAATGGGAGTGAAGCTGGCGGCGGCACTTTCTCCTCTTTTCGCTTTTGATAAAATTTGGCCTACTGCACTAGACAGCAGGCTGGCTGATCAGCTGATGGACGGGGGTCCCGAGTGGCAGACCCCTGTTCATCAACTACTAATAACCTGTCCAGAAGATAGGTCATCAATGAAAGATATGAGCAGACAACCTCTTTAAGTAATGATGCCACTCCTGGCCCCCTGTTTAGTAATGATGCCACTCCTGACCACTTTTTAAGTAATAATGCCCCTCCTACCCCCCGTTTAGTAATAATGACTCTCTTGTCCCTGTTTGTCCCAGTTCCTGGCCTCTGCTATCTGCACCCAGGACACACCAACTTCCACCTACAGTGATCACCTGCTACGTCCAGACGGAAATCATTAGGAGAGATGCAGGTGAGTATATATGTTCCACTTCTGCAAGTCATAGTCAAGTTTAAAAAAATAAGTTTCAGCCCCTGCAGCGGCCCCTGCAGCAGCCCCAGGACCCGACCAGCCCACTGGGATTTTTCCTGGTGGGTTCTATGGCCAGTCCGCCCCTGCTAGCAAGTAGCAGTGTTTCAGACATGAGCCCTCCCTGAGGCTCAGCAGAGGACCAGCAGTAACTGTACCCCAAGTGCTGACCCTTTCTTAATTATGTCAGCAAAGAGGTGGAACCAACTCACCGCTCCATTCCAGTGTTCAGCACATCTGGTACAAGGGTGCCACATACACAAAGTGTGTAACAGCAAAGAGGAGAATCACCCACCTTCCCTGGCAATGAACATTGGCTTTATTAGGTCACAAGTGATGACAAATTGGATCCCAAAAAGCAGACACGTTTCGGGTGCGATATGCATCCTTAATCGGTGAACCTGATTTAAGGACACACCAATTAAAGGGGTTGGCCTTGCTATCGTTTGTATACTATCACGTGAGTTGGGTGGTTTCTTTAAGGCTTTGGTCACACTTGCAGCAGAGGCTCCAGCACATATCCGACACAGTAACCTGGAACCTGGATTAAACAGCGAAGCATGCTATGCTATTTTTTCTAGAAAGGGTCCCTCTTTTGGAGGAACAGCCCCACTTTTGACCCAAGTCTGACTGTTCCTCTTAGCCCCTTATTACATTGCTCCAAAAACATTGTTCCCAACTGTCTAATTCGACCCCAATTTATGTATTAATCCATCATATGGTGCAATTTGAATCTTAAAAATGTCTTTTTTCTGTTATTTTTTTGCTAATATTTCAATGAAGAGTATTCAAGCATATGGTAGATAATTGTAGTTCTTGCATTATCTTCTTGAGTGAGAAATGTACGTTATACTATAGTTAAAGGGCTAGTACGGGACTTTTTTGGATGTTTTTACTATTGATGACTTGTCCAGGATAGTCATGAGTTCATAGCAGGAGCGCTATCACTTACTGAGTCCACTGCAGGGGCATTATGACAGTGAGATCACAGTGAAGACACTAGTACTATAAGGAGGCACTGAGAAGTTCGTTAGGAGTTGCGGAAGCAGGATGGAGAAAGTGTGCAGAAGTGATTTGCGTCTGGCTGAACTTTCAGACAACTCCAAAGAGAGACAATATCACCTGTGGTGACTGGAGGTGACTGCTCTGTAATCACTATTACTGTATAGCGCTGGTATTTCAGAACATGATATAACTGTAGACTCGCAATTGGTCTTGAACGCTTGTTCGAAACTGGCTGCATAGGAAGAAATATAGTTCCTGGTTCTGGTGCTGTATTCATGTTATAAGCTTGGTTCTGGTATTGTATTTATGTATTGAACTTGGTTCTGGTATAGTATTTATGTACTGAACTTGGTTCTGGTGTTGTATTCATGTTATGAGCTTGGTTCTGGTATTGTATTTATGTACTGACCTTGGTTCTGGTTTTATATTCATGTTATGAGCTTGGTTCTACTGTTAAATTTATATACGGAGCTTAGTTCTGGTGCTGTATTTATTTTAAATAAATAAGTTAAGGATGTAAGGACGCGGTGCAGCTGGCTGCATTCAGATTACGCCCACCCACTATAACCAATGACCACATATTTTGCCAGTCTGGGGCTGTGATTGGGATGGATGTGGCCATTCCGCATCAGAAAACCTGCAGCAATTATGCTGGAAAACCACAGTGGCAAAATCTGCAGCTAAATGGTGAGGATTTGGCTGTGGTTTTTGAAGCGGACCTGCTGTGGGATTTAACCTTTGCATCTCAAGGGTTGAATTCCGCAGCATAATTAGACATGCTGTGGATTCATTGTGGAAAGTTTCTCCATCATGTGAGTTTTTTTAAATCCCCTCTACACGGCCAAATATTCCGCAGCAATTGCTCCAGTACAAATTCCATTGCATTTCTGGCCCACGTTAAAGCGGCCTTAGGGTATGTTCATTGGCAGAATCCACATTTTCCACGTGGATTTCACCTCTTAATCTATGGCAGAAGTCCACGACTACTCTGCTTGGGATTTTGGGCAGATCCACATGCGGTTTTATCCCCGTCAATGGGCAATATCCACGTTTGGAATTCTGATGCGTTTCTGCATGAAGAAGTTTGATGTCACTTCTTGATAGTGATCTGCGCTGAATCCCATTGGAAATTCTACACACAGGTTTAGTCCAATGACAGGGATAATTGCGTATTTCTTCAGTGGGTTTAGATGCAGAATCTGTGTAGAAAATTCTACATTGGATTCCACTATGTGAATATATTAGGGTCAACCACTACTCATGGATCAGTGCCCCCCTGCCTAAAATTTGCCAGCCAACTCCTGGTGGTCACGCATTCATGGTTCTGCTCCATGGTATTGAGCGAAAAAGCCAGACAGACATTGAATTGATGGAATGGCAAGACTCATGCATGATTACCACTCTATTCCAGTCATGCAGTGAGGAGGAACGAGAACTGTAGACCCCCATTCCAGTGATTGTGGGGGATCCCAGTGGTGCGATCCCCACACAATTAAACTGATTCAACTCCAGAGCTTTGCTTGAGTCAGCTGGACCCACCGTTTTCAGAAGGATTGTCTTTGTCAATATGTTGGATAGAAGTACCGCATTACAGTAGGCTTGATACTTAGTTGCTGTAGGACATAAGCCTCTGTCAAAAGTGTCAGTCGGGAATTTATCCTGCAGAGATAAGCAAGAAAATGGGGATGTCGGCGCACTTAGACTAAACACCCAGGACCTGGAGAGTAGGAGAGGGAAACATACTTTGGTGCTGAAGGCTTCACCCATCCACCGGGGAGGCTATTGCATACTGAGACAGGGTCTTCTGCGTGTTGTGCCATCTGCATAACCGCTTCAGCTTACCCCATTCCTACTACCCTCCAGCCTCGGGACACCGCCTTACCACACCATGATGTGTGGCTCTTCTCCTTTTTTTTCCTAGGAATTGATCCTGGCCCATTGACACAATCATGTATATGAAGGGGGATGGGGGGTCAGGAGAAAGAGCCTCCGTAGAGACCTGTCCGCATTACTGCATTGAGCTAATGGCTATCAAGTCTTAAAGGGTTGATGGACTGTACTTATTGCTACAGATATATTCTCTTTCTCACACTTGACTATTCTCCTGGATGTCTTTCCACAAATGCAGTATTGCACTCACTTGCTTGGCACCCAGACTGGCATAACAGGAATACATCATTGAGCAATAAGGAAACAAGGCATGCATGAGAAAAAACAATGATATGGGGCGTAGGAAATCAGAGGAATGGCCAAGACCTGCGGAGTAGATGTGTGTGGGAGGGATGGGATAATTATGGAGTTACTCATGTGGTAGACTTATCTCACGAAAAACTATGGGAAAGGGAATTATTTTAGAAATCTATCCAAGAACTTGCACTAACTACACTAATAAGTCGGGTTCAAGCGAGGGATTTTTGGGGGACTTTTTTTGATGCTGAGATATTATCTTACAGATAATGCCAAATATGCATATTTCCAAATCCCTGTATACCGGCGTATTACGCACCAAAACAGGACATGCTACTTTTTTCCATACGTGTAATACGTGCATGAAGAGGAACTGCATGATGAAATCAATGAGCTTTTAGCACTGCGTATTAAGGCTGGATTCACACGGGCGTCAGCGTTTTTACGTTCGCCCGCCAGCGACGTAAAAACGTAACATTATTTAACATTTGTACGCCCGTTCAGACTGCACTGGCCTGGTGCATATATGCCGAGGTCGCAATGCCATTAGGCTGGAGGAGACAGTTTAGCTTTGCTCTCAGCAAGGGGAGGAAGTGGGACGGGGCAGGAGCTAGTGTGCTAAGCTGCCACCCCCTCTCTGCCCCTTGTTGCAGCCAGCAATGGGAGGGGGCGGGATGGGGCAGAGCGTCCCGTCCCCTTCAATTTCAAACAGCCTGCAAGGGGCAGAGAGGAGCAGGGAAGGGGGTGGAAATTTAGCAGTCACACTGCTAAACTCCCCCCCACCTCCCTTCTCCAGCAGCTGTCATAGGCTCTCATAGGAGTCTATGCAGCCACCGCTGGCGTATAAGTGCCTGGCCAAAATGCACTATCTTGGCTGGCCGGGGGCTTTTGTGCCACGTAAATATGCCCATGTGGACTAATGCATTAATACAGTAAACCAATGTATCAGAGGAGCAGCGTATATCATGGGGGCGTGAAAACCCAGCCGATAAATCCGTGTGAATCCAGCCTTAGGCTTCTTTCACATGAGCGCATATCGGCTGGCCGTTTTCACGGCCGTTTTCACGGCCAGCCGATATGCGCTTTGATCTGATGCCCCGCCCTCTCCCCGCCCCTTGTCCATAGCCATCAATGGGAGGAGGCGGGGCGGACTGGCGCTTAGCTCCGCCCCCTCCCATTGCACAGAACTAGCGGGGAGGAACAAGAGGTTAGCCTGCGATGGGGAGGGAGGGGAAATGGGCAATGGCCTGGTGAGCTCGGCGCATTTGCACCAGCCTCACCAGGCTATATAAACGGGCGCACAAACGTTTGAGTTGTGTGCCCGTTCACCAGATTTTTTACTAACAATGTAGTGTATATCGTCCAGCTGTGAAAACGGATAGCCGATATGCGCCCATGTGAAAGAAGCTTTACCCTGTAAAAAATACACGTGTAAGGGCTCCTTCAGACAAACGTAGTGTAGCGTGTTTTTGTACGCAGGAAAAACCCAAAATGCAGAGAATAGAACCCTCTGATTTCAATAGGTTCATTCTCATTTCTTTTTCTTTGCATGAGCGGTTCTCACGGGTGCAAAAACATCAGTCCTGCTCCATGCTGCGTGGATTTGTACACCAAAGAGGCTCATAGAGGTCTATGGGAGGTGCGTAAATACGCACACATGTATGCACGGGTACCCGCGTACACTGGCACCTCGCTTGGCTTAGTAGCCATTTAAATCAGAGCGGGGTGATTCCTTCATCCATGTGAACCAGTGGTGCCTGTGCACATATGCACAGGTCGTCCCAGTGATAATGGTTCCTGTGGGGTGGATGGGGATCGCTGCTGCCCATCTCCATTCACTGTAAGCAGACAGTCTTCATAAGTGATCCTGCCTGTTAACACGGAAGGGTACGTCATATGCAGAAACTGAATGACCAACACGAAGTGAATGGATTCTCATAAGAGATGAGCGAGTATACTCGCTAAGGCACATTACTCGAGCGAGTAGTGCCTTAGCCGAGTATCTCCCCGCTCGTCTCTAAAGATTCGGAGGCCGGCGGGGGGCGGGGAGCGGCGGGGGAGAGCGGTGAGGAACGGAAGGGAGATCTCTCTCTCCCCCCGCTCCCCGCCACAACTCCTGGAGTAAAAGGGCCCTTCGACGATATAACCAGAAGAGAAACTGATATAAAATGAAAAAAACCGATCCGTTTTTTCCCCCATTGATTTCAATGGGATTAGAAAAGAAAAAAAAAACAGAAAGCAAATGGAAAGGCTTCAGACTGCTTTTATTCTGTCAGGTTTCAGTTTTTTAAGGAAAAATAATTTGTTTTGTCAATAACTGCTATTAGAACAAATAAATGAAAAATAATAATAATTATATATATGAATCCCCCCCCCCCCGAAGGAGTTGTTAGAATCGAATGATACTTTCTCTGTGTGATTGTAACATTGATATAATAAAATAATTACAATATCAGAGCAAAAGAACAATTTGTTGTAGAAAGCTGAAGACTTGCATGGAGGCTCTAGGACCCTGCTGTACCGCCTCTAGCTTGGATACAAGATGTGATACCAGCAGGCATGGAGGCTCTAGTACCCTGTTGTACCACCTCTAGCTTGGATGAAGGATGTGATACGGGCATGGAGGCTCTAGTACCCTGTTGTACCACCTCTAGCTTGGATGAAAGATGTGATACAGGAGGGCATGGAGGCTCTAGTACCCTGTTGTACCACCTCTAGCTTGGATGCAAGATGTGATACGGACATGGAGGCTCTAGTACCCTGTTGTACCACCTCTAGCTTGGATGCAAGATGTGATACGGACATGGAGGCTCTAGTACCCTGTTGTACCACCTCTAGCTTGGATGAAAGATGTGATACGGGCATGGAGGCTCTAGTACCCTGTTGTACCACCTCTAGCTTGGATGCAAGATGTGATACGGACATGGAGGCTCTAGTACCCTGTTGTACCACCTCTAGCTTGGATGCAAGATGTGATACGGACATGGAGGCTCTAGTACCCTGTTGTACCACCTCTAGCTTGGATGCAAGATGTGATATGGGCATGGAGGCTCTAGTACCCTTTTGCACCACCTCATGCTTGGATACAAGATGTGATATGGGCAGGTATGGAGGCTCTAGTATCCTGTTGTACCGCCTCATGCTTGGATACAACATGTGACAGCGTGGGCATGGAGGCTCTACTATCCCGTTGTACCGCCTCTAGCTTGGATGCAAAATGTGGTACAGGCAGCATGGAGGCTCTAGTACCCTGTCGTACCACCTCTAGCTTGGATACAAAATGTGATACAGGTGGGCATGGAGGCTCAGGTATCCTGTTGTACCTCCTCTCGCTGGGATACAAGATGTGATGCGGACAGGCATGGAGGGTCTAGTACCCTATTGTACCACTTCTAGCTTGGATACAAGATGCCATACGGACTGGCATGGAGGGTCTAGTACCCTATTGTACCACTTCTAGCTTGGATACAAGATGTGATATGGGCGGGCATGGAGGCTCTAGTACCCTGTTGTATTGCCTCTTGCTTGGATACAAAATGTAATACGGGCGGGCATGGAGGCTCTAGTTCCTTGTTGTACCACCTCTAGTTTGATACAAGATGTGATATGGGAGGGAATGGAATTATGACAATGTCGTGGAGACATTCCTATTACAGGCTTGCTGTGCGGCCGATCATTATCCTGCTGCCTCTTGGAAGCCGCAAAGAGAGGAACACATGTGGCTGCAGAATGCTCATCAGGGAGAATTGCAGCAAATCGCTCGTGTACATTGGGCTGCGCTCCCCATAGTCAGCCTATTGAAAGCGTGTCATGCGTGTGACTTATCGCCACAGATCACGCTATGACAGATCGCCCGTGGACACTCGGCCTTAACGGGGTGAAATCTCTTCTCTGCGTTTTAGAGGCATCTAGTGGCTAACAAGAGGTCACTACACATCAAGAGTGTATTTGATGGGTAATTAAGAACTAGACGCCTGTGGAAGATGACTGTAGGACCAGACTTCATAGGCTTTGTTTGTTGGCTGTTACCGTACAGACATATAAGCCACCATAGGAAGGGGCTGCAGGCATAAGAGAACATGATATATTTATTTAAGACTTTTTTTGCATAATTTCTTCATTTCTATTGATGCAGTAAGAAGCTTGTGAAGACGGATATGGTCTAAACTTGTACAATAATGCAAAAGTGAAAGAGTGTAACATAGAATGGAAAATACACGCTGCTAACATTCAGGAAGCAAACTTTTTTTAGTTGAGTCAATGCTTATGACGAATAGACTGGCAATTTTTTGCATAGTTGAGTACGGATGATGACTAGACCATGGCCTGGGGATTAACCCCTTCATGGTGCCAGAACATAAATGAAGTTCCAAATGGTGCGGCTACGATGGCATTTCCCTGTTCTACATACACAGGCATCCTTTGGATCTGGCTGTTCCCCCAACTACAATTAGTAAAGCCAGGGATTGGCATGAGAGCTACTGAATGTTCCTGAGTGCAGAAACAGTTGCATTTACAGTCATCTGGTTGCTAGAGGTATACATAAGTGCTAATGGGCCCTAGGGCAGAAGTTTGGCTTGGGCCCCCTCCTACCCCCAACACCAGGGGCATAACTATAGAGGGTGCAGGGGATGCGGTTGCACCCAGGCCCAGGAGCCTTAGGGGGCCCATAAGGCCTCTCTTTTCCATATAGGGAGCCCAGTACTATGAATAAAGCATTATAGTTGGGGGCCCTGTTTTAGGTTTTGCATTGGGGCCCAGGAGCTTCAAGTTATGTCTCTGTGCAGCATGGTTTAGGTATGGGTACGGGTACAGATACAGATAGAGGGGGGGGGGCCCAGCTCACCTTTTGCATTAGGGCCCCTGAGCCTTTACTTACGCCCCTGCCCAACACCTATGACAAAACTATGAAAAGCTGTGGCAGAAATCTACAACTAGTATAAAAGCCCCCATTCACATGCATTGACGATGGAATGCCTATGGGTTTGGTTAGTGCATATAATCACACATAGAGGTCGTGACGGAGTTTGTCACCACAATTACTGCAAATTCTCTGTATTGGTTCGCCATTGATTTATAAAAATCACTGCATTTTACTACAATTTAGCAAAAATCACTGTAATAAACAGCAGCATATACGTGTAGCCCTTAGGCCAGCATCATATGGGTGTATTTGCGCGCATATTTGCATGCGCAATACACAGATCATAGAACCCATTGATTTCAGTGGGTTTGCTCACATATTTTCTGCGCATTTCGGTCGCGCAGAAAGATACCCTGCAGCATGCTCTATTTTCCTGCACACTAAAAGTCCCAAAAAGAAGACAAATGTGCGCAAAATACGCTAGGAGATGCGTGAAACAATGTGGAATTGCGCTGGAAAAGGAACACATATGGAAACTAGTAGACTAATTAGCCATTTCAATCGATGCTTATTAAAGATGAGCGAGCGTACTCGCTAAGGCAAACTACTCGAGCGAGTAGTGCCTTATGCGAGTTCCTGCCCGCTCGTCTCTAAAGATTTGGGTGCCAGCGGGGGGCGGGGAGGAACGGGAGGGAGATCCTTCCTTCCTGCTCACTCCAGCAACTCACCGCTCTCCCCCGCCGGCACCAGAATCTTTTGAGACGAGCGGACAGGTACTCGCATAAGGCAATACTCGCTCAAGTAGTTTGCCTTAGCGAGTATGCTCGCTCATCTCTAGTGCATATTTTTTTGCTGTGTACAAATGCACATGTCTTGCACATGGAAAAACGTACAGTAAAATACGCCAATGCACACGCAGAAGACATTGTTCATTCCGCAAAAAGGCTGCACACGCACAAATACGCTTGCGGGCTTATTTACACGGGCGTATATTGGCCGGCGTTTTCACGGCCGGCCAATATACGCTTCCATCTAAGCAGTCCCCCCTTCCCTCCCACTCACCGTCTCTCTGTCTCTCTCCTCTCCTCTGAGCGGTTTGGAATGGGAGTGGGTGGAATGGGTGCGGAGCTAAGTTCACGCCCCTTGTCCATAGAGAGCAATGGGAGTGGGCAGGACAGAGCGGAGTGTACCTCTGCCCCATCCCATTGCAAATGCCAGAGTGGAGGAGAGAAGCAGAGAGCTGGTGAGGGCGAGGGAAGGGGGGAACTGCTTAGATGGAAGCGTATATCGACTGGGCGTGAAAAGGCCTGCCAATATATGCTTGTGTAAATAAGCCCTACCCCTGTATGATGCTGGCCTGAGGATTTAGGCATGGAGTGCACACACAAGGCCGATCCAAATGAGTGCAGGGGTGTAACTATAGAGGGTGCAGGGGATGCGGTTGCACCCGGGCCCAGGAGCCTTAGGGGGCCCTTAACCCTCTCTTCTCCATATAGGTAACCCAGTACTATGAATAAAGCATTGCAGTTGGGGGCCCTGTTACAGGTTTTGCATTGGGGCCCAGGAGCTTCAAATTACATCACTGCATGAGTGAATACATATTTGTGCGCATAATTGCATTTTTTACTGTATTTTGCACGATTGTGCACACAAAAAAACATACGGTCCCCGAATCTTTAGAGACGAGCGGGGAGATACTCGGCTAAGGCACTACTCGCTCGAGTAATGTGCCTTAGCGAGTATACTCGCTCATCTCTAGTGGTATGCCAAGTTTACAAAAATTGGGGCAAAATCCTGAATTTTTGCAACAATTTTGCACTCTATAGCAAAAAAAAAAAAAATGCTACAAAATCTTGTGGGAGAGAGGTAACTGCAGGGAAGGAGCCTATAGCAATGGTCAGTGTCTAAGGAAGTGGGGGTGCCTGCTGGAGATCGAGGTGGGTAGAGAGAAGGATGATGTAGTTATTCACTCTCTGAAGACGTTCCTACTGATCGGCGGGTCTCCTTCCTGCATGCTGTTGCTTGTGCAGCAGGCTCACTATCGATATGCAGCGACTGCTGTGACCCCTATATCTTGGCCACTCTAGTGGCTACTATAGAAGCCTGTAAAGACGCCATAGGTTTTCTTTGCAGAAGAAATGTTGGAAGCACGCTCAGTTTCCAACATTCTTCTGTTCTGGGTTGTAGGGCAGGATTACTAACCCGGTGGACGCAGGGAATACTTATATAGTTGCCTTTTTCTTGTGGTCTAATGCACAAGCAGAACCTTGGTCATCAGCTGAGAGTGTAAACTATGAGGAAGTAGGTCAGATATTTACAAGAAACCTGTTTTTTTCATTTTTAAGAATGATCTTAAATATACTTCAATCATTCACATAAGTAACAAAGTATGTAAGACCGAAAAAAGACATATGTCCATCCAGTTCAACCTATTAACCCCCAATGCTGATCCAGAGGAAGGCAAAAAAAAACAATGAGGTAGAAGCCAACTTTCCCCATTTAAGGGAAAAATTCCTTCCCAACTCAAATCTGGAATAATCCCAGATCACCGACCCTTCTGAGTTCACAAGCGATTATCTTATAATGTTGTATCGCTTAAGAAAGGCATCCAGGCCCCTCTTGTACTTTTTTAGTGAGTTTGCCATCACCACATCCTCAGGCAGAAAGTTCCATAGTCTCACTGCTTTTACAGTGTAGAAACCTTCTTTCCTCTAGATGTAGAGGGCGCCCTTGTTGCAGTCCTGGGTATAAATAGATGATGGGAGAGATCTCTGTATTGTCCCCAGATATATTTATACATAGTTATTAGGTCGCCCCTTGGACGTCTTTTTTCCAAACTAAATAGCCCCAATCTTGATAACCTCTCTGGGTATTGTAGTGCGCCCATTCCACGTATTACTTTAGTTGCCACCTTTGTACCTACTCAAGTTTTGATATGTCCTTCTTGAGTACCTGTGCCAAAAACTGTCCACAACAATCCACGTGTGGTCTAAATTGGCATCTCAAAAGCAGCAGCTCTCCAAAGCTTAAACTGAAGGCACCCAGTTTATATGGTAGCACATAGGCTCACGGGGGGGGGGGGGGGGGTATCAAATCTCATGACTTCATTTCCTCTAAAGTTTCTATGCTGAAGTGACATCACTCTAAAGAAATACCCTGGAGCCCACTTACATCAGTTATATAGCTCATAGGAGAAACACAATAAAATCTAGTCACGAGATACGCCAGATGTAAAAGTGAGTGAGAATGGTGATAGTTTCTGTTGTGCAATACGATGTTTAGTAATAACCCAACATCAATCATGACTCATTATTAAGAATAATTAAGATTGTGGTTATGGATATAGCAACCTGTTGCCGCTCACAGTGGAGTTTATATGCTCCGGATTAGCGTTGAGCAATCCAAACCAGAAGAACCCTGTTGAACGTTGCAAAAAATTTGGTTCAGCATGAGCCCAAACTGAGCTTTTAGCAAAGTTTTACCCAAAACAGAGTTCTACTGTTTTCTAAAATATTGAGGAAAAATGTAACTTTAATGTAATTATGTGTAAATTACAATCTCAATGCTGCTTAAATTGACATAGCTATATAGTATTTTTTTACATAAGGAGAATCATTCTTAACTAGAGATGAGCGAGCACGCTCGTTTAAGGCAGATGCTCGAGCGAGCATTGGTCTTCTCAATAACTGATTACTCGTCCGAGCAAATGCGGGGGGGGAGAGAGAGAGAGATCGATCTCTCTCCCCCCCCTTCCCCCCGCTTCCCCCAGCGCCCCCACCGCATTTGCTCAGACGAGTAATCAGTTACTCGAGAAGAGTGATGCTCGCTCGAGTATCTGCCTTAAACGAGCGTGCTCACTCATCTCTATTCTTAACCTTTAACTGTGGATTCGAAGTCTCAAAGACCCCCTCCTCAATCCCCCCTCTTTATTATGTAATATTACTAAAATATATAAATAAAAGTTGATTATTTTTTCATGCCTTTTAATTAATTACAACCTGAAAATTAATAAAAACAAGTTATTGTAAACATCGCGTTCATTATTGCGCAAAAATGTCAACCACAATATATAGGAGACTGTAAGACCCCACGTCCACGAAAGTGTAACTAATAAATCACGTCCACAGTTGAAGGTTAAAGGGCTTGTCTCCCCAAGACATCCTGTTCTTTAATGATAGCCCTTCTTCACCAGGGATGGCTATGGCTGATCATACATACAATAAACTAGTAGAAAGCCCAATTCAGGACGGAAAATGATTTAGTGGAATAAGGAATAATAGTCATAATGTACGGGCGTCAGCTATTGCCAATACACAAACCAACGTGGAGGTCCCTTTGCGTGTTGTCCACTGGCCTACTCTTGTAAACAATGGCGGAATTTTTCCTAAGCCTTCGCAGACATTTCTTTTGTTCTTAGCGCATCTAATTAAAATATTTCCTGGTAAACAACATTCTAATGAAGTTTGTGGTACAGGGTGGGCCACAGAAAAGTAGCCCGGCACCGCACTTTTATGAAAGCTAGCTGAAAGACAATCTGTGCTCTACCATAGCAACCTATCACAGCACAGCTTTCCTTTTACTTCAGCAGTATAAGGAATTAAAACTACTCTGTGATTGTTGCAACAAAGACAGATTTTCTTTTAGACACATAAGACTTGGCGCCAATTACTTTTCTGTGGCCCACCCATTACATACTATGGTGATGATGAGTGAGTGTAGTGTGTAGTGGTACATAATGCATACAGATGAGGGCAGAGTGGGTTTGATAGCAAACCACCAGAATTTTAACATATTTCCTATCCACAGAATAGGGAATAATTTGCTGTTTGGTGGGGGTCTCACAGCTGAGACTCCCCTGATCTCGAGAACAGGACCGTTTTCCTCTCACTGTGGGGTTCGCTTCTCCTCCTGCAGTAACAGCATGGAGGGACAAGCATTCATTTCAAGGGGATTGATGGAAATATATGAGTGGGTGCCACTGGGCTATCCCAATAAACCCAATGAAAGTGAATGAGGCACTAGTGCCCTTGTGTGACCATTGTTCCATTCAGTCTCCTTTTCTTTTCAGGGGTGCAGGCTGCCTTTTTGCATCAGCAAGAGCCTCAACGAAGAGACACCCACCAATCAGCAAGTTGTCCCCAATGCTGTTAATAGGGAATAACTTGAAATTATAGTAAATCCCTTCAATGCTTGGGCTGAAACCACATTACAATATTATCACTTTCAATGTTTCACAATAAATGTAATGTAGTGGCATGAGTTCTCTTGGTGCCCAAGGCAGAGGTTTCAAGATGCACCCCTCCCTCAGTCCCTAAAGTTTAGCACAATACTGTAGTTTTTGGCTGTATGTCATCACAGAACCATCAATCTTGATTCACTCAGTAACGTGCATGTTTGATTCTGTTGAGTACGTGCTTCTGTTTGTGTAACATTTATTAAAGTTTGTACAGCTGTGTCAAATGGCATTATTAGCCACTTAGGCATAGTGTCTGATTGGATATAGAAAGCTAATTGCACCCATCGCCCTAATGGTGGCTTAGTTGGGTGCCAATTCTGCCTACACCTTGAACCAGTCCTGGTTTAAAGGACTCATCCAAGGGATAGGCCATCAATATGTGATCGGTGGGGCTCTGCCGCTCTGGATCCTGCTAATCAGCTGATTAAAGGGTGGTCTTGGCACTTGTTCGAGTGCCGCAGCCTCTTCAATGTTTACATCCGTACTCAGAAGGTTGTATTTTTCATAGCAGCCATTCTTAGTACTACAGGCTTGTCCTATTCACTTTAATGTGACAAGCCTGTAGAATTCGGAACAGAATGGCCAATATAAAAAATACCATGTTCTGAGCACACAGTAATTAGCAAAAAAGAACCACGGCACTCACTCGACCCCACCAGAAAAGAAAACTTGGGGGTGGGAGGGGACAGAGAGAAATTCAAAAGGTTTCCTTCTCTGTAGCGAAAATATTCATGCAAAGCCAGCAACGGGGCTATGGACCTAAGCCCCTTCCACGATTTCAATACAATAGCAAAGCTGTGGCAGCATGTAATGATGCAAAAAATAGCTTCTTGATTAAAGGAGCATATTTTATTGTTTCACAGTTTTAAAAGAGGCGACGTTTCGACCTACAAACAAGGTCTTTTTCAAGCCAACAAACTAGTGAAAACACGGTTCAGACTCCATGTTCCGTATGTTCTGAGCACAAACAGATGAGTGTTAGATGCAGACTTGAAGAGGCTGCAGCCCCTTCAACCCAGTGCCAGCAATTTTCAAAGGCTTGATAACCCGTTTTTAGGGGTTTTCTGGGAAATAAAAAACTATACCAAGGTAAAATGAAGAGAACTTGAATACTCTTCAATCCTGGTGGCTCCGTGTCCAGAGCTGTAGCCCCAGTGCCTGCCGCATGGAACCCGGAAGAACCAGTGGGCGGTGACGTGTCATTTTTGTGTGCCTGACCAATCAGGCACTCACAGGCTTCAGTGGTAATTCTTCTATGGCTGCTGAAGCCTATGATTGGCTAAGCGGTCACATGCACAATGAACGGCATGTGTCCGTCCGCCACTTCTTTATGGCTTCTCTTCCTCTGAACTCTTTTCATGTATCCTCTGTATCATTTTTTTAATGTCCTGGAAAACCCCTTTAATGCACATTTTAATCAAATTGTTTGCCCATGAGCTTAAGTCACTCTGTTGGGCAGATAGTGAGAAGTATTGCAGAAGTAGCTAGGTGTTTTTTGACGTGAGGCAAACATTCAATTTATTGCCCCAGTTATGTACCTAAATACCATTGCTAAAGAAGAGCGACTTGTTGGTAGCACCCAGTACCTAGGGAACCAAAATGGCCCTAGAAAAAAATTACAAATTGTCCCCCATGATCATCACGAGATTCCTGTGTTGACCAGATCTTGCTGTAAAGGCCAGGATCAGAGAAACCTTTGATCCCTGTCATTTAACTCCCTAGATGCGCAGTCAGTAGTGACCATGACATCTAGGTGGTTAAACAGAGGGAGGGAGCTCCCTCTATTCCCATCAAACGCCCTAAAATGCAATTACAGGATGCTGATGCATAACCATGGCAGCAAGAAACCTAGGAAAGGCTTTCAGGCATGCCACAGCTGTATGACTATTGGGCTGATCCTTCGGCACAACCTAATTGATTGCTTCCCAATTTTAGACTCACAAGGAATAATTCTTTGCTATACTGACTAGACCAAACATCAGATTGTGACGTCCGTAGTGGGTCTAAATAGATAACATGGTTCTAACAAGTTGATTAAAATATACAATTAAAAAAAAATATTTTGTAAAAGTGACAGACGAGCAATATCACTGTAATAATCATGACTTGTATCATTTCCTTCATATGTCAAAATCCACTATATTAAGACCCACACAGGGCCAAGTCCTCTCACCACACGTTAGACCTCATGTCCACGGCACGCACGGATTCCGTGCAGGGAATCCCGCAAGGAATCCAGCACTGCCCGCGACCAGTGAGCCCTGTTTATCTGAATTTCCCCGGCAGCGGCATCCGCATGGATCCCTCCACTTCCGGGTTCACTCTACTGCGCATGGTCCTCAGGGCTTGCCATTGGACATTTGCTGTACAGTTTTGTTTTTCTTTAAAATCTCCTGCTTTCCCGCGGATCCGTGGCATGTCCTCAGTGTCAGCTGCGGGTGTACCACTGATCGAACGAATTCCATTGACTTCAATCGAAGCCGTCTGTGCGGGAACGGCACAGAAATGGAGCATGCTGCGATTTGTTTTCCAGACCAGAAGGTCTGCAGATCAAATGCACATGTTTTTATCCTTTTGTAGATGCCCATGCATCTCTATGGACGGCTTGATTTGCGGATGTCCCGCGTGGATTCTGCAAATCAAATTTACCCGTGGACATTGGCCCTTAATGATATAGTACCACCACATAGTGATTAATAACACAATACGTTATTGAATAAAGAACACTACAAAGATTGGTAATAACACTATGTCAGGGTCAAATAATACCTCCAGACTGTGAACACATAATACTATTATTACTTGTCATACACTGACCATATAGCGGTAGATACCATCTCTGAACAGATGTTCTGCACACTATATAAGCGATTACAGTATTATTATATCCATATTCATATCCATATGATCACAGGTGACATCCTCTTTCTGGAGTCATTCACTTTCACTTTTCTTCTCCATCTGGCCTAGACCGCCATGGCAACTTCTTCCAGCCAAACCTTGCCTCTGTAGAATTTGAAACATAGAAATCTTTTATTCCACAAATTTCCAGTGAACTGGCTTTGTTTTCCAAATGTCTACATAAGCTCCCTATCTATAGTTCCCCAGGTAATAGTAACATCACATGTAGTGGCCTGCACAGTTACATTATCCCCTTTTTCTGCTCCCTGTAGGCCGTGCACAGTAAGTGCCACTTTTAATACCCCACAAACAGTAAAATTGCTCCCGGTCACTTAATAATGCCCCTAAAGGCCCACGCTCAATAATAATGCCCCTAATAGGCCTGCACTCAGTATAGACCCCCACTCACTCATTAATAATGCACCTTAAAGTCCCTCACTCAGTATTAATTCCCCTCACAGGCCTCCACCAAATATCAGTGCCCATAGGCACCTAATAAGTTTTAGTGCCCATTAAAGGCTCCCACCCAGTGCCCCTTTATATAATATAGTTATACTCACCTGTGTTGCTCCGTGCGCTCTGCTGAAGTCGGAGAGGAGCATCACAGGTGAGTGTAACTGTTTTGGTGAAATGCATTGAAAAAAAAAAATGATACTCCCCTGTATTTCTTCTCCCACTCCGGGCCTCTGTAGTCGACGCGCCCTCTCTGTTCATTCACCGACTTTCGGGTAGAGTGATCATGTGACAAGCACAACGATCACATGATCACTGTACCCAGAAGACAGCGGGTGAACATTGCAGGCTGTAGAGTCTGGCAGTGGGAGAATTTACGCAGGTGAGTATAATGTGTTGGTTTTTTTTTTATTTCAATGCATTTACCAAATATATTTTTAAAAACTTTCTGCCCCTCCATCAGTCCCAGGACCTGACTGGTCCAAATGGGAATTTTCATGCTGAGTGTAATGGCCAGTCAACTCCAGATCTCGGGCATTTGCCTGCCAGCCGCTTCTAACTACATCCCAAAGCACTGAAATATACATATTGTTTCAGATATTTTCTTCAATGTTTTGTGATAAATGAGAGGTAAGGTCATGACCATTTTGACTACTGAACACTTCCAGCTTTTAGTGTAAAGCTTCCCACTGCTAATATGAACAATTACATCATAAAAAGTCCAAAAATACACTTTCCCCAAATGTTTTGATTTTGACCCATTTTAGGCCATCTCCGAACACACACAGATCCTTAACAAACAATAAAGCACATTGTTAGTAAATATAAGTGTCACAACTGGTTTAGAGACTCCTGGTCGCACAAAGGACAGTAATTAGTAATGAGATCAGTGGCACTGTAGAATAGTAGCACTGTGTATAATTTTGCAATTTGTTGGCAGAAAATTGTTATTGTTGGCCCAAAATTGAGGAACTGGCTTACCTCCCTCCTCGACCAGAATGTTAGGAATCTACAGTATATAAAAGTGATGTGATTATTGTATTCTACTGTAATTGACAGTAATGTAACTTGTGGGGGTGGTAGATGAGTTGTTACATAACAATGATAACTGGCATTACAATTGAATGAGATTTATGAAACTTTATTTTATGCTAAACTGTCATTAAAGGCAAACAGTAGATCATGGGGTTAAACTGAGACCAGGGGCGTAACTATAGAGGATGCAGTGGATGCGGTTGCACCTGGGCCCAGGAGCCTCAGGGGGCCCATAAAGCCTCTCTTCTCCATATAGAGAACCCAGTACTATGAGTAAAGCATTATAGTTGGGGGCCCTGTTACAAGCTTTGCATTGGGGCCCTGGAGCTTCAAGTTACACCTCTGACTGAGACTATACTTCTGAGACTGGGTTCACACTGGTATTTTGTCCCAATGCACCAAGTTTTTGTTACTACTGACAGAATAGCATAATATTCTTTACTACTCTAAAAAAAGATCTAGGTAGTTCCCTATGTAAGTCAATGTGATTCATTGGACTCGTTAGGCACTGTTACAAAGCGGATCTACCATTATGCCATTTTACTCTACCAATCTCATTTTTCCGATGTGTCAGTAAAGGCCCCTATACCCATTAGACAATAGTTGTTCTTACCTGTCAGTTTTAGCGAGACTGGACGACTGCCATATGTGTATGGGGACCTCAAGACTTTCCCCTGACAGATGATGTTGGGGGAAAGAAGGGTCAAGCATGTTGAACTTCAACATCTGATTCTTTTGTCCCCTCTGGAGATAAGCCACTGCCATAGCTGTCTGGCTGGGGTTTCTGCGCTGTCCCCTTGTAAAATATGAGAACTCTGTAGCCCAAAACTGAGTTGGTTGAACAAGCCTTCAGCCAACAACTATTGGAGGTGAATGGGCATCTTAAGTGACGTCAGTAAGCATCCTTAAAGGGGTTTTGTCATTACAACATTACTAGGTCCGGCTTAAAGTAAAAAAAAAAGAGGGCATACTTGCCTAGTTTGGAGCCCCTGGAAGCAACTGAGAGCCGCTGCCATCATTGGCGGCAACGTCCGGATTGACAGCCCGGCAGAAGTCAGGTGTCGTCTGCTGCCAATCACAGGCTGCAGACTGTACATACATCACAGTACATGCTCCTGGTAAACATGTACGGTGATGCTGCGGCCTCTGATTGGCCACAGATGATACCTGACTTCCGCCGAGCTGTCAACCCAGAAGTTGACGCCGATAGCGGCGGCAGCTCTCAGCTGCTTCCTGGAGCTCCAGGACAGGCGAGTATGCCCTCTTTTTTTACTTTAGTCCAGCCGAGCAGGTGGATTGGTTTTGTTGTAATGACAAAACCCCTTTAATAAAGGTTAGTTTGTAAACCCTACCATCCAGTCTAGATTAGGTCACATTAGGTTTTACATGATTATAAATGACTCTGCAGCAGATACCACTTAAAGCAAATGCCAATCCTTGAACTTTTATTTTACTCTTAATAGGTCCAAAATTGTGTGCTGATTCATTGATAATATAGCTTTATACCGGAACATGAATAATCCCCAGATCAATAACCCTGTTGAAGTTATTAATGATTCTAACATATAATATTGTATCACTCGAGAAAGGTGTCCTTTTATCGAATTTGTCATCACCAGCAGAAAGTTCCATAGTCTCACTGCTCTTACAGTAAAGAACCCCCTTCTATGTCGGTGTAGATACCTTCTTTCCTCTAGAGAAACCTTATCCCAGACATGCTTGAATTCATTAATTGTTGATTTTCCAACCACGTCTGCTGGAAGTTTGTTCCGAGCATGTACTACTCTTTCAGTAAAGAAAACATTCTCTGACGTTGCTTCTGATTTTCCCTCAATTTAAGGTCTGATGCTGCAAAACCATTACAAAAATAATTCCTATATATGAAAGACTGAAACTTTTGACACTGACTTGTGCCCCCTGGTTTGACCTTGTTTCTGTTTCTTCTCATCTTTTTTGGTTAACTACTAGAGATGAGCGAGTATACTCGCAAAGGGCAATTGCTCGAGCGAGCATTGCCCTTAGCGAGTACCTGCCCGCTCGAGACAAAAGATTCGGGTGCCGGCGCGGGGGAAGCGGTGAGTAGCGGCAGTCAGCGGGGGGGAAAGAGGGAGAGAGAGATCTCCCCTCCATTCCTCCCGCTCTCCCCCGCAGCTCCCTGCCCGCCGCCGCCACCCAAACCTTATGTCTCAAGTGGGCAGGTACTCGCTAAGGGCAATTAACCCTTTCCAATCCACTGTCTGACGTCTTCCAACATTCTGATTGAAGGCTGTACAGCTCCGATGTCGGAAGATGTCCAGCATGGTATTCTTACTGCATATTACTGGTCGCTCTGTTGTAGGGGGCCTCTCTGGCATGTCACATACTGCAGTACTGGCTCTAGCCAGCAGATGGTGCTATTGTAAAATGGCAGTAAGAGAAAGCCTCCTAGGAAACCCTGAATCCAAAATTGGATTGCAAAGGGTTAAAGGGAATGGTTCCATTGTGGGTTTCCATCTGAATACCGATTTCAGGTATTCACATAGAACAATCTGCCAGAAAGTTTAACACTGTGTGAATCCAGCCTAATACAGAAAAGGGACAAAATAGAAAACAATTAAAATTACAAAAAAATTAAGATATAAGACTGAATATTAAAATTCTTGGATATTTTATCTACAGTATGTCTGGCAGAATGTCGTCTCATCAATAGGAGGACAATTTCTATGTTTCTGTTTGGGATGGGATGATTTCTGCATACATTTTGTGAATGTGAACAGTAATGTGGTAATCCTAAACCGGATTAGACTAGTGTTATGCTTAAATAATGTATCAATGAATCACAAGGTAGAAACAATAACATATAATTAAAGCATTGACTTGTATCTAAACAAATATGTGATGCAATGCAGGGCAACCTTTTACGTGATGCCATCTCAGAGTCTACAGTAAGTAGGCGCACTCATAGATTGAATGGTAATCTCTCACCAAAATATATATTTTTCTAAATTGTAGTTTATTACTAAAGTGCATATTAAATGGGTTTTCCCATTATTGATTACATGGTGCTTATTTATATTGACACTTATTTATACCGAACCTGATTAACCCTTTCCAATCCACTGTCTGACGTCTTCCTACATTCTGGTTGAAGCTCGTACAGCTCCAATGTCAGAAGACGTCCGACAGGGTATTCTTACCGTCTATTGCCAGCCACTCTCCTATCGGAGAGCAGATGGCACCGTTGTATAACAACAAAAAGAGAAAGCCTTTTAGGAAACCCTGAATCCAAAATTGAATTGAAAAGGGTTAATGGAAGTCACAAAAAAAAAAGAATGCCCTTAGAATACTTTAATAGGGTATTCGAAACTGGGTTTTCTAAACAAGAACGTGGTGAAAGACCCCCCTTGTGTTAGAACTTTTCTCCAACTTTGACTCCATAAAACTCACAGAGAAAATGTGCTACTCTTGACACCCAATGAGAACTTTTAGGGACCATTTAGTAGAAATAGTTGTGCCCGCCAATTTGCCCAAATTTGTGTGGTGCTTAAGTTTTATTTCATGATTAGACATTTGGTAAGATATTTTCTAGAATCCTCTTTCACATAACTTCTTTCCTGACATGCTGAGAATTTGCAATTATCATATTTGGGACAGCCTGCCCGGTTGTGATTCGTTTCTCACAGTGACATAACCGTGCCCTGGCTTTAATTAGGTGACTCCGTGTTATTACTTTCCGTTCTCTCCGCCCACAACTGAGCCTTATCCAATAAAACCACTTCTACATTTGCCCTGTGGAAACGGCATGACAAAGCAAAATGATTCTTCTGCCGTATTTGACTAGTGACCTAGCACATTGTATGCTGGCACGTTGGAGTAGAGGTCGGAGAACCACACAGCTGGGAATACATATGTATCCAAAAGTGAGAGAAAGACTGGCAGAACTATTTCAAGGTCCTACAAACTTATCAATAGAAGACTTCATTTCTCAAAGGTACTAAACACATAACTATCTATACGATTTCGAAAAGGCGTGACGGCTCACTTGTGTTTTATATTCTGGGAGAATCGGTTTTTCCACAATGTAAAAATAGCTATTAGGTAGCTGAGATGTGTTGTAACTTTTCTATATGCGTAGCTCTGGGAAAACATGTGTGGACACATATGGCTCCAACACAGACGCATTTCAAGTATCGGAGGACTGAATTTTATATAGAGTATGAATATATAGCTGTTTAAGTGCTGTTTATGTATTCTTTAGGAAACTCTATGGTTAAGGGGTTTTCTGGTTTAGAAAACCTATTTTCAAATACTCCATTGAACAATTCTGAGTTAGTAGAGGAGGGCTTCTTTTCGTCTACTGTATTAGCCGGAGGTGAGAATGGCTACAAAGAGTGTCTCCCTCTCCTTGGAAGACTCAGCATTTCCATGTTTTCTATGGCCAGGCCATTGCTTTCAATAGTAACTGTGAAATGTTTACTTTCCCATTTGTTGGCATCGCAGTGAAGCTGAACACTTGCTGCCAGTTCGCCTGTGTATATTGCGCTATACTCCTTTTTGATTGCGACGTAAACAATGGAAAAAAGAAACTAGTACTCACGAATGTGAACTGTATTGTACATAGAATAATGGGTTATGTATAGAGATGAGCGAGCATACTCGTTAGGGCAAATTACTCGAGCGAGTATCGCCATTTTCGAGTACATGCCTGCTTGTCTGAAAAGATTCGGGGGCCGGCGGGGGTGAGCGGTGAGCCGGTGAGTTGCGGGAGTGAGCAGGAGGGAGCGAGAGATATTCCCCCTGTTCCTCCCCCCCGCTCCCCCCCCCACCCCACCCTTCGGCCTCCGAATCTTTTGGGACGAGCAGGCAAGTACTCGAAAATAGCGATACTCGCTCGAGTAATTTGCCTTAGCGAGTACACTCGCTCATCTCTAGTTATGTAATAAACTTCCATGTACTTCGAAGGGGGGTGCTGACACCTTCTAGCATTCCCCCCAATCCAGGATGGCCAAGACGCCACTTAAGATTCCTTCCAGCAAGGATAATTAAGGTTTATGAGCAGCAGGAAAATGAATGCAGCAGCATACATTATGGGACAGAATACATATGCAACGCATTTCAGGGGTAACAGCATACCCTCCTTTCTCATGCACATGTCTTACCCAACTGCAAACCAATAATATATATAACCTTGTTCAAGTACACAAAACCAGAAATTCAATCTCTTGGCGTGTGTCCCAATGCATGCTACTACATGCATTCCATAAAACATCGCTTGTGGTCAACATGCGTGACGTTCTATTGAAGACATGCAGTAGTGTGTGTTGGACATGCCAACTGACTATATTTCCAGTTTTATAATATATTGTGTAGCATGAATTTTCTTGCTGCCAATAAACCTGGACTATCCTTGCTGGAAGAAATCTTGAGTGACTTCTTGTTTGGCCATCCTGGATTGAGGGGAGTGCTTAATCCTGAGCACTGTGTTTTTTCCATTCTTTACTCTATTTATGCATCGAAGCCCGAATACCTATGCGAGTCCCACGCTCTCTGAATAAGATGTCTTTTAGTGATGGGAGACTGTAGCTACTTGTACAAGGCCTACGTGGAACATCTAGTGTTGTGGCAAACCTGTTGTTTATGGGGTTTAACCTGAACACCAGGTGAGTTTAGTTCTTTACTAACTATTTATACACTCTCTGCCAAAAAAAATGTTATTTTGCTGCTAAACTCGGCATGCAGTTATATCTCAGGCAGATATACAAATGATTATAGTTGAAGCTTGATTAGATGAACGGTCTTGCCACCTGAGGCCTTAAATGTGGTTCCAGTCTTGGCCTATAAAAAGGCTCTCAGAGTCTCCTTGAGTGTAGCAGACCTCCTTTTCCACTTGTGTAGATCTTGTTGACCACTAGACGCCTCTACGACACAATTGAAGAGATTTTGCCCAGTTAACAGAGTTTGAGAATGGCCGTATTATTGGGATGTGAAATGCTGAATGGTTGTATTGATGAATTGTCCGCCACTTGGGTCATTCTGACCAGACTGTTAGGAGGTGTTGGGACCAGTGGATGGGTGAGGGCAAACAAGGTGACCGGGCTCAGGACACCCTCAACAGTCCACCAGTAGAGAGAAGTGTCTGATCATCCCATAAGGATGAGCAGCTCCAGCTGTTAAGTTGTCCGCCATCCAGAGACAGGTAGCAGCATCACCAGTCCCCTGTGTCTGTTGGAACCATTTCCAGGTGATTGACTGAAGGACTTTTGGTCTCACTGCACCCATTACATGTACTGTCTTTGACACCCATAGACGCCTCTGTTTGCAGTGGTGTTTTAAACAATGAAACTGGATGCTACAGAGTAGAATTGGGTTGCCTTCAGTGACAAATCCAGATTTAGTTTAAGCACTGACAATGACCATGTTTGTGTCTGCAGACCTAGGGTTAAGCTCTTTAATTCTGCCTTTGCTGTGGAGTGGCACACTGCCCCCACTACTGGTGTGATGGTCTAAGGGACCACCGCATACAACAGTCGGTCACCCCTAGTGGTGGTTAAACGGATCATGACAGCTCAGTGACTTGTTCAGGATATCCTGCAGCAACATGTGTCGCCTCTCATTGCGGCAGGGTAATGCTCGGCCGCACACACAAGGATGTCACAGGAATACCTCTACAACATTGTCACACTTCCGTGACTGCCTAGTCACCAGATTTATCTTCAATAGAACATTTATGGGACCATCTGGTATGCTAACTTCAACAGCGTATGAATTTGCACGATTTAGAGGCTCAGTTACAGTAAATGTGGAGCGATATGCCACAGGATACCATACAGAACCTGTATGCCTCCATGCCTGCCACTATCACATTTTGTATCCAAGCTATATGTGATCCAGCAAGGTACTAGAGCCTCCATGTCTGTCTGTATCACATCTTGTATCTAAGCTAGAGGTGGCCCAGCAGAGTACTAGAGCCTCTGTGTCCGCCTGTATCACATCTTGTATCCAAGCTAGAGGCAGTACAATAGGGTACTAGAGTGTCCATGCCTGTCCATATCACATCTTGTATTCAAGCTAGAGGTGGTACAACAGTGTACTTGAGCCTCCATGCCCACCCGTATCACATGTTGTATCCGAGCTAGAGGTGGTACAACAGGGTACTAGAGCCCCCATGCCCCCTGTATCACATCTTGTATCCAAGCTACAGGTGGTACAACAGGGTACTAGAGCCTCCATGCCCGCCCATATCACATCTTGTATCCAAGCTAGAGGCAGTACAACAGGGTACTAGAGCCTCCATGCCCGCCCGTATCACATCTTGTATCCAAGCTAGAGGTGGTACAACAGGGTAGTAGAGCCTCCATGCCCACCTGTATCACATCATGTATCCGAGCTAGAGGTGGTACAACAGGGTACTAGAGCCTCCGTGCCTATCCATATCACACTTGTATCCAAGCTAGAGGCGGTACAACAGTGTACTAGAGCCAACATGCCCACCGATATCACATCTTGTATCCAAGATAGAGGAGGTACAACAATGTACTAGAGCCAACATGCCCACCCATATCACATCTTGTATCCAAGCTAGAGGCAGTACAACAGGGTACTAGAACCAACATGCCCACCCGTATCACATCTTGTATCCAAGCTAGAGGCCATACAACAGGGTACTAGAGCCTCCATGCCCACCCATATCACATCTTGTATCCAAGCTAGAGGCGGTACAACAGGGTACTAGAGCCTCCATGCTCGCCTGTATCACATCTTGTATCCAAGCTAGAGGTGGTACAACAGGGTACTAGAGCCTCCATGCCCGCCCGTATCACATCTTGTATCCAAGCTAGAGGTCGTACAACAGGGTACTAGAGCCTCCATGCCCACCCATATCACATCTTGTATCCAAGCTAGAGGCGGTACAACAGGGTACTAGAGCCTCCATGCCCACCCATATCACATCTTGTATCAATGTTACAATCACACAGAGAAGGTTTCATTCTATTTCAACAACTACATCTAGAAGAGGGACTTTTTTGACAATGAGCTTATATTTCTCTAAACCTCAAGCTGCTGCTTGCGGTTTCCTATTTAATTTGATTTTTGTTACAAACCAGATATAGAACGTGTAAAACAAACAGTCAATGGAAAGCTCTCCAAAATGTAGACAGATATGTCAGAATTGTCACTTTCAACATTAGCTCGGTAGTCGTATATTCTATACACAAAGCACCATGTGAAAAAGCCTTGTGAGGACATTAATACCATTAATAAATGATTACATATTACATACCACGTTATCTTTCATACTGTATGATCGATCGCCTATTGTCAGAGGATGCTCAACAAACCTAAAAATAAACAGGCGTATTTTAGGTGAAATTAATAAACGCCATTCTGGATCCGAAAATGCTGATTCATCTGCCAAATCAATTAGCCCAGAAATGATATACTTGTGGTTTACTTTGTGAATCTGTGAAAGTCATGTGTATCACATGATCAGACAAGGTCAAATGACTGTATTACGCTACGCTGCATGAATTAACAGAACTACCTATATTGATGTATCCCTGGAAACGTATATCATGGTGCGAAATAAAGTTGGGTGTATTAGAATCTCTCCCGTAGAGTACATTCACCCTTTGCAATCCAATTTTGGATTCAGGGTTTCCTAGGGGGATTTCTCTTTCTGCCATTATACAATGGCGCCATCTGCTGGCTAGAGCCAGTACTGTAGTATGTGACATGCCAGAGAGGCTCCCGACAACAGAGCGGCCAGTAATCTACAGTAAGAATACCCTGCCGGACGTCTACCAATGTCAAATTTACTGCTAGGACCTTCCAAACTAATAAAATTAAAAAATACCTTTTATTAAATTCCTTTAAAAGAAGAACAAAACAAATACAAACAAATAAGGGGAAGATTAGGATTAAGAAGGCCACTAGTGACTAGTGACCAAACAGGTTGGAGTCGTATAATAGGACTCAACCTTAAAAAACGACAGCAACCGCCACTTCTGAAATGTGAACAATGGGAAATCGAGTCATGTGATGAAGCTCAATTGATGTACAACATTGATCATAGATCCAGAAAAGTGATCAAATAAAGTAGAATCACTCTAAATCTGGTATCCTAATGTGCGTCGTATAGTGGGAAGGACTTGCACATAAGGAGTTTGCTCTTAAAGCAAAAATGCGCGTTACCCAACGCGTTTCTCCCAACTGGTGGGTTCCTCAGGGGTTACAATGCGCTAGTTCCAACCAAAAGGTTGGGTTGTGGCTAAATTTTTATAAAGTGTGGAAGCCACACATAGTCCAGGACTGATAATCATGGACCAGTGGTCGCCAAAATGATCTGTCTCTAAATGTAAATGCAATGCAGCAAAGAATTCCAGTGCACCGCAATTTACAAAAATCAGAAAAGAATGACCTATGACGTGGCAATGATGGTCACGGTAATGGTCATTAAGAGGACAAAATTATCCTCAAAGTACAAGATGAGATCAAAAAGAGATATATAAGCCATCAGATGCTATCAATAACTTAAGCCCTTAAAGTCCTCAAGATAGATTTGCAGCTACCTAACTGATAAGAAACTATCTGAAGTTGCTAAATAGACTGATAATGCAACTCGAGTGAGTAGCTGAAGGGGACTAGCCCCTAGGTCAGGACAAAGAACTTAAAATCAAAGAAAATAAAGACAAAACGGCGGCATGTCAGTCCTTGTGGTGGAGTGACTACCAATGTCAGAGCTGTACAGCCTTCAATCAGAATGTCTTTAGACGTCAGACAGTGGATTGGAAAGGGTTAGTAGTAGAAAGTCATACCTTTATATTGGAAACATATTTCATTCAAAATGTATTTATACCGGGTTGTAATTAGCTTCTCAGTATAAATATAACATATGTAAATTGTGATTCCGCATATTCGTGTTGATAATTATTGTGGTTTTTAATTTATTCAGCTATTGCTGGGAGATAAAAGAAGGTGAACATGAAATTCAGCATTCAATTTAGTTCAAAATACAGAATGTGGTTTATTGAGTCTGCTGCTCCGATATGAGCAGAAGAAAAATTGGAGCACTTGTGAATTGTTGGAGAGCAGCAGGCGTTTAAGGGGTTGTTCAGTTATGAACTATTGATGGCTTGTCCTCAGCACAGGTCATCAGTATTAGATTGTGAAGGGTCTATTGCCTTGGACCCCCCTTGATCAGCTGTGTGCTCATGCTAATGCTTTGTGTTGCAGGCAAAGTTTCCATTCATTTCAATTTGAACTTAGCCTGTAATACCATGCCTGGCCACTGCAGTGAGATCGGAGCTGTCTGCTTCCTGCAGAAATCAGCTCAGTACAAAAGTGTTCTGGCCTGGCAAACAGCTGTCCCGTCAGACAGACCCTTGCCAATCTACTATTGATAACTGGGCTGAGGATGGACCATTAATAGTTTATAACTGGACAACCCAGTTTTCAGGCTGTGGAGCATAAAATAAAAAATAGACTGAACACAATGCCTATGTTGGTGAACAACTAACTATTGAATAACAGTGAAGATAGCACTATTTATGGGGGGAAGTGGGAAGTAGGAGTACACAGGACCACTGTTACTGGGGATGGAGGAAAGCATGAACACATAGGACCATTTTTACTGGGGATGTGAGGAAGCAAAGGCACAGAGAACCACTGTTACAGGGAGAGTGGAAGCAGGGACAAGGGGGACCTCTTTTACTTGGGGAGTGAAGCAGGGGCTCAGAGGGACAATTATTACTTTGGGGAAGGGGCACAAAGGACCACTATTACTTGGTGGGCAGGAATATAGAAGGATCATTGTTACTTTTGGGGAATCAGGGGCACAGAGGACCACTATTACTTGGGGGATACCAAGGCTCCAGAGGGATGACTATTACTTGAAGGGGGGGGGGGGGCAAGGGCATAGAGTACCACTACTACTTTGAGAGGTCATGGGCATAGAGGGACCACTCTTGCTTTGGGAGGGACAACAATCTGTGAGGTCACAGAGAGATCAGTATTACTTGGGGGGCACTAAGACATCACTGTTACTTTGTGGGGCCACTGGAAGACCACCATTACTTGGGATACACAGACCCCCATTGCTTGGAGAGACACAGAGGGTTCACCAGTAATTGGGGGTTACAGAGTGGCCACTATTAGGGGAACACAGAGAAACCACTATTATTTGGGGGGACAGAGAAGGACCACTATTGTTTTGGGGATAATATTACCTTGTTGAGAGCACAAAGGGAGTCTATTATTTCGGTGCACATAATAGGTGTTTACTGTGTGAGGGAAGGAATAGGGGCACTATTACTGTGGGGCACAAACCTGGCATTATTACTTTGTTGAGGCGCAAACCAGACATAGACTGAGTGATCACTTTGTAGTGGCAAAGAGAAGGGCACTCTTTTACTGTGAGGCACAAAGGAGGCATTACTTTATGGAGGGAACATTGGAACAATGGAGGAAATATTACTTTATGGATCTCTGAGCTGAGCTGCTGTATCTAGGCTTGCCATAGTATAATAGTTTTCAGCTGGCGTCTTGGTGATGTCGCAGTTTCCTATGAATTTGCAGGCTGTATCGGATCTCACTGGAAAATCTGATGAAATGAAGACACATCCTATCTGCTCAGACTCTCCATATTAAGACAATTCAAAAATTAAAGTGGTTATCTCACAATTTGCTATTTTTCGTGAACCTTCTGTACCCTCCTAATTACCAAAAACATATGATTTCATGTCATTAGACACTTACTGTGTGCTTTTTTCCTCCGGTTTCTGTGATCTGAATGTTTTTTTCACTCTGTTAGTTGGGTGGTCTTGTAGAACGACACAGGTGACCGCTGTTTTACAGTAAAAACTATTCCTACTCACTCTGTGCGACAATGGAGGTCTTAGGGGTTGGTACATGGTGGGACTCCTGGATAGGGATCCCACCAGTACCTAGTGTCCACGTCTGCGTATCAGCGTGTCTCCTGTCCTTTGATCCAGGCATTTTGGAGAGGCGTCTTGGAGGGTAAAAGCACTCTGGGTGACCAGGGGCTTGCTAGTAAATCAAGTAGAGGAGAAAAAAAAAGCTCCTCGCTCTAGGACTGTGAGAATGATCTCCAAACCCTCGAGCCTAGTGGTTTGTAATAACCGTTTTTATTAGATCAATTCTGCAACACGTTTCGGTGCATGTCGGCGCCTTTCTCAAGCTTGAGAAAGGCGCCGAAACGTGTTGCTGAATTGATCTAATAAAAATGGTTTTTACAAACCACTAGACCCAAGGGTTTGGAGATCATTCTCACAGTCCTAGAGCGAGGAGCTTTTTTGTTTTTCCTCTACTTGATATTCTCAAGATAGGTCATCAATAGTAGATTGAGGAGGTCCATCACCCATCACCGCCACCAAAGAGCCGTTCACCAAAGACGGCAAACCTCTGCACTGAGATGATTGCAGGCCAAGTTGCAATTCATTTCAATGGAAACTTGGCCTGTAATACCAAGGCTGGCCACTGCAGTAAGAATGGAACAGTCTGTTTCCTGCAGAAATCAGCTTAGTTCATAAGCACATTGGCCCGGCAAAGAGCTGATTCCTGGGGGATCCGGTGTGACAGACCTTCATCAAGCTACTATTGATGGCTTGTTTTGAGTATAGGCCATTGATAATTTGTAACGGGACAAACCTTTTAAATATATTATGGTAACCAAATAGAGGAGCTTTTTGAAAAAAATTTAGCTTTTTTTTCCCTCAAATCACATCTGCAGTTGAAGCAAAGCATGACCCATATTAAGCTTACCAGTAGTTATCACTTGTATGCTCCTAAACATCCAACCCCAAAACTACAGAAAAACAACTGAACTAATCAGCAACAAAAAAAAAATGGCGTCCCGGTCTTCAAATATCCCACTGTTCAAAACAACTTGTGCCGCTGATATCTTTGATTTGCTTTTTGTCTTCTCTCCACCTCATGTTGTGACAACCATTACTTTTTCACATTGGAGTTTTGGACAAATCCATAAGACTACTTAAAAGTTTTCAAACAGCAGTGATACGTACATGGAACTCTAAAGACATATATCCCAAGACTTCATATTACCTATTGAACAGATGGTCTATAAATGATCATTTCAAACCTTTGTACCATATGTTGGAATAACAGGTTCACCGCCACCGTTGTGATCAAACTATTATTTCCAACCTTTTTATCTGAAGATTACTTCTCTTCCCCTTACATTGCCTTAGAATTATCCCTGCTATTAAACAGTACCTAGGTGTTTATGACCATGGTCACAAAGCTGATTTTAGCCCCAAATAGAAATGTCACCGTGGAAAAGTGATTTTCTTAAGAGCTATATTCTTTACACCTTTACAAAGAAAGAAAGGGGACAAAAGCCTACTGCAATTTTGTACTTTCTTTCCATTTGTGAAGCAAAGGACCATAGCCTGGTTGTTATCTGTTCTATGGTCTATTCTGATACATCACCCACTCACACTGTGGTTATAATTAGGTGTTCTGCTTTAGTGGTAGTGTCAAGGATGCTTCGAAAAAACTGTTAACTTTAGATACCTGGTCATTTACTAGACGTAATTCAAAATTAGGCAACATGGAGTTCTATAGCCGTCGTTGGAACGCTGTTGGCCAAATTTGAAAAATGAATCATCATTGATCTTCTACTTCGCGAGTGAAAAGGGGTTTTCTCACCATGTCTATTGACCTGTCTTTGGACCTTCATCGATTTTGAGAAGGTTTTAGTTCAGTTCAGTTAGGCAGAATATGTCATGTTTGTATGGTCGGTTCAATTTTACAGAGACTTACCATGGCTCTCGCTCAATGGTTTCCATAACCATAATTCAATTCGAAGGGCAGACTGGCCAACCATGCCCTTCTGATTGAGAAAAGTCCGTCAGTTCTAAAGATTGTGATGGTTCCCTACAATCAATACTTTATGACTTACCCTAATGATAGAATTTAAGTACGCCACTGCATGACATGACCACCGTATCGAAAAGGTTTGGTAATTTCATCGATGACCCGTAGGCAACAAGGTAGATGTGTGCAGACTTTGGAGAAACATTTCTTGGAAGTCTTGTCCACAAAGTGCTATCCGATGTGTAGAAGTCCACTTATTACCGTATACGAGTCGTATAATGGGTAGCTCTGTTCATAGTAGAGCCCTTCCCGGAAGATGTATTCAGACTACACTTTCAAGCCCTAATATACTGTATGTGTAGGCAGCAGAATCTGGATGGGATGTACAGATGAGAAAACCGCAATCTTTAGGTGTTTAAGTGTATGATACTTTGAATACAGTAAACCATATGCAGAATCTCTTTCCTGTGGAATCCTAAATGTATGTAGCCTTACAGATATAACAGATGTACCTACTACTTCACTGTTATTAGTGAGGTAAAGCATCAAAGTAATAACAGAGTATCAGCAAACTGTAATTTATATAATCCCATTACCTCAATGGTACACTGGTTCTTTTGTCGCAACTTTCAGTCTTTTAGGAAGGATTCATCAATTAGTAATTGGACTATTTTCAGAAAACAATGTTTAACCTCCTCGAAGGATATTCATTCAAGAAAGATATTTTCATTGCAGAGTTTTAAGATTAATATATTTAACTCCGTAAGGGTCAGAGTGCTTAAGTCCTAAAGGGCCAGACACGTTTTAGCGATTTTATTCATGTGGTGGTTTTATGGTCCTATTTTTTTTTTTTTTGAGCTGCTCAACTTTTCTTGCTGCGGTTTCTTTTGTGACATATAGGACTATTTTTAATACTTGTTTTCACTGATTTGTTTTTTCATTTTTTGGTTTTATTCGGGGTAATGGGTTTCCCAATTTTTTTTTAGCTGATGTTTTGGTATAGAATTTGTATAGTCTTGTATTACATAGCTGATATGGTGATTGTTCAGGCTGGCGTGGGTGGTAGGTCTAAATAAATATATATATATATATATATATATATATATATATATATATATATATATATATATTTTATATATATATATATATATATATATATATATTTTATATATATATTTATATATATATATTTTATATATATTTATATTTATATATATACATTTTTTTTTTTTTTATATATATATATCATACATACAGTATATATAAATTTGTATTTTAGTCTGTAACTTATTTCTTTCTTATTTTTGTAACTATTCTTTTTTTTTTTTTTTTTTTTAATCTATGTAATCCATGACATCATATAAGACTTCTGGGAGACATTGACAATGTAATTTTTTCATTTAAATGTTGCAGTTTTCCACTTTAATGGTGGAATTATAATTTCAGTTTATTACAAATTGCTTCTGTCTTCTCCTCCGGGTCCTCGACTTTCTGCCAGCCACTGCAGTGGGAACAGAGCAGTTTGCTTCCTGCAGAAATCAACTCAAAGCGGGATCACAAAGGCTGAGTTACAGCTGATCGGTAGACTTTTGTCAATTTACAATTGAAGGTCTATCCTAAGAATAGGCCATCTATAGTTTACAGCTGGACAACCCCTTTAAGCTAATATACCAGTATACCCTAATATTGAAGGAAGATGATTAGTCCTTTGTTATTTATACTCTCAAGTTCAAGCCTTGATTGATGTTCCTGTGGAACATGTGCCATATCTTTACAGTTTGGACAGTGCATAGGCATAAAGGCTGTGCTTACAGCTGATCAGTCGGGGTCCCAGGCAACAGAACCTCGCCAATCTACTATTGATGGCCTATCCCATGGATCTGCCCAACTATCAGTTCTTTAGTTTAATATATTCCATTTAACTTGACAATTTGGGCAGACAGACTGCAGTGTAAAGATCTACAGCTCGCGTCCAAAAAGTTAGGGCTCAGGGAAATAAAACTTTATTTCTATTAATGACTTATTCATCATCGGTAGAGAAAGGCTGCCTGGATCCTCGATCATCAGCTGATTGAATTCAGAGTGAGCTGTGCCTGCAGTACCAACCCAGGCCACTGCACTATGGCTAGCGCTTTCTGCTTCCTCCACTGACCATAGCAACGGGGACATCAGGAATGAGCTGATTGGCAGGGATCAGAGAGGCAGGTCTCTGATGATCATTTAATAATGACCATCAAAAGAAAAAAGTTAACAATGTAGGGACACACCCCTTTGACAAGAGGAATAGTTATACCTAGTTGTCAATTTATTCATACATTTCTTGGTTGAATAACAGAGGAATAGCCCAATACAGAACTATAAGAAAATATGCCACAGAATTATTATTTTACAGGAAATAAGCGTATTTACTACAACCGATATAGAAGAAACACCAGTGTGTTCCCTTTAACCCTTTCCAATCCATTGTCTGACCTCTGAAGACATTATGATTTAAGGTTGTAAAGCTCTGATGTTGGAAGATGTCCGTTGGGGTTCTCTTACTGTATATTGCCAGCCTCTCTGCTGTTGGAGCCTATTCATCCTGTCACCTCATGCAGTACTGGCTTTAGCCAGCATATAGCGCTGTTCTACAACTGCAGAAAAAGAGTAAGCCCCCTAGGAAATCCTGGATACAAATTGGATTGGAAAGGGTTAATGAGATAATAATTGCATATTTATTTACAGATTGCACTGTTTTCTTCAGGGTGTCATTATAGTTGGGTGTACACTAGGAATCTCTGGGAAATCTTTATAATTAGCCCCGACAAGTTGTGTAGGTGTTATCTCAGTATCAGGATGAGTAATCCTCTGGATACCATTTGGAATCAATGTGATTTCTAACTTGTCTCTTCTCTGAAAGGGACTTTTTACACAGGTGGAATTTTCCACATTCTGCACCGCAAGTCGCTAAAAAAATTCCGCACCAAAATCTGCACACGGCTCCATTCGGATTTTACTGCGGAATGGAAATGGCCTAAATCAGTCGGCAATTCCGCACCAAAATCGGCAGTTACCCTTTGGATTCTGATGCCGAATTCCGCGGCTGTAAATTCCGCTGTGTCCTCCCGGACATATTCCGCCCCTATGAAAGGTTGCAGTTGAACACAGTTCCTAAAGAAGGGGAATGCCATATATAGATAACCATCAAGGAACCTGCCAACAGTTATAACTCAATACATAATTAAATGATGGATTTCAGGGATTTAAAGAAAAAAAAAAGAGAGAATAATTAAAACTTAAAACTAAATTATATGAACGTTCATTAATTGGAACCCAGGAGCAGCTTCTCTGAATAAGATGTCTAATTATTTCTTACTAGAGGTGCTCATGAGCTCCCTGTAAATTACGTGATTGTTGGATCCATCTAGGTCATAGATCTTGTGGATGCAACTAAAGCAGACTGAATGGTCCTTTTTAATTGAAGTGCTGTACATTTAATTAAAGGGAACCTGTCATGAGCTAAAAGCACTGTACACTAAGTTATGATGCTTATCGTTTAGGGGATGTGGAGTCCAACACATATCTTGGTAGTGGAGACACAATGGAAAGAGACAAAGGTTACTATGAATTTCTCATAGCAGCGCTTATCTAGCGGTATATTCTGTTGGTAGCAAAAAAAATTGGGTAACGGATTTCCTTTAAGCTTATTCCCATTGTAGTTAAAGGGGTATTCCAGGCAGGGGTGCAACTGTTGCACCTGGGCCCAGGACCCTTTGGGGGCTCATAAGGCCCATCATCTCCATATTGAAGCCTAGTAGTATGAATAAAGCATTATAGTTGGGGGCCCTGTTACAGTTTTTGCATTGGGGCCCTGAATCTTTAAGTTACGCCTCTGACTCCAGGCATTTACTATTGATGACATGTGCTTAGGAAAGTCCTCAATATATAATCAGCATGGGTCTATTGCTCAGGATCCAGACTAGTCAGCTGATCTTCTGGCCCACTGTCAGTGCAGCGTAACTGGACGTCCATATCAGCGGTCAAGGCTAGAGGTAGTAGAAGGTTTCACTCCCATTGAAATCAATGCCTTCTGTTACACTTCCTACTTCTCATTTCAGTCAGAGACAGAAGTGCAATAGAAGGCATCGTTCTCATTGATTTCAGTGGGAGTGAAGCTTTCTATTAAACTTCTGTCTCTGAATCGATGCAGACATCCGGCTCCACTGCACTGACAGCGGATCAGAAGATCAGCTGATAGGCCAAAATCCTGAGCAGCAGAACCCCACCGATCAATTATTGATGACCCATCCTGAAGATCATAGTAAATGCCCTAATACAGGGGCGTAACTAAAGGTTCAGGGGCCCTGATGCAAAAGGTTAACTGAGGCCCCTCCTCTATCTCTATCTGTACCCGTACCCATACCTAAATCATGCTGCACAGAGGCATAACTTAAAGCTTCTGGGCCCCATTGCAAAACATGTAACAGGGCCCCCAACTATAATGCTTTATTCATAGTACTGGGCTCCCTATATGGAGAAGAGAGGCCTTATGGGCCCCCTAAGGCTCCTGGGCCCGGGTGCAACCCTCTATAGTTACACCCTTGCCCTAATATCACTTTAAGAGGTTAATGAAAGGACATGCAAAAAAGGGCAATCTTATATGGTACATGAATTGAATGTAGTCTTGAGTTTTGCACCAAGTAGAGGTACAATGTATTATCATTAATCGATCACCGTGTGTTTAGACAATATGAAACAATAAAACAGATTTAATGTAATTAATTAATCTATATCTTATTTTCCCCAGTGTACAAAAAGAAGCAGAACACATTGTGTCCAGTCTCACAAAGAACACTGATGTGTAAGTAGTTCAATCTTTAATCTCAGGTGAACGTGTTTTATGCCTTTAAGAACCCACATGTTAAAGGGGTTGTCTCGCGGCAAACATCAAAATCTTACCTTACCCCATTCCCCCTGTCACCCCCCTGGCATAAAAGAGCAATTTAAAGCGGTTTTTAAGCCGCTTGTTACTCAACGATCCGACGAAATATGAACTTTAAAAAATCTTCTGCCTAAGATGGCCGCCGGTCCTTTTCCAGGGATGCACTGCTGTTTTCTCCCATGGTGCACCGTGGGTCTTCTCCCATGGTGCACCATGGGCTCTGTGCATTCCATTGCCGATTCCAGCCTCCTGATTGGCTGGAATCGGCACACGTGACGGGGCGGAGCTACGCGATGACGCGTAGAAGGGGCGGAGCCAGAACGCCGCTCGGGCCGGACCGGAGAAGCCAGAAGACCCTTCTGCGCAAGCGCGTCTAAAAACGCCAGAAGACAGCAGAATTAGACGGATCCATGGAGACGGGGATGCTAGCAACGGAGCAGGTAAGTGAATAACTTCTGTATGGCTCATATTTAATGCACGATGTATATTACAAAGTGCATTAATATGGCCATACAGAAGTGTATAACCCCACTTGCTGCCGCGAGACAACCCCTTTAAGAGATGATCAAAGCCCATTTACTATGTAGCGCGTGTTTAGATCATTGATTTAATTACAGCAAGTGATGGAGGAGAACTTGCTAAGACCCTCCACTGATCTGGAGAGCAGGGGTCCAGTGTCCACCATCATCGTCACTATGGGATTACTGCACCCCTTGTAGTGAGAAGGAGACTAAATTGAGCACGAGTCACACAAGCACGCTAATGACCCATGCATAGCTGAGATAGCCAAGTGGCAAGCGCTTGATATTTCCGTCAGCCCCATTGACATGAATGAAGCCCCAACCGTGCATGCTCAACCAACTCTCCATTCATTCTGATGTCACTATGGGGGAGAAACCCCACAGTGACAGACAGATGGTTACTTGGAATCCCCCGTTCTCGAGATTGGTGGGGGGTCTTAGCGGTGAGACCCACACTGATCAGCAAGTTATACCCTATCCTGTTGATAGGGGAGAACTTGTAATCTTGGTACAGCCCCTTTAAATGTGTCCTCAGCAACATCCGGCATACATCAGTGCTCAATGTGGTCTCTGTGCTCGCAACACACAAGACCGGGAGATTCATTTATAAAGTATTCATTTATAAAGTAGGACATTTGATGGTCCGCGTGAAGAAACTTCAGTCTGCATAGTCCCATAGGTTATAATCAGGCCAAATACGCTAGTGTGGCGGAGGCCTAAGGGAGCATTCCCATACCATTTTTCACTATGTTCTGGGACTCCCTCTTGGGGAAGTTATATTGCAGCGACCCAGACGTAGGAGGGATTAAGCAGTGGGGTAAAAATAAGATATTAGTCATGGGGCTCTATTGCTCCTCCTGGCAGATGGTAAAAATAGTGGTGTACTGGGCCGAACTACAGAAGTGGTAAAAATAATAATTAAAACAAACAAAACATAAAATATAGGCAGTTCTTAAGGCCTGCTACCCGTAGAGTAGGGTAGGGTAAGATGTTAGTTGTCGTGACTCCAGTCCATGTATTGGTAGGGACCCATTCCAGACAAAAATAATAAATATAAAAATGGGAGAACTGAACAATAATGGGGTAGTAGTCCTGGCTTTCCTGTCGCATGGTACCTCGATGTAGTAGTTGCAGGCGATCGGAAGTACTTCAGGAAGCAGAATTTAGATGAAAACAATTCCAACTTTATTTTGCTAGTTCCTTATCTCAACAGCAGTTACGTCATTCTCCATACGGTGATGTCATTGAAATCACAGACTCCATGTACATCATTCACTATAGATTGGGTTAGCTGACTTGGATCATAAAGGGTTACCCAGTGATTTGGTTGCTGACTCAACCATTGCTTGATCCTGTTTCTCTCTTCTACTAACACTCCAGCACAAACTTGATTTAGGTACTCACACTTGGCTGTTCAGACTTCCCACCACACTGTCTCTGGTAACTAGTTTCTTTGTAACGCCTTGGTCTCTATCTCAGGCTCCCCTGGACTAGACTCTCTTTAGAAGACTTGGTTAAAGATGTTCGCCTTGTTCCTCCCCAGTCTCTATCTCTGGCCTATCTTCTCTCCATGAGCTCCAGGCCTAGACTTTCTGTGTGGTTAGGCTCCAGGACTAGACTAGCTAACCCTGCCCACTCTACCCCTTTTATACTCTCCCTGTTAACCAATCCTGAGCAAGTGAAAATCTATCTACCCAATCCTAGGCAAGCTAGGGATAACTGACAGGTGATAGAACAGGATAGAGTGCATTCTGCACAGTCATACAGTGTTTGGTGGTAGGAACACCAGAAATTAACCCCTTATTGGTCAATTAAAGTGATACATACATAACTACACACATATGCACATATATACCTAAACATACATCCATGAGATAACCCAGCTCTGGGGTACTACAATATCACAGGTGCAGGATGGACCCCATTGACTATAATGGGGTCTGCCCACTTTTTGCCCGGCTGCCCAGCTTTTGGACAGAAAAAAAAGAGATGCATGCATTGCTTTTTCTTCCGGTATTTTGGACCAAATCTGCGACAGATCCTCCGATCAGTCTTAAAAACATAATGATAATACAAGACACATATGATTGCACATATATAAATTGTTAATGCTTCACAGCTGTAATCACCCAGCGTCCCCTACTTACATAGTGTCTGCGCAGAATATTCAGAATTCTGGAAAATACCTGCTTTCCAATAAGCACTGCACAGCAGCCTGATGTCCCACAGGTGTATAGGGCTTCAAATCAGCAGTTAACATTATTACCAATGATGACAACTAGAGATGAGTGAGCATACTCAATAAGGCAAACTACTCGAGTGAGAAGTGCCTTATTCGAGTACCTGCCCGCTTGTCTCTAAAGATTCGGCTGCCGGTGGGGGTGACAGGTGAGTTGCGGCGGGGAGCGGGGGGGGGGAGAGAGGGAGAGAGATCTCCCCCCCCGTTCCTCCCCACTCTCCCTCGCCGCTCCCCGCCCCCCGCCGGCACCAGAATCTTTAGAGACGAGCGGGCAGGTACTCGAATAAGGCACTTCTCACTCAAGTAGTTTGCCTTATCGAGTATGCTCGCTCGTCTCTAATGACAACCATAAATGTGAATGCAGCTCTGGACTCTAATGCAGCCTGTAATATGGGATTAGTGCAAGATTAACAACGCAGTGTATCAGAAAGCACCCAACTTTTTAAACTAGAATATAGATAAACTGTAAAATGGTGTTGAAATGAAAAAATATCCTTTTAAAGATTTTAGGTAAGAATAGGGGAACACATATGTGCAGCAGGGTAGATATGAGGTCCCACTGCCACCTTAAAAGCAGCTATTAGGTTATATGTGAGGGACTAAGGGTGGTCTTAGAGCAGCTATACACCTGAGATGCCAGGAATCATAGACACCACAATTTGAGACCTCATTACTACTACTCATTACACAGCGTCTCGTGTGGCACAGAGTGTTAAGGCAGCAGAAAAACAGTCTTAAGCTCTCGCTCACGACCTGAAGGTTGCGGTTTCAGGTAGCAGCTTCAAGGTTGACTTCCATCGTTTCGAAAAACAGTCTGTGAGAAAACGTTATGTTGTGATGTCACTCGAGGAGCTAGTCATGACTCGGTGCTTGCACCAGGGGACTTTACCTACCTTACCTAGTCGTTACATCTCCTCTTTCAGCACGCCAGGTGGCTTACTAGGCTGTTACATCCATCATGAACATTTTACATCAGACAGAAATATCTATACTCTTTACCTCTTGCCATTAATCCTGGGTATATGCCCCTCTAAATGGCCCAGTCCTTTTCCATTTCCCATCCTCCTATCACAGGCCTGTGAATCATCAAAATGAAGTCTCTACTAGTGTGTACACCGGTACACATGGTCCCCACTTACTCCTTGGTGACTGGAGGTACACCTCAACTGCATTCGATTCAGCTCTCCTGGCCGCAGCTCCATGAGTCCAGCTGCCTTCTCTCTCTGGTTCCAGTTGCCCTCATTCTGGACTCGCAGTCTCCTGCTCGAGAGACGGCTCTCCAGCAACAGTTGCTCTCATCAGAGGCGTAACTTGAAGCTCCCGGGCCCCAATGCAAAACCTGTACCGGGGTCCCCAACTATAATGCTTTATTCATAGTACTGGGCTCCCTATATGGAGAAGAGAGGCCTTATGGGCCCCCTAAGGCTCCTGGGCCCGGGTGCAACCGCATCCCCTGCATCCTCTATAGTTACGCCCCTGACTCTCATCACTCCTGCAGCATTTCCTGGTTTCCAGGCATCAGCGCAGATCCACTGCATTCTGTTTACATCTCTACCTGTCCCCCTCACAGTCCTGGGATACCTTCTTATTAATGAATCAAGCATTGGGTAACGGTCACTGTAGCTGCCTCCACCATTTGCATGGCCTCCGCCACTTTAAAAGAGTATCTCAATGCTGGTGCTGCTCTCTGTTTCACAAAAACTATGCTCTGTTCCGGAGTAGTGATGCAGCTCCTCTCCTTATATAAGACAGAGTATCCAGAATGTTCCCAAGCATCTGGGAGCAGGGTTTCACACTTGTGCCTAAGGGTCGAACGAGCTAATGAGCGAGTGACATCACTGCCAGCTTGTTCGCTCGTGCAGCCTGTTCAGACAGGCAGATGCATCGTTGGCTCATTCAAAATCGTCCAGTTGTTCACATTTGCTATAATAGTGAATGAGAAGGACTGAACAACTGCTGTTTAAACCGAACGCTAAGTGAACGAGCCAATTATGGTTTTTATAGCTTCATAAGATGAACGAAGAGCGGCAATCAAATGATTATCATTTGTTGTTCTGTCATTGGCTCACATTTAGACAGAACGGTTCGTTTCGTCTAAAAGCACCTTAGATATATGCACTTCCGTACCTGGATGAGAATGATTGCACTTTAATTTCTTAATATGATTGCTTGAATTATTGCTGATTCTTGTTCATGTTATAAACTTTTACAGCAAAAGTAAAAATAAAGTTTTAGAAAACTTTTGATTTGCTTGTTCATAAAGTATCAATATTTGCAGCATAGAATGTCAGCACTAACACAGGCTGAGAGCGGTACTGCACGAGGCAGAACAATCAGCACACAGTATAAAGAGTCCCAAGTGAGCATGTATCCGTATCTGGCTGGAAGTCACTTTAGTGTAGTGGAGATGGTGGGCCGTGTAATACAACAGTTCCGCTGCAGGAGCAGATGTTTTGATGATACCCTATTACTCAGCAGCGATTACAGAGAGGCTGTCTGCAGGGAATAGACACAGCTGCGTTAGTAACGTCAACGTTTATTTACACATTAGCTGCAAATTTATATAGATTTTTGTTTTAGGTCTTAAACTCAATTTTCGATAATTGCATTTACCGCTGCTTTATTCTGTCCTCTAGAATCCTGTGTTGTCTAAACGAGCTAATGGATGAAGATGAGAAAGACAGAGCGAAGAGGTATGTGAGGCATTGGGAGGTTTTTAGACCGTATGTGGTAGCAGAAATTCGGAATATTATATATATATATATGTGTGTGTGTGTGTATGTATGTATATATATATGTATACATATACACATTTTTTTTTAATGAAGAGCGTAATGTCATTTGTGACACAAATATATTTACTTAAACTAGATTCACACTGCATTCAGGCATTAGTTTTAACGGTATGTTTAACCCATTACAGACAAGGCCTAGTTTGGCCACAAGGGCGCAACAATTTGGGGGGATTTTCAACTCTACTTTTCAAATTCCATAACTTTTTTAATGTTTCCGTTGACATGGCTGTATGAGGGCTTGTTTTTTGCGTGGAGAGTTGCTGTTTTTATTGATACCATTTTTTGGATACAAATAATGTATTGTATAACTTTTGTTCATTTTTTGGGAAGGACAAGGAGAAAAAACGCATCAATTCTACCATTTTTTTACAGCATAAGGGTGCATTCACACGAACGTATATCGGCTCGGTTTTCACGCTGAGCCGATATACGTCCTCCTCGTGTGCAGGGGGGGGAGGATGGAAGAGCCCAGGAGCAGGAACTGAGCTCCCGCCCCCTCTCTGCCTCCTCTCCGCCCCTCTGCATTATTTGCAATGAGAGGAGGCGGGACGGGGGCGGGGCTAAGGTCCGTGAATTAGCCCCGCTCCCGTCTCGCCTCTCCCCATTGCAAATAGTGCAGAGGGGCGGAGAGGAGGCAGAGAGGGGACGGGAGCTCAGTTCCTGGTCCTGGGCTCTTCCATCCTCCCCCCCCCTGCACACGAGGAAACGTATATCGGCTCGGCGTGAAAACCGAGCCGATATACGTTCGTGTGACTGCACCCTTAGGGTGGCTTCACATGAGCGTGTTTTTGTGTGTGCATACGTGCGCACAAAAATACGTGTCTATTAGCCCCAATGCATTCCCTCCAGTGTGTTCACATGTCCGTTCTTTACAGGCTTGTGCGTGCAAAGATAGGACATGCGTGCACCATAGTGAATGCACGCATTGTTTTCAATGGAGCCGCGGCTGCTGCCGGCGGCTCCATTAAAGACAGTGGTCTGCCGGCACCCCTGAATTGTTTTTCATGGAAGGGCTTTACATATAAGCTCTTCCCTGAAAAACAATCATTTTAGCGTTAAAAAAACCCAAAAAACTTACCTCTCCGCCGCTGCTGTGTCCCCCGCGGGGATGAAGAACACATGCTTCCTTCATCCCCGCTGGTAAAAAGAATTCCCTGCAGCTGCATCTGCCACATCTGTGACAGATGCAGCAGAGGAATTCTTTAATTCCCCTGTCGCACATGACAGCTGCGGTAGAGGATCCTGCTGCCTGCAATTGATTTCAGGGGAGGGCTTTAAATATAAGCCCTTCCCTGAAAAAACAGTAAAAGTAGTGTAAAAAAAATAAAAAAAATACTCACCTTCCTTCAGCTGCCGGGGCTTAGCCGCGTCTTATCTACGCTGTCCCCGGCTCTGTGGTACTGTTCTTTGAGCAGGCGGGGATTAAATCCCCGCCTGCTGAAAGAGCTGATTGTGATTGGCTGAGGCGCTCAGCCAATCACAGGCAGCTCTCGCCGAATGAATGACAGGCGAGAGCTGCCTTTCTACATCCGCTCTTACATTGTTTACAGCAGTCAAGTGATATCTCATGACATCATCTTTCAGAACAAACACCGGGAGGATGTCAGGGCTGCATCGCTGGATCCCGGCGGCCAAGGACAGGTAAGTAAAGCTCCTTTTGTGGTTTTAACACAGCTGGAGCTATAGGGGAAATGTTGTTTGGTAAACAGACAACCAATTGCTTCTTGGAGAGTACAAGACAATATCACACTTAATATTGGGGTCTCGGTAGTAGAGGCAGTCTGGCTCAAGGTGACCTTTAAATTCTTCTTGAAATAACTTTGAGCCCGCTACACTCACCCTTATCTTTTGACAAAATACTTGTCTGGACAAGTCCTAATGTTTTTGTAAAGTATATTCAGCATCACAGGACCGGAGTATTCTTTAAACATTTTGAAATAATCATTTAAGCTTCCAAAGTGGTGAACACACTGTCATTATTTAGTCATCACGGCTTCTGCCATTCATGGTTTCAGCGTAATAAGCAGTGATATCATACTTAATTAAATTTCATATTGTCTTGATATGGCACAGACGTGAAACACCAAGTAGGATATAGTTCATTTGCTGAAATCAAATTACATATTTAAAGAAGATCTCTGCTGGAGATACCATAAGTATATAGAAGACTACAGAAAATAGTCCTAAATACTCAAGAGCTGCAGGCTAGCCCTGCCCACCCCACCCTCCGGCCAAGGAGCGACAGTTGTCTCTCTGTGCACAGTGATAAGTAGAGGGATGTCTATCAGTGGCCGGGGAGGGGTTTGAGAGTAGACTGGCTAAAAGGAAACAGATTTCTCTTGGCTGCCCCTGAAGCCAGTCTATAAACATTTGTGGTAGTCTGCAATTTCCCTATTGCGTTTTGGTTACAGGCTGCCATAAAGAAGTCTACAGCTTGTTGACTTACTGCACAAGAGCTGTTATGGCCGCCAACACCTCCTCCCACCTGCCTTTCCAGTTGCTTGCAGTTGTCAGCATCTTCCTACCCTCCATCCTATTTGTGGCAGATGCTAAACCATTTCCCCAGCTGCTACCCCTGCCTGTAGGGCACATGCACATACTCAGTGCAACTCTTAAGGGCTAGCATGCATGTCCAGCTTTCCCATCACCAGCTCTTCCTTGGTCATTTAGGGAACCTTCCCCACTGGAAAGTACCTGAGCAATAGGTTCCTCGTCTTCTAGTGAAGGTTTTGACTAATTGCTTTCCAGTTTTGACCCTCTGTGAAATATCCGGCTTTTCCATTCTCTGCCTGTCCCCAACTTAGCCTGATTATGTCTTGCCTGAACTTCGCTTGCCCCACCTAATCTTGACCTGTTTTCTGACTCTGTCCTAACCTGATCCTCTGGTACCATGCTCTAGTGCATTTTGACTTATTCGGGTAACCCTTATTCGGGTCAACTGAGACTACTCCTCAGATAACACCAAGGAGGTTCTCTGCAGCAAAGACCAGATCTCTGCAAAAAAGGGGTAAAAGGGTGAAGACCAGGGACATCTTGGAGCTCACTTCAGAATTAGCCCAAAGTCAAATCAGTCACTGACACAGGAGTTCTATGCCCACCGCATTACAAGAGCCAAATTTTGATTTTCTTAAGACTGCCCAACTCTTTGCAGACTGATTCTGATTTCCTATACAGAATGCATGCAATAAGGACATATGGCATGGCAGTATAGTGTTGGGTAATGAAAGAGCATCATCTATATACCGTAATCCCTTCTAATCATCTTCCATTGCCTTGGACTTTCCTCCCGTCATTTCTCTGCTTCAGGCCAGTAGACTGACATTCGGGAATATTACAGCATGCTTCCTTTGGTCAGAAGTGACTGTATCTATCAGCCAGTGGTTCTTTGGCTGTTTTGAGCTTTCTACAGTCATTGTGACTTTGATTAAAGACGAATTGTGGAAATACTGATGACTAATGCTGGAGCTCTATAGGCCGAAACAAAATCATTAAATGCAGCTCTTACAAAGCTGACCCGCTGGTTGCAATCATAGGCACTTACTGAAATCCACATGACTCGGATTGAAATCCCTACATTTTGTGTGATATGACAGGCGATTAAAAGGACAAAATACCTTGTTATATGGCTTCCAAAATCAACCATGACAAACTCCAGTCCTTGAGTGACACTAACAAGTCATGGTAAAGGGATAAACTGTAGTTTATATAGTTGATGAATTTATATCTATTAATTCTGCATTCGAACATGGTCATCTTATCTATGGACAATACCTTAAGACATATAACATCATGGGACATATATCTGATTTTCTACATATCTCCATTGAGGATACATGAATTCTACATTATTTTCCAATACTTCTTGTTGTCTGGGTGAGTGCAGATTAAAACTAGCCTGTGTGGGACAGTGAGGCAGTGTATTGTATAGCAAATAGGACTTCCTGTATCTATGGCTTATGCACCTAGTCTAAATGGTAGACCCCTAGATAGGAAGTCAGGTGGCTCCTACACAACCTTAAATTCAAAAGCCTTCAAAATACAAATATGGGGAAAACAAAGAAAAAAAAAACATAAATTTTGCAAAATTGTCCAATACTAATTGATGTATATTTATACAGTCAATGTAGATAGTCTATATTATTTGATAGAGTTTATAGATTTTGTCAGAGTAACCCTTTAAATTTAGATTTTGTAATACGTTTACGGAGATCTGGGTTTTCTCATGTGTCCAAATTAATTAACGATGATCATCGGAGAAAGAACAAGATACATCAACTGTGTGAAGTCCCTGCTGTGCTCTTTCTAAAGAGCTCAGCCCAGTTTTAACTTTATTTATAGTGGGAGCAAACAAAGATTGTATAGTTATCTATTGTGGGGAACCACCTTCTTGAACTTAACAAATCATGATAAAGTTTAAAGAATAATTATGTGACTTGTAGCCCACACTATTCTAGTAAGGGAATGCAGACACAATGACCAAACATGGTCTTCAGGAAACACTGCTTCTACCAGCTTCAATAACAGGGCAGTGAGACTAAATATTAACTCTAAGAAAAAGTGTAACACAGGTCATCCTAATAATTTCACAACTCTCATAAAAGAGCAGTCTTCATTATTGTGTTACAGACAATTATGGTCTTTGGTCATTACATATCTTGTAACACTAAGGTATACACCTTACCAAAAATTGAAAAAATAGTAATCTGTTAGTACAATCTATGTTAAAAACTATGAAAACTTTTACTTGTGAAAATTCACACATATCTTACTAAGCCCTTGCAGAATAAAAGATGCACTTATCTGTTTTTATGCATTGAGTTTTCCCTCTCATGCACTTAAAAAGCCTCATACTTGGTTTGCGGTCTCTCTTAAATCCATGTTTCTGGCTCCTGGCATTCCTAGCACTGATTAACTGGTCTCTCTTATGAATGTGCAAAAGCTCAGCTCATCTTTCTTTGCCTCTTTTAGGGGCTGTGTAGCATAACCACACCCACTCAGTACTACACAGCTATCTCTCCATCTCATACTCTCTCTGAGTAGCTGCTGGTCCATTCCACTTCTATACAGCCCTCTATAATACAAGCTTTCTCTGCTCTCTGTCTTCCTGATCTCCTCCACCATCCCCTGACACTGCATGCAACCCTCTGTAAAAGCTCAGTGGAAAGGCAGTCATTCCAATTTTACAAAAAAGAAGGCTATTGGAGTTGATGATATAATTTACTAAGATTTCAGTCCTCCAGTTTGCAGTGCTTTCAAAAACAATACAGGCACATTATATGGATAGTATCCTGTATGAAGAAACAAATTTAGTCTATTAGTGATCTCAGAAGGTTTGCTATGTTATTATAGTAATGTGATGATAGTGAGATGTGAAAAGAGACATCACGATTTGTTCTTTTGGAGGGCGGGGAGGGAAGGAGATATTGTTAAGGTTGGGTCCAAAGTTTTTTTTTTTACCTTTGTTCGACTCTGTGATAGGAGCCAAATAAAGAAAATGACATAAGTGCCAGACCCAAAAATTCACAAACTCATATAGGATCTGACCAACCACATTGACTACAATGAAGTCTTTCCGCCTGCTACCATGCCACGCAACATTTTCCCAGATGAAATAGCACAGCATACTGTGCTATTTTTTTTCAGGATTTTGTGTTGGATTGGCGCCCCAGGCTCCAAACAGAGCCGCCTCCTGTGCAAATGTCCAAGATGTGTTAAATTACTCACTTGATTTTGTACAATGTTTTCTCAAATCAGAAAATTATGTAAATTTGGGAATTAAGTAAATCTTGCTACAGTCTCCGGCAGCCGCTGGAAACCAAGCGGGATGTGGTCTATGCTAAATTGCATAACTGTGCTGTTTTAGGTGCATCCCTCTACGGAGCAGTTAGTGTATTATAATTATAGCCTTGCATTGGCCATATAGTCTAGCCTTATAATCTAACCAATGCCCTACATTGTTTTGCTACTCTAAACACACTTTCCATATAATGGTTTCATTTCAGGGCCTCACGGAATAAATCTGAGAAGAAAAGAAGAGACCAATTTAATGTCCTCATTAAGGAGCTGTGTACCATTCTGCATGGTCATGGACACCCCCTCAAGATGGACAAGTCCACCATTCTCCAAAGAACTATTGATTTCTTACAGAAACAGAAAGGTATCCCATACTGCTATGGCGTTACATGGTGTAAAGTATTCTACTTAGTAAATATGTCATTGAAATTCGTGTTTGTCTCTGTCCTAGAAATCACAGCACAGACGGAAGCCTGTGAAATCAGGCAGGACTGGAAACCTTCTTTTCTTAGCAATGAAGAGTTTACCCAGTTGATGTTAGAGGTAAGACTTTTCAAGAAGTTATAAAGTTTACTATATCATTACACTTTCACAGATGGGATTGACTTGTCTAAAACAAATGGTGGTCACCGAGTTGGTTACTTAAAGTTTGACTGTAGAATCTGCTCTTAAGGAAAGCCCTCCTGACATGCCTATTTTAGTGTAGACTTGTATTCCCCATCAAATGGCATTGCTGGAGCTTCTTATGTTAGAACGCTGTGTAGTAATCTTCTCTGTTACTCCTCTTAGAAATATATGGACAAATTGACGACTGGGTATCAAAGTCTGACATTGCCTTATCAGTGTTGACATTGTCAGACGGTTTAGACTGAGTTGGTGCTATAGTACCACTCTGATATCGGACCAGGTTGTGTTTGGATAGTCATCGGTGGCATGGAAGCAGCTAACAAAACAATGGACTCGGCTTTCTGTGAACTCAGGGAATGTAAAGGTATCGGTACAAGCTCTGTGATGAAGGGGGCTTTCCGCTGGTTCAGTATTGGTAAAGATGTCAATGGCAAGCTCATGGTACACAGGACTCTCTGACACCTCTCTAGCATCAGGACTTTCGACAGCTAGCATGTTTCCTTAGCGGGCATCAGAAGGTGGTAAACACTGAGACTCATGTAGATCCATCCACCTCCTTTCTAAGTGCACAGAAGCATACTCGGCATAGAACAGTCGATCACAAGAATGCCACAGGATCATTTTGGACAAGGGAGTAGAACGTCTCTAACTTCACATTGCAGTTCCGAAGTAACTTTTATTAAACCGTAGCTCAGTCTCTTGCAGAAAACTTTCCCCTAACTGGCGGCAGCAGGGTACACACACTGGAGTTGGTCACACTGGTCTCTCTTTCTCTCCCGGTTTGTTGGTTCCTTCTCTCTAATTTTCTCACCGATCTCTCTTGGTCCCAGGTTTTTGATACTCTGTTACTTGAGACCGTTTTCCTCTTTGCAGCAGACTTCCAACAGATACTACACATACCATTATTACCGTACAACCAACTACAGTAGTTAATCCTCTCTCTCTTTTTCTCTTCTCTAAGCTCCTTAAAGCTTTTCAGACTTCAATCGGCCTCAATCTCCATGTTTGGGGCCTCTCATATTCTTCTCTGTAGTAGGCCTCTCTCTGAAACCCATGGGAATATCTTTTTTCTTTTTGCTTCCATATCCACTACAACTCCACCCACCCGAAACTTTTTTTTTTTTAATTTACGAAAACTTACTGGCCCTCTTCAGATACTACAGCAGAACAGGAAGTGGAGGAGGGGATGAGTCATCATGCTCATTAAAGTCTATAAAAGCAGAGGGGAGAGGGGAGGAGTTTGAGATAAGGTGACTCCCAATGATCTGCTGTTAGAGCTGTTGGTTAATGCTTTGCTGCTATTTACTCCCATCTACACTGCTCAGTATTGCTGTACACTGTAATACATGATGATTTTGTGTCTGTGTGTTACAGACAGAGAGCATTAGTTGTCGTTCTCTGTGCACAGTCTACAGAGCACAGCACAGTAGCAGGCACCTTCCACCAGTTGAGAGAAATGAAAATCAGAGATAAAGCCTGCAGTGGGGAAAACTGTGAAAAATGCAAGATACAAGTCATATAACGGTCAGAAATAGTGTAATTCCTCAGGTACACACACGGAGCCTTTTCTGAAAAGTTAGGCACATTTTAATGCTGGTACATTGTCCAACCTATGTTTAACCACAGAGCTGGATTGAAACAATGTCACCATTGTATTTTAATTAAGCAAGGACTGCAGCTGCATGGAGTGTGTATGTTCTCCCCTTGTTTGCGTGGGTTCCCTCTTGGTGCTGCGGTTTATTTCCACACGTAAACTTGCAAGTGGGCGAATTTACATTGTGAGCCCCTATAGCGACAGCTAATTTCAAGTGATATACAGCACTACGGAATACACTATCCTAACAAAAGTAATTGGACACCTGAGCAAGGTGTATGTATGTTAATATTAGTGGGATCTTCTTAGGTCCTAATGACATGAAATATTCTCTGTGGGATACTTTCTCTCAGGATTAATTTCCCTCGATTCATCCTGCGAATGTCTGGCAGGTTCTCTCCAAAAAAGATGCATTGGCTTGTCTACAATGGTGCAAGGTGCACTTTCATTGGACAGTTGAGTAATGGAGGAACATTCTATGGAGGGGTGAATCACGCTACTCTATCTTCAAATCAGATTGCTGTACGGAGGAGCCCAGGGGAACACCTTTTGCCTGAGTGTATTGTGCTAACAGTTAAGTATGATGCGGGTCCCCCTATGGTCTGAGGATGGTTTATGTGGCATGGCCTCGATCTGTTGCTTGTAGTGACAAGAACCATGAACATGGAGGTGCACCTTGACTTTCTAGACAATGCCGACAATATGACAATACTCTGGAAACGGTCAGCAATACCTCCAACAAGACAACGCGCCTTGTCACAAATCCGACACTGATATGGATGTTCCACGATTCGACTGGCTGCAACCTACTGAGCATCTCTGGGACAGTTCAGAAAATTTGAACAGCGTACATTTAATTTTGAGAGAACTCTCCAGACCTTTGCAGGATGAATGTAGGGAAATACCAGCTGAAGTGCATTAGACATTAGCAGAAAGTATGCCACGGAGAACATCCAATGTCATTAGAGCCAAAGAAGGCTGACTAAGTATTAACATATGTAAATAAATACTACTTTTGATTCTTGCTCGAGCGCCCAGTTACTAGGATAGTGCATGATGTACAGGTGGAGCACCATATTCTTCAGTGCTTTAATAAATCTACTTCAGTGTGTATGGCAGAAAGCTGGAAGACATATCTCCGATTCTTAAGCCAATTGGCCAGTATTGATGATGTTCTTCTTTTCATAAAAACCCTGTTTAGACAAAACGAATTGCCAACTAAAAATGTAAATGAATCGGTGAGCCTGAGAACACCGGTCTGCAGAGTCCTCCTGTCTGCATTAACAAACTGGATCCTCTGCCTGTGTAACCAATTTGCATGCGTTAGAAATCAGTGCCAGCTCTTCCTTAGTCATCAGGCTAATTTATTCCGAGGAACAATGAATCGTGCTCTGCGCATAATCCAGCATTTTTTTTCTGTTTTTGCACTTGGGCAAGTGGAGGCATAGTATGTCAAGAGGAAAATACTTGTTTTCTCTGTGAAGAAGGGAGTGGGCAGAGCTGGCATCAGTAATTCTGCAATTATAATGGTAATAGCGCAAGCATTTGAAGAAGCTGTTCCACAGGCGCTGCTTGCCTGAAGGGTAATACAGGCTTGGCACCACTCTGGGAAGGAGGAAGGAAATGCAGAGAGGGAATGATAATGAGCACGGCGGAGCAGAAGAACATGGTGTGTGATCTGGTCAGCCCTGTGTCTCTTGGAGAGTGACCAGAACTAGCAGGTCAGACTGCAGCTCCATGTAATCTATATGGCTGCTGCATAAACCCGAAGAAGTATTTGTACTAGCAAAATCCACATGTGGATTAACTAATATTACTTAGACAAGCGTATGCATGAATCCGATCGTCTCAGCGCAACGCATTGGCGCAGTGAACTAGGTTGATTTGCATGCGTATCGGTGCATTGGGTCAGGAACGCTATCTTTTCTACCTAGACGGTGAGGAGACTTATAAGGCCATGCATGCTCCTATGGGTAATATGCAAATACTAGCTTCCAATAGGTGGCGCTGCAGAGGTATTGTTCCATCGCGGTGCATTGTATTGGACTTTTTTGCGCATGCAAACACAGTTCATATGTGTATGTGACACCCCTCGCCCTGATTTAAAGCCTAATGAAATCCAGATGTGTTTTATTCTTTTACGGAATTACACTGCGTATTGCACATTTACACACCTTCCATAGACTTCTATGGGGCCTTTTGGTGCACAAATATGCAGAAAGTTACAGAAGGTACTATTGTTTTGTGCGCAACTGAAATGTGCACAAAAAAATCGTTAATGAGATCATCAATGGGTTGAAATCAATGAGTTCTATTCTCTGGGTATTGCGCATACTAATTCCACGCACGCAATGACGTCTGTGTGAAGTCTACCTTAGTCACCTTCATTCTACCTGCCCATAAAAAATGACAGATGGGTGACAGTCAATTTATACTTAGTCGACCCTTATGTGGCAGCTGCCCAAATCAGAGTTTTTATATTCAGTTCGGGTAGAATGATAATAGACAAATTCTGCATATTTGTGCCAAGTCTGCATTGTCTTGCTATGAGCTATATACTACTTCTATCTGTGTGCTCAGCATCTTGATAACTCCTTTCTGTAAGGCCGCTTTCACATTTTCGGTGGAACCTCCGTTTGGAGGTTCAGTTGCAGATCCAGCACAAAATGCCAGAAGAAAAAGGACAGCTAAGCGGAGACCAAACAGACCCCATAATAGTCAATGGGGCCTATTCGTCACTGTTCGGTTCCGTCATAAGACAGATCTGTTCCGCCAGGAGATCCCCTTTTCCTGCTCCCTGAACCCAGAAGTAAAACGGAACCCCCGACGCAGATGTGAAAGCAGCCTTAATCATACGACAGTATGACCTGCATATTTAGTATTGGGGTATCGTGTCATATGAGCCTACAAGCCTCGTGTGGTGCAGAGTGTTAAGGCAGTAGATATTCAGTCCTAAGCTCTCGCTCACGACCTGAAGGTTGCGGGTTCAATTCTTCAGTCTGAATAAGCCCTAATGGATATATCCTCTCATGACAGCAAAAACAGATTGTTGCAAGCTTTATTCAGATGAATGCAACAATCGCTTTCTGCAACACATCTGATGCCTGTGACCTCACCATTAATGGGAGCCTATCATCAAGTATAAGCACCATAAACTAAGTTACGGCGGCTTCAGATATATTTGCGCACGCACAATTTACACATGCACATTGCAGAGAGTAGAATCTACTGATGTCAATGATTTTTTTCACATGAACGATTTTGTTTGTGCGCATTTCGGTCGCTCGCAAAAAAAAAAATAGGACCTGCTCTTTTTCCCTGCGTATCTGTGCACCAAGGATCTGCATAGAAGTCTCAAATGTGCAATACGGAAGGGGATGTGTGAAACACTGTACAAAACTGCGGGGAAAAGAACACATCTGGACCTCATTAGGCTAAATAGGCTTTTAAATCAGGGTGGGGGGTGTCATGCGCACATATGAATAGGCCCCGCTTCAAAATGTACCGTACTATGCGCTGATACCTGCGCAAATCAGCCTAGTTCACTGCGCAAATACGTTGCGCTGAAGCGTACACAGTTGTGCATACAGTCAGCTGAGGCTGCCCTTATGTTGCTTATAGTTTGGGTGATGTGGAGTCCGGGAAGCTTCTTTTCATACTCACATACAGGGGCGTAACTATAGAGGATGCAGGGGATGTGGTTGCACCCGGGCCCAGGAGCCTTAGGGGGCCCATAAGGCCTCTCTTCTCCATATAGGGAACCCAGTAAAGCATTATAGTTGGGGGCCCTGTTACAGGTTTTGCATTTGGGCCCGGGAGCTTCAAGTTACGCCTCTGCTCCCATGGTCCTCCGTTCTTGCAGTGTTCCCCAGCAAAGTCAATGCGTGCAAAGCAAGCTTGACTCTTCTCAGTAGGCTCTGAGCATGCATGCCCGTAGAGATGAATGAGACTGTGCATGCACCGCCTTCTGAACAGAGTCACGGGTATACATGGGCTGAATTTTCTAGGGAACCCTGTAAAAATGGAGGATTGGTTGAGTATGAAAAGAGGCTCCCTGGACTCAACGTCACCTAAACTATAAGCACCAGAGGTGTAACTTGAAGCTTCTGGGCCCCAATGCAAAATCGGTAACAGGGCCCACAAATATAATAATAATCTGCTTTATTCATAGAACTGAATGAAGAAGAGAGGCCTCCTGGGCCCGGATGCAACCGCATCCTCTGCATTCCCTATAGTTACGCCACTGAAAAGCACGATAACTTAATTTATGGTGCTTGCAATTGATGATAGGTCCACTTTACATTTGGCTTAGGGCAAAGTGTAAAGGCCCATTTACATGCAAGGACAATCTTTCAAGCAATTGAAAGATTGAAAGTTTTAGTGATCGGTTTGCATAAAGTGTTAATGGGCACTAATATCCATTAGCACTTTATAATCTTCATTTGCATTTAAATGAGCCTGTGGGAGCTGTTTGCAAATCCCAGCATGTGGTCTGACCTCTGCACACAGCTCCATTGTTCTGACATGGGCTGTCCGCTGAATATAATTTAATTCCTGACTCCTGTGCAGAACACAGCGTGCGGTCCCTGTTATCCACTCTCCGGCTAAACTATGCATTTTATAGTAAGCTCACCCTAAAATCATCATACAGCTGAAAAATAAACAATGGCGGCATTAACACGCAACAATTATCACTCATATGCTATCGTTTGAACTAATTTTGAGCAATAATCGTTGCGTGTAAATGGGCCTTTACAGTCACCGTGATTGTGTTCTACTTCAGCTCTAGTAACAGACACCACTACATGTCTCCCCATTCTAGCCTAGCAGAGGGGACTGTCCAAGATACTGGTTAGTCCCATTCTGCATTTTCCTGGATTCATCAGAAAATCAGTTACCAAAAGTTGGCCAAAAGTTCAGCTTCACTTTAATTAATGCCATCCTTTATGATGCGGAGAGGGAGGAGCCGTCTTCTTTCTAATTTTAGGAGGGGTGCGGCGTGAGCTTATAAATTCACATTGCAATTAAACTTTTACTCATATTGTTTTACGGTCTTCAGATTTTCGGAGATTTACTTATACATAAAAGTAAGAATATCACAGAACAATTCATCTACCCGACTCCAGATGTCTCAGAGTTCAGAGACGGTAACAACAGAGAGAGACACAAATATCTACACAAGGGGCTCCACGGGGAAGTGCTTATATTTAATGCGCTATTTTTATATAGTGAAAAGCCTTGGTTTTCCATTACACTGGTAATGTCCCATTGTGTGAATCCCCATGCTGAGTCTTTCAGTGGCCACATGTTACTTTGTTGGACGCAGCAGGGCATACCTCCAATATAGTAGAAACTGCCCGAGAAGCGTTGAAGAGTTGTAGTAAGAAGATGCCCACAATGCATCGGTAGCGCTCCTACTCTTCGCGTTCGCATGCAAGCTGACATAAAAGGAGAAGTTGTAGAACCCAATAAATCAATGGAACATGCCAGCTATAATGTGCATTCTATTATCGCTGTAATAGCCAGCATAGCACTTTTCACAGAAAATGGAGAAATGTTCTTTATTTATATGTATGTGTTAAAAAGGCATTTGGAAAAGAAAAAGTATCCGAATCCAGTATTTACGTCTTTAAGGAAAGACGTCAATGAAAAATCAGCTGTCACGTCGTGTTTGTATGTGAGATATGGGGAAAAGTTTGTACTTTCTGGATCTGCTGTTACAGTATGGTTTCTACATTGTAATACCCTGTTTCCCTGAAAATAAGACATACCCTGAAAATAAGACATAGCATGATTTTACAGAATTTTTGAGGATGCAAAATGATTTTTCAGGCTTTTTGAGGATGCTTGAAATATAAGCCCTACTCCAAAATTATGCCCTGCTAACAGTTAATTTAAAAGGTCAATTTAAATAGTGTCCAGGCAGCTATACATGTAAAAAAGTTTAACCTTTTTGAACAAAAATTTATATAAGACACTGTCTTATTTTCAGGGAAACACGGTAGCTTGTAGCTGTTGCCTCCGTGACTCACGTTGGGAAAGATGATAACCACATGTTAAAGGCGTTTACCCACCAGTAGGAACCGAAAAAATTCAGTTAGTACACACTTTGGAATTTCATAAAACAAAGAGGATTTATTGAACAGCTCCTGGTGCAAGCAGTATGGCGACGCTTCAGGCACGCACCCTTTAAGAGCGAGAGTAGGCTGGAATAGGGATACAAAGTCGCCTCCGCACTCCAATGTGCACTTCATATAATAAGATTACACCTGGTCTGCTTAAAAATGTTTTACTTTTTAGTATACATGTACACCTTACATCTATTCCTGCCCTATGGCTGGCGCAGGCTATGAAGATCATCCCTCGCCATTTGCAGCGGGAGGCAGCTTTGACTGACAGCGGGGATCAGTTAGAATACCGATCAGCGCAGTTAACCTTCCTACATGCACCGAGCAATGCTGATTATGGCATGTAAAGGATGATGGTGACGTCATCGACACTCCGCCATGTAATTGTGATTAGCGATAATGCATTGCAGTAAAGGAGTACTGCAATGTATTATTAGTGTGGTCATAGCCATGCAGGTTTAACCCTTTCCAATCCAATTTAGGATTCAGGTTTTCCTAAAGGGCTTCCTCTTTTTGCTGCTATACAACGGTGCCATCTGCTGGCTAAAGCCAGTGTGTGTGTACCAGAGAGGCTCCGACAGCGGTGTGGCTGGCAATAGACGGAAAGAATACCCTGTCGGACGTCTTCTGACATCGGAGCTGTACAAGCTTCAATCAGAATGTAGGAACACATCAGACAGTGGATTGGAAAAGGTTAAGTCACCTAGAGGGACATAAAAAATATAAAGAAATAAAAATGATTAAAAAAAAAAAGTTAAAAAGAAAACACCTTTGCTGCGCACTTTCCTTCTTTGTTTAAAAAAAAAATTGAGAACGCTTGTTTGGTATCATCGACTTCATAACGAGCTGTTCAATAAATTGAACATACTTTTTATCCTGCATGCCAAATGCTATAGAAAAAAAGGGATCAAAGAAAGTGACCAAAAAAGAATTATGTATCCCAAAATTGTACCAATAAAAACGACAGCTTGATGCGCAAAAAAACAAATCCTCACAGAGCTCCGCTGACGGAAAAAAAAATATAAAGTCCTGAAAATGCGACGATACAAAAAAATAATTATTTTCCAATAAAAGGATTTTCATTGGGCAAGAATGAAAAACCTAAAAAAAATATGTTTTTATGTATATAATTTTGGGATTATCCAGCCCGCGGAAAAAAATCATCATGTCATTTGTGTCGTACGATTGAGACTACCTACACACGGGCCCGTGAAACTCGGCCCGATATTGCACTCGTGATTTACCCGCAATTTTCAGGTAAAAGTGCCTCGCATCGCATCTGTGAAATTCTAATCTACTCACGCGCGTTTCACGCACAATAGAGGATTGGAAGCGTTTTCCATTGATTTCAATGGGAAACTTTGCATCGCACTCGGAATGCTCATCACACGGCATGTGAGGTCTCATTGAAATCAATGGGCGATGCGTTCTGTGGAACACTAAGAAATCGCTCACGTATAAAAGACTCCATTCAAAAGAATAGGGTTCATAATCGCGCGAGATTTGTGCGACTCGCATCGCACAAATCTCGCATAAGTTTCACAGACGTGTGAAAGCAGCTTAAGGGCTTATTCAGACGACCGTATATCGGCCGAGTATTCACACCCGGCCGATATACGGTGTCCCTCTCTGCAGGGGGAGGAGGCTGGAAGATCCGGGAGCAGTGCACTGAGCTCCCGCCCCCTCTCCGCCCCTCTGCACTATTTACAATGGGAGGGGCAGGATGGGGCGGGGCTAAGTCTCGGAACTTAGCTCCACCTCTGTCTTGCCCCCTCTCATTGCGAATAGAGCAGAGGGGCGGAGAGGGGGCAGGAGCTCAGTGTACTGCTCCCGGCTCTTCCAGGCTCCTCCCCCTGTAGAGAGGGACGCCGTATATCAGCCAGGCGTGAATACCCGGCCGATATACAGTCGTCTGAATAAGCCCTAAGATTGTAAAAAAAAAAAACCCAACAGAATTGATGAGTATTTTTCTCTTTCTTTCTTTTTTCTCCCAAAAAAATTCATAAAAATTATACAATGCATTATATGTACCCAAAAATAGTACCAATAAAAACTACAGCTTGCCACGCAAAAAACAAGCCCTCATACGGCCATGTTGAAGCACAAATAAAAAAAAAAGTTATGGCTTTTAAAAAGTAGAGAAGAAAATACCCCAAAATGCGTCTAAAATAGGGGTTAAATGTAGCAAAAACAAACCACCCTATAATAGCTGCAATCGGAGAACTTCCATGTTTAGACCAGCTAAAGTTATTATGTGTTAATGAGAAGGAACGCCGTTGAATAGCGAGTAGTAACATTTTCGAACACCATTGCCGTCGCTAGGACTTTTCTCGTTTCTTTCCGAAGCCGGCTGACAGCTTTATTACTGAAGGTAAGTACCTGACGGCTGTAACAACAAAGACGAGACAATTCTCCTAAAAGTATATGGTGATATGGATCTGACAATTAGGATGATGGGATTGCTGTGACATTGGCTTCTGGTATACATTCAGTGTGATATGGAGCTGACAGTCTCCTCTGAGTGTGACAATGCTGATACCAACCCGCAGAATGTAGCAGTGCTCATTGCCTTCCCTCATTTCAGAGCTACTGTCTAGAATGTGACGCTGATTCCGGGTAATGGTTTGGCGCTCCAGGCTGATTTTAGCCTTCTCTAAAAATAGCCATAGATAAAAATAAATTGAATTGTCATCTATACGGTCTGGAAATAGCAACTCCGGGCACTTTCCAAAAAAATCAATGTTCTGAAGATTGAATTTGTGTTTCTGTTTCTTAGGCCCTGGATGGGTTTCTAATTGCGTTGAACACGGACGGCATGATAATCTATGTTTCGGACAGCGTTTCGTCTCTTCTGGGTCATTTACCGGTAAGTTATGGCATTTAACAATCTAGTTAGGTAGGTAGATAGATTCAGTAGATCCCTGCAGGTGAAATGAAGTATTACATATGAATGGGCTACATAGCTGCATTAAGTCCTCCAGAGCAGACGTTTGTCTTTGCTTTTGGCTGTGGATGCTCAGGACCAACCTCTATAACTTACATGTAAGCTAATAGGACAAATAGACTGGAGTTGTCCTAATGTGGCCAAAACGTAACCCCCTAACAGTCACATTAACATTTGTAAAACCCTCCCTACAATTTTTTATTTCTATTCTAGATTTTTGAATTATTGATTCATGTAAATAAATTTGGCATAGTTGTCTAAAAGGGTTGTCTAGTTATAAACCATTGACGGCTCATCCTCAGGATAGGTCGATAGTAGATCAGTAGTGGTCTGTCATCTGGGAGCCCTGCCAAATAGTGGTTCTCTGGACCATTGTACTTGTGCGCCTAGTTAATTTCAGTAGGAAGTAGACAGCTCCGTTCTCACTGCAGTGGCCAGGCTTGGTATTACAGGTTAAGTTCCCATTCGCTTCAATGGAATTGTGGCTTGCAATACCAATCCTGGCCACTGCAGTAAGAAAGAAGCTGTCTGCTTCCTGCAGAAATGAGCTCAGTAAAGGAGCACGTAGACCCAGAAAATAGTTGATCAGTGGAGGTGCTAGGTGACAGATCCTAGTCTAAGTCAATGTTAATCTTTTAGTGACTTAACTAATTTTAGCTTAGGGCTTATTTACACGAGTGTATATTGGCCGGCGTTTTCACAGCTGGACGATATAGGCTTCCATCTAAGTAGTCCCCCCTTCCCTCCCCCTCACCGGCTCTCTGTCTCTCTCCTCCACTCCGCCATTTGCAATGGGAGTAGGCGGAATGGGGTGGAGCTAAGATCTGCTCTGTCCCGCCCACTCCAATTGCTGGCTATGGACAAGGGGAGGGGCAGGAGCTTAGCTCTGCCCCCATCCCGCCTACTCCCATTGCAAACTGCTCAGAGGGGAGGAAAGAGGCAGAGAGTTGGTGAGGGGTAGGGAAGGGGGGGCTTGCTCAGATGAAAGCGTATATCAGCCAGCCGTGAAAACGCCAGCCGATATACGCTCATGTAAATTAGCCGTCAGTCACATGAACGTATTTACGCAGCATATTACACACTTAACATTTGCGCGCACAATACACCGTGAATGAACCCATTGATTTCAATGGGTTCATTCACATAAATGTATTTTGCTTGTTCACAAAATTCGCAGCATGCCCTATATTCCTGCGCAGGTAAAGAGCACATATTGAGCTAATTGCACTAATTGCCCGTTTTAATTAATGGGAGCATGGTTGTGTGTTTTTTGCACACGCTTTCCCTTCTGTGTTCAGTGGTCATAGACTTTTAATTACTTTATCAGTGTAGTTCTATAAAACCTTGTATCTTGCGGGATGAGTTCCAGTTATTATAGGATCCATTTTCAGGTACATATAATGTATTGGATAACTTTCATTAACTTTTTGGTGTTAGGTAATGGAAAAAAAGCATTTTGGGGATTGATGTTTAAGGTGCTCACAGGGTGCTATGAGTTGTGACAGATGAGGTTTCCTCCCTACTGAACATGACAAAGTATCTTTTTGTACCAGTCAGATTTGGTGGACCAAAGTATATTTAACTTCCTGCCGGAGCGGGAACACGGTGAAGTGGCTCCACGTATACTTATGACAGAACCAATCACTTCAGAGTTTTTCAACAGTAAGTCAACGTCTATTAGATCATGATGTATGAGATTGTTGTTCTTGTATAGGATATAACTAGAGATGAGCGAGCCTGCTGGGATAAGGCAGTTACTTGAGCCTCGCTCTTCTCGAGTAACTGCATTGTCGTCCGAGCCTGCTCGGACGGGGGGAGAGAGATCTCTCTCTCCCAACCCCCACCCCCCACTAACCCCTGCTCACCCCCGCCGCCCCCCCCCCCCCCCAAGCCTGCTCAGACAAGAATACAGTTACTCGAGAAGAGCGAGGTGCAAGTAACTGCCTTATCCGAGCGTGCTCGCTCATCTCTAGATATAACCCATACAGGTCTGATGCCTAAAAACAGACGTATTATTGGATGTTATGGTTTAGGATATTGCATATAATGAGTGATAGTGTAGCCACAGCCCTGGTGGTCTAGGGGGGTCGAGCAGTTTATAGGTAATCTCTTGTGGTTTACGGTGGCTCTTTTGTTACACTCAGGTCAGTTTAAAGGGCTACACCAGCAAAAACACATTTACCATCACAACCCCCTCACCTGATCTGCAGTTTGACATACAGTCTACTTTGTATTATGCAGTCACTTCCAAGCAGTGCAGCCCCCCTGTCTGATACTTATCAGGCACTATCTTGATGCTAAGAATACATGAGCAGCTAGAGACTGTACCATTTCTGCTGCAGAGAAAACATGGACATTACCTTCTATATTCACCTAAATAAGCTACAGAGTATAACTATACAGTCAGGAGGATGAGCTGTGATCCCCTCTATTATAACTGTGTGACAGAAAATGTATTATCATCATCAGTAATGTGACAGGAAAATCTGCATCCTCCTCTAGGCAGTTTCTTTGGTGGGGATTATGTAATAGCATCACACAGACTGAGAAATTGACTAGAAACTGAACACATAACCCCAAGTATACCTGAGCTGGTCAGAATTGATATCCTATGAGCATCAGAGAAGGAGGCTGGGAGTTTCAGATAGAAAGAAATAACTGAATAAGTTAACGCTAGCCCACTTATACATAACGGGGGGATGGCTACATAAAAATGAAAAAAAAAAAATGTATAAAAATCACCGGATTGGCCCTTTTATAACTTGGCTAGTGAGATGGGCTGAGAGGGGTACAAAATAGACCCCTGACATGAAGCACGCCTGTATTTTGGCCACTGTGAGTCTTTTCATATCATTCTAGCTCCTAATTTCGATCTATGGTAATTTTGGAATCTATGGGGAAAAAGTCAAAATAAAAGTGCAATAAAGTTTATATGTAGAGATGAGCGAGCGTACTCGGATAAGCACTAGTCGCTCGAGTAATTTGCTTTATCCGAGTATCGCTGTGCTCGGGTCTGAAGATTCGGGTGCCGCTGCGGCTGACAGGTGAGTCGCAGCGGGGAGCAGGGGAGAGCGGGCGGGAGAGAAGGAGAGAAAGATCTCCCCTCCGTTCCTCCCCGCTCTCCCCTGCAGCTCCCCGCTCCGTGCCGGCACCCGAATCTTCAGGGACGAGCACAGCGATACTCAGATAAAGCAAATTACTCGAGCGAGTAGTGCTTTTCCGAGTACGCTCGCTCATCTCTATTTAGGAAGCATTTATGACATTTTATCAAGTCAGGAAAGGAGAGGGACAGAATTTCTAGGGCACATTTTTATGAGGTTGTTAAGTTGCACCATTTTAAGTATGTGCAGAATATGTGGTTCATTAAATCTGCTTCCCAGTAAAATCAAAGTAAGTCATGAAACAACATATTTGTATGAAGAATGTATTTCCTAGTTTTATGAAGTGGGCAATAGGCTTCCATGTAATTAGCGGTGTCAGAACGGGCTGCTGGTACTCATTCTCTTCTGTTTAAATCCCATTTTCAGATGAAAAGCAAGTGGAGTTTTGCTGTCATTTAGCAAGAGGAAGGCTCGACCTCAATGAGCTTCCGACTTACGAATATGTCAAATTTGTTGTAGATTTTAAGTTTTTTACACATGGTGAGTATGGCAGCTTTTCTTCTATAACATCCAATGAACATGTGCAATATATATCCATATTTACTGGTTTATTATATAACGCAACCCACTTTTTGTATATTGTTGATCATTGCATGCATGATGCCGGTGCCTGTAGCTATATGCTGTGAGGCTTTATAAAGCCTTTATCTATTATTGTCTATCCTCTTGGTCAGGTTTGAATGTCCTTACCTTCTGTGCATCTGTACTGATGAGATAATGCTTATATTGTATGTTACTGGTGATGAGTATCCAGCAGCATTATATATACACATATATATAGTCCTGTACACAGCGCCACCTAGAGATCAACACTGCAGCGCGCTGCTGCACTGACCTGACTCCTTAAAGGGGTTGTCCCGCGCCGAAACGGGTTGTTTTTTTCTTCAACCCCCCCCCCCCCCCCGTTCGCCGCGAGACAACCCCGATGCAGGGGTTAAAAAAAAAAACCAGAGAGCGCTTACCTGAATCCCCGCGCTCCGGTGACTTACTTACCTGATGAAGATGGCCGCGGGGATCTTCTCACTCGGTGGACCGCAGGGCTTCTGTGCGGTCCATTGCCGATTCCAGCCTCCTGATTGGCTGGAATCGGCACGTGACGGGGCGGAGCTACACGGAGCCGGCATCCAGCACGAGCAACCCCATTGAAAAAAGAAGAAGACCGGGACTGCGCAAGCGCGGCTAATTTGGCCATTAGACGGCGAAAATTAGTCGGCTCCATGGAAACGAGGACGCTAGCAACGGAGCAGGTAAGTAAAAAACTTTTTATAACTTCTGTATGGCTCATAATTAATGCACAATGTACATTACAAAGTGCATTAATATGGCCATACAGAAGTGTATAGACCCACTTGCTGCCGCGGGACAACCCCTTTAAGGACATGTAGCGTTTACTACTATAAAGGTCTTCTCCTGACATATTGGGTCGATGTGCTAGAAAGCGTGTTATAATATATGTAGAAGTATACATTGTCCTATCAAAAGTAAGTGGACACCTGAGCAAGAATCAAAAGTAATATTTATTTCCATATGTTAGTACATAGTGGGGCTACTTTGGCCCTAATGACATCGGACACTCTCTGTGGCATACTTTCGAATAACGTATGATACACTTCAGCTGGTATTTCCCTCCATTCATCCTGCAAACATCTGGTGAGTTCTCTCAGAGAAGATGGGCACTATTCTTATTTCTTGACCCAAAGTTCCAGTTCATCCCAAAGAGGTTCAGTAGGGTTCGGGTCAGGACTCTGTGCAGCCAGTCCAATTGTGGAAGATCCATACCCTCAAATTGACGTAAAACAGTGGTGGATTTGTGACAAGGCTCCTTGTCTTGTTGAAAGAAGGGCTGACCATTCCTAGAGTATTGCCACATTGTCGGCAGCATAATATTGGTAAGGTACACCTTAGTGTTCATGGTTCTTGCCACTACAAGCAACAGACTGAAACCATGCCACCCATGCCACCCACAGATCTTAACGGAATCACTGCTGTACTTAACTGCTGGCACAACACACTCAGGTAAGAGACGTTCCCCAGACGTCCTCCACACCCATTTATGAGTTGAAGATTGAGTAGTGTGATTCATCACTCCATAGAATGTTCTTCCATTGCTCAACTGTCCAATGACAACGCTCCTTGCTCCACTGTAGACGAGCCAATGCATCTTCTTTGAGAGAACTCACAAGACATTTTCAGGATGAATTGAGGGAAATACCAGCTGAACTGTATCAGACATTAGTAGAAAATATGCCACGAAGAGTATCCAATGTCATTAGGGCCAAAGGAGCCCCCATTAGGTACCAACTTATATAAATAAATACTTTTTTTGATTCTTGCTCAGGCGTCACATTACTTTGGTAAGGTAGTGTATCTTGTGTTCCCATTGGAGAATAACCAGTTAACTCCAAGTACCTGAATACATAATTATAATAAACAACAATGTCTCTGTAACCTTTTCGAAAATAGCGAAATACAACTATCTTCCAATTAACCTTATGCCGGATCTCTCCAACCAAGTATACATATTCAACATGTTAATTAACTGCAGAACATTGTAACGGTGACTAATATGTCACTATTTCTTATGCCAACGTGAGTAATTTTGGTATTGTGCTAATTCAACATGCACAGAAAACATCTCATTACAAGGAAGATTTGTTGTTTTTGAGGGGCTTTTATTCTTAGCGCTGACAAAAGTTTTAGCTCATCAGTAGTTGGGTTGCCAATTCTGTATGCAAATTAGATATTTAAAAAAAATAGATGGGGCCCTCGTATGCATCATCGTATATCAGCTTACAGAGGAACATCGCCGTCATACATATACAATCTGATCTCCGCATCCAGCCTATCAGCATGGAAGTGATCATTTTAACCGTTTCCGCATAGTACTTATTGCGATGACTGTTCATCTTGCTGTGTTAGTCAAAGCAACACTTTGTATCTACTAATGTCCCCCGACTATGTATCTAGGCGTGCCAGCATTATCCATAGTAAAAGTGGCGACCAGATGCTTTATAAACATAACACACATGCCATTTCCATTATACAATATAATTGATCAGTCCGTGTTTCAGAACGAGCCAACTTTACACAATATATTAGTATACAAGGTGAAGCAAAAGTCCGGACACACCCATTTAACTGGTCTAATGAGGAAATTGACTTCCATTGTGTATCAAAAAGTATTAATTGGGAGGAGGGAGGTTGCATTTTATGGTGGAGAAGACTTTTTCGGCGGCCATTTTGAACTTTGCCATATTGAATGCAGCATAGGTTCCTGAGTAAATTCTAGCAAGACTGATGTATCACATGACCCCCTTCCTATTTGAAAAACCTGAGCTGAATTGAATGCGATGGAGTTCAAAGTGTCTGCTGGAAATATCTCCTCCACCAAACAATGCAGCCTAGCTTCCAATTAATACGTTCATACATTATTAATCAATTATTTCATTATTACGCAGTTAAATAGGTGTGTCCAAACTTTTGCCTCACCCTGTATATGATCAGTTAGGGCCATCATGCACTCCGGTGTTATAGGGAAAACAAAGACGCTGACATTTAAGTATTGGAATATTATTTCCCCTGAGTCACAGCATTAAAGATTCTGTCCTTTATTGAATGTTTCAAGTGCACAAAGTGTGCCGCTATGATAAGATCATGTCATGTTATGTGTTTACCTGAATTGCTGACAGAAGGATACTTGTGTTCTGATCAGTACAAAAATCTCATCTTAAGATATGCTGATGTGGCTACCTGTCTGATTTTGTTATAGTGCCTACATCATCATATAATGGCTTTGAGTCAGCTGTTGCAAGGGCGTTCCGGTCAGCTACGGAAGAGCAGATATGTCTTGTAGCTACAGTCCGACTTGTCACTCCACAGTTTCTGAAGGTGAGTACAATAACAGTTTTAAAATACAAGGGTGAGTAAGAAATTATCTGCAGTCTGCCTGGAGAATTTATTTTCATCAACTTTCAGAAGAGACTAATTCATTATTTTTCGACTTAATTTCCCCGCTATCAGCCCACTTGGTCCATCTGCCAACAAGCCTTTGTATTCCCTCATTAAAAAATGTTTTAGTCTGAACTGCGAGCTACGAAGGCACCGCTGTGTTCACCTCTTCATCAGACATGAATATTTGTCCTCTTAGGGCTTCTTTCAGGCGACCAAACAGGTGACAGTCTGATAGGGCAAGATGAGGGCTGTAGGGAGGGTGCTTTAATACCTCAAAGCAAAGTCTTGGGAGAGTTTCGACAGTATGGGGATGCGGCTGATACGTGTGCGACCTTCCTTGAACTTCTCTATCCAGTCATACACACTTCTTCGCAACGAAACACTTTCTCCATATTGTGCACAAAGTCTTTGATAAAAATTGGCAACAGATACACCCTCAGACCACAAAAAACGAACCACTGTCCGCTCCGCTGCTCTTCTTTCATGCAAATCACAAGTTAGGAATGCCATTTTTTCTTGCACTGCAATCGCTACATGTTCAAACCTGCACGGCAGTGACTGGGGAGCCGGTGAACTACAACGGAAAGTGTTGATGAGACAGTACGGCCAACAGAAGTTTTAATATAACTGGAGTGCGGATAATTTTTGACTCACGCTCGTATGTTCCAGCTGTGGTGGGACAAGGTGTTTTGTTACCCCTGACACCAACTCCTTACTGCTAGCTCTGTTCATGAGAGTATCCTTCAGTGAGAACATAAGTCATTGGCACGTCTCCCTAATATATATTCCCCCTGTATTTGCCTACATAACCAGTGTCTGGCAGAGAGGGCACCGATAGACTGTATTTACTCAGGCCATTTTACTTTGCGATTTTTGGGGATTGCGAGATGAACAAAACTTGTACGGAAATAGAACACATTTTTGTAAATGGGTCTTTTTATATGTGTGATTTTTTGCACCAATGCTATGAGATGGCGTTTGCAGCATGTCCTATTTTGAGGCAATATCACCCGTTATTTCATATAGGAGACAAAATCTCATTGTGCTTGTATGGCTACACGGTGCACCCTTAGTACTTGTTCTAATATATAGGTAACCCAGACATGCTAAACACAGTGTACACTTTGTACTTGCTCTAACATATAGGGGACCCAGACATGACTACACAGTGCACCCTTAGTACTTGTCCTAATATATAGGGGACCCAGACATGGCTACACAGTGCACCCTTAGTGCTTGTTCTAATATATAGGGGACCCAGACATGACTACACAGGGCACCCTTAGTACTTGTCCTAATATATAGGGACCCAGACATGACTACACAGGGCACCCTTAGTACTTGTCCTAATATATAGGGACCCAGACATGGTTACACAGTGCACCCTTAGTACTTGTCCTAATATATAGTGGACCAGACATGACTACACAGTGCACCCTTAGTACTTGTCCTAATATACAGGGGACCCAGACATGGCTACACAGGGCACCCTTAGTACTGTTCTAACATATAGGGGACCAGACATGGCTACACAGTGCACCCTTAGTACTTGTCCTAACATATAGGGACCCAGACATGACTACACAGGGCACCCTTAGTACTTGTCCTAATATATAGGGGACCCAGACATGACTACACAGGGCACCCTTAGTACTTGTCCTAATATATAGGGACCCAGACATGACTACACATTGCACCCTTAGTACTTGTCCTAATATATAGGGACCCAGACATGACTACACAGTGCACCCTTACTACTTGTTCTAATATATAGGTGACAAGACATGGCTACACAGGGCACCCTTAGTACTTGTCCTAATATATAGGGACCCAGACATGGTTACACAGTGCACCCTTAGTACTTGTCCTAATATATAGTGGACCAGACATGACTACACAGTGCACCCTTAGTACTTGTCCTAATATACAGGGGACCCAGACATGGCTACACAGTGCACCCTTAGTACTTGTCCTAATATACAGGGGACCCAGACATGGCTACACAGGGCACCCTTAGTACTGTTCTAACATATAGGGGACCAGACATGGCTACACAGTGCACCCTTAGTACTTGTCCTAATATACAGGGGACCCAGACATGGCTACACAGGCACCCTTAGTACTGTTCTAACATATAGGGGACCAAGACATGGCTACACAGTGCACCCTTAGTACTTGTCCTAATATACAGGGGACCCAGACATGGCTACACAGGGCACCCTTAGTACTGTTCTAACATATAGGGGACCAGACATGGCTACACAGTGCACCCTTAGTACTGTCCTAACATATAGGGTACCCAGACATGACTACACAGTGTACACTTAGTACTTGTCCAAATATATGTATAAAAGTAAATGTTGGTACAACATAGATGACCAAAACTCTGGTCTCGCCTGTTGAAATATTTAGCTGCCTGGATCCAGAAGAAGGAAATATATAAACATTATACTAATGGTAGGGGAAAAAATATTCTCTACTCACCAATGATATTCAGATTTCTACCTGGTTCTCCTGGATGTGGGGATAGAACACAAAGGCCCATACTAATGTGGCCCCATACTATTGTGGCCCCATACTAATGTTGGGGATTATTCTAAATAGGGAAAGTATTTCTACACAGGATATAGTGGGGGGTTGACATAACAAAATTCCATTATTTCACATACAAGCCTATAAAATGAGGCAAAGTGATGTTCTTTAGGGACCGTATCCAAAGAGTTGTCCTTCCTGGTTAGTCGTCTATATAGCTTCTGATCTTATTTTCTGGACTCCTCCAATCTGGCACATTATGTGGAATTTGAAAGTAATGACATTACAGAGACACATTCACTGCTTTTTGTTGAGCGTCCTTCACAATTCTAGTCGGTTTCTTTGTTTAATCCATTTCATTGTGTTTTTTACCTTTATGTAGCTCTTTTAGGATGTGTTGTTATAACAGATATCAGCCTTGCTACAATGCAATGGATTATCATCTTGTCTGTGTCTTCCTGTTCCCAGGAGCTGTGCAACATAGAAGAGCCTTGTGAAGAATTTACATCGAGGCACAGTTTAGAGTGGAAATTTCTCTTTTTAGACCATAGGTAAATATTTAAAGTTTAGCGTAAAAATAATTTCCTCCTCCGGGACCCACAAGGCGAAGCAAATCACTTCCCAAAATCTGAAAGCTTTCTGTAGAAATTGGGATTTCTATCTAAAGTGCAGACTATTGTAAAACACATGCCATGCAGTAATATTGTAGAGCGTGATGAAAAACTAATGATATGGATTGTCTACACTGGCATCTTGTGATGCTCAGTATATACAGATGTGGGTTTCTCCTGGCTCTACATATCCCTAGATGTGTGGAACGTGTTGACCAGTTGTGAAGAAGAAACATGGTTTTGTGCATTGCACCCCGTTGTGGGTTTTGCTAGCATATTGCAAGAATGCATTGGATTTGTATGGTGAGAAAGACAGGCTTGTTCATAGAGAAGGAAATAGATTTGTGCGGCAGTGGTACATTTATAAAGATTAAAGGGGTTGTCTAATTGTAAACTATTGATTGGTCTATCAGCAGGATAGGTCATCAGTTAATAGATCAATAGGGGTCAGTTGCTAAGAACGCTCGCCAATTAGCTGTTTGCTGGACCATGTGTACTTGTGCGCTGAGCTGATTTCTGCAGGAAGTAGACGGCTGTGTTCTCACTGCAGTGGCCAGGCTTGGTATTGCAGGCACAGCTTGCATTAAAGTGAATGAGAACTTGGCCTGCGATACCAAGCCTGGCCACTGCAGTAGGAACAGAGCTGTCTGCTTCCTGCAGATTTCAGCTCACTATGCAATAATGGGGAGCAAAAAAAAATTGTCCTGCAACTGGACAATCCATTTAAAGAGTCACAAAACAGAACCTATACAGTATATTAAGATTACTCGGATGAAAGATTAAAAACACGTTTCACCCATGAAAGATGCAAAAAAAAGTTCCGTCATGCTACAATACTCCTATTGATTACATTAGAGCAGCACAGTCAAGATTGATAACTGCAATATCTGGAGAACGGAGCATTCTGGAAATAAACAGCTTATGGGTGGGTGCACTATTTTGCAATTTCAAACACATTGAAATAGGATTCCCAGATGGAAATACCCCTTTAAGGATCATTCATGACACAATCCTTTAATGCTTACAGGCTATAGGACCTTTCCTCCCTTCACTTCTGTATTGAGGAAGGGAAAAATACCCGAGTGATTATCTGCTTTAATAGTATGGACCAGAACCTAGGTTCACTCACTTCTGACACCATTTGCCGGGGAAGAAGTGTGTGTGTGTGTGTGGTGGGGGGGGGGTCTGAATTTCCATTCCTTATGTGGCAGGTTTATTATTACTATGTCAGCGCAGCAAGCCCAGGAGATTTTCCTGAGGTAATTCGAATTGGCAAGCGTGTGCAGTGGCACAATAACTGTGTGCTGACCAGCATTTCAGCACTAGAGCTGTCCACGGAAATCTTCCAGGGTTTAACTGCATGGTCAGTGCAGCAGGCCCTGGAGATTTTCCAGGCGTGCCACTAAAGCGCTTAAAGGGATGTCAAAATGACATTCCCATGCTGAGGTTACTGACCATGCTTTACATGGTCAGCCATTCACTTGTATGGTTAGACATGGTTTCTCCAACAGCCAATCGTTGTGGGTTTAGGAAGCCAGCTGCAAGGCTAGAAACCAATCACAGGGTAGACTTCTTTTTAAGTAGGGGCTGCCTTCATGACACAACCCTTAGAACTGATTCATTGCTAGGAATGAAGACAGACAGGCTTATCTAAATGTAGTAACACCTATAAAAGGCCATCGTTGGAGTTGTTCTTTGGTTTCCAACAACTTGTTGTATACACAGCTAGAGTTTAGGATTTATTTCACTTTGGAAATTGTTATATCAGATGTATCCCTAGTTCCAAATTTTAGGATTCTTCATAAAATAGGGCTTATATAGCTGTAGATGACATACTGTGCACTTTCACGTCCCTCTTTACAGAAACCTGGAAGTGTGTGAAAGAAATAATCCGACTGTAGATTGAATTACTGACTAGCCACAGGGTTTAGCCTTTGGTTTGGGATTAGAAAGGAGATTAAGTCCTGTGTGATCTGCCTGTATAAACTACATATACAGCTGTGATTCTTCTTCACAAAATACTGTATGTTTTGCATTCTGGGTTTGCGGTTGTATTCAACTGTGTGAATATTCATGAGTATGTATTGTTGAGCAAACCGAACCTGTAGAAGCCTGTTTGCTAAAAGTTGCGTTTGGCATGAATACGAACCAAGCTTTTAGCAATGTTTTACCTGAAACAGGGTTCTACTGATTCAGTTCACTCAACACTAGTCCTGAACACTGGTGTATAACACTGTCTGAGGGCCATAAAAGCCTTGTATACCACTCAGAATGTAATACCGTACAAAGCTCTTATGGCTCTTAGTGTTGTACACCAGCAGTAGGGTGTTTTGGTGAACTTTTGGTTTGTTTTGAACTAATTTGGAATGAACTGAACTTTTTGCTAAATTTTGCTAAAAGTTCGGATACACAAGCCCCCGAACCTTGGGCGGCTCGTCTCTGTCGAACCCACTTCAATAAGAAAAGAAAGAGAAAGAAGAAGAAGGAAAAATAATATTTTCCTTCTCCTTTTTTAGTCTTTTTCATTTTTTTTTTGTTTTTCATTAAATGTGCCTTAAAAACAGCTCAAAAACACTTAGATGCAATTCTAAGTGATCTAAGAGTGTTCTACAGGGCTTTTATGGCTCTTAGACAGTGTCAAACACCAGTTTTAGGGAAAATGGTGAAATTCTAAATTCAGACTAATTTGGACTGAACCAAACTTTTCAAAAATGTGCTTATCACTAGTTTTGGCCACTAGCGCCTTTGCAGACTGATATTGATGGTTTATCTTAAGGATAAGCCATCAATATTGTAGTTCCAGGAAACCTGGAAAAGGAGTTCTTGGAGTTTTCCACCCTGAATACAACAGACATGTGAATACAATCTGTAATACATAAATTAGAAAATAACTTTGTAATAAGAAATGAGCGAGCACACTCGGTACGGTCAGTTCCTCGAGCGAGCATCGCTCTTTTTTAGAATAACTGCCTTCTCCTCCGAGCGTACTCGTGGGGGCAGCGGGGGTGAGCAGCAGGCGGTAGCGGGGGGGGGGGGGGGGAGAGATCTCTCTCACTCTCCCCCCCACTCCCCTCCGCTCTCCCCCCACTGCCCCCACGAGTACGCTCGGAGGAGAAGGCAGTTACTCGAGAAGAGCGATGCTCGCTCGAGGAACTGACCGTACCGAGTGTGCTCGCTCATCTCTATTTGTAATGTATTTGTAAAGTAGGATCAAAATTGTATGTAGGAAAGAGAGATAATGTATTCCACATGTCTTCTGCTTTAGATGTCCTGTGATATTCCCCATTTGAATTCTTTGGCCCCTCCATTCAAAGTCTATGGAACTACCAAAGAAAAGCCAAGTATAGAGCCTGGCTATCTATGGCAGCCCCATAGAGTGTGAATAGAGCAGCAGAGCACAAACTTGACCATCACTCCATTCAGGAGACATGGGAGTCCCCGTTCTCATGATTATTCCTAGTGGTTAGACCCCTAGTGATCAGAGACTTATCACATGTCCTGTGGTTAGGTGACACATTTTAATTCTGTGAAAACCCCTGCAATAGTAAATCAGATTTAATATTGACTAAAGAAGACCTGATGTTCAGACCTGGTATGAACTAGACCAATTCTGATTCGAACTACAAGCAAGTCATTGGCTCCTAGTTAAGTTTCCTCCTACAGGATGCTGCAGAGATCGCAGATTTTAGGTGGAGCATTGTATTCTATGGTAGTCTAGCAACCACTGCTGCGCCCATTAACAGCACTAATGTATCATTTCAGGGCTCCACCTATAATTGGCTATTTACCCTTTGAAGTGCTGGGAACATCAGGGTATGACTACTACCATGCAGATGACCTGGAGCTGCTAGCAAGGTGCCATGTTCACTGTGAGTTATACCTTCATTACTTTGTTTCTTAGAACTCCCAGAAGACTGCGACACATTTAATTATGGGGTAACCTCAAAGTAAACTTAGCATTTGGGCATTGTCAAGTATTTCTGACTCCCATACCACAACATATCTTTTCAGCCATTAGTAGAACACAGTGTCGGGTAGCATTTCTTTTTTTTTTTTAAGGAACGCTCATTGGGCATTTTATACATCGCAATACAAAAAGAAAGGAGAGATTCATCAGTAGCATTTAGGAGAGATTCATCAGTAGCATTTCACAATGATAGGCCTGTTAGCAGGGGTGTAACTAAAGGCTCAGGGGCCCTGGTGCAAAAGCTGAACTGGGGCCCCCCTCTATCTCTATCTGTACCCGTACCCATACCTAAACCATGCTACACAAAGGCATGACTTGAAGCTTCTGGGCCCCAATGCAAAACCTGTAACAGGGCCCCCAACTATAATGCTTTATTCATAGTACTGGGCTCCCTATATGGAGAAGAGAGGCCTCATGGGCCCCTTAAGGCTCCTGGGCCCGGGTGCAACCGCATCCCCTGCACCCTCTATAGTTACGCCCCTGCCTGTTAGGATTCGTCAATCCCTCAACATCTGAGATACCCTTTTATTTTTATCTCCCCCTTTAAATCAAAATAAAGTACAAGACAACAACAAAAACAAAAAAAAGTACAAACATACTAAAACTCTAACTTTACCCACAGTACAGTCAACAGTATAGCGGACATTCAGTCTTCATACAGATACTAAAGGCCAAAAGGAAAAAAAGTTCTTAAATTTCCCAAGAAGAATTAGTTAGGCCTATTTGATGCAATGTTAGGGCATTCTACCCACTGACTCCATGTCTTATCAAATTTGGCCGGGCAACCTCGAGCCACGTATGTCAATTTATATAGAGGGGTAACACTATTTATCTTGCGCAGCCAGGCAACCTTACTGGGTTTTTTGGGATGCTTTCCAGTTGAGCAATGTTACTTTTTTAGCATAGAACAGCAGTGGTTTATATAAGATGCGTGTTGTTGCGTCAACCGGAATGTCTTCCACAAGGCCAAAATGGCATTTAGGGTGTAAGATACGCGGGGTTCCCAAATTCGTTTCCATAAACTCATGAATATCTCGCCAGTAAGTCTGCAAGATGTGACACTCCCAGAACAAGTGCATGATTGTACCCATGCCTGTCAGACATCTAGGACAGACCGCCTCAGGGGATAGGCCCATAGCATGCAAGTGTGCAGGAGTGTAATAGATACTATGAAGGAACTTAACTTGTACTAGCCTATCTTTAGTGTTGATTAGGGGGAACCCGGAGGTCGGCCAAGAGGCCACTCCAGTCGTCCAAGTCCAGGTCTGGTATATCTGAGTCCCATTTCTCAAGGGTTTTGTCCCTCAGTGGAGTTAGGCTACATGTCAACTGCCTATAAAAGCTGGAGAGCGGCTTCAGAAGATTGGCCATCTGGGCCAAGTCCTCTAGCCTGGTCAGGGCAAAGGGGATGCTCAGACCCCCAAATTGGGCTCCAATGGCATGTCGGAGTTGGAAGTATCTAAAGAGGGAATTATTGGGAAGGCCCAGGTAGCATTTCTAAAGCCAACCATATTTATGCGTTATGGCAGATGGATAAGTTTAGATAGAAAGAAAAGTATCAAAATGTATACTATGAGTAACCCCTAATCTTAGTAAGACAAATCAATTCAAAAATCACTGCCATTGGCTATACTTACCGATATACTGATACAAAGATACACAAGGCCAGGTATACACCACTTCCAAATAGAAGGCAGACAGTCAAATTGCATTATGGGGGAGGTAGCACAGGTCTACCATATATTGGGGTGGTGGCGGGGGGGGGCAGCTGTTTACTATTATACTAGCACATAGATAAAGCATACCAAGTGTGCCAAGTCCCAATTATACGTGTAGTGCACCTTGCAGGCTTACAATCTATTAATGATACCTCATATGATAAATCCTGTCGGACGGTCCTGCACCCCTTCCCTGGGAGCTTGCTTCTATACCTGCACTGTATGAGTATACTAGTAGGTACGGCTGCTAGCAGTGATTTTTTTTTACCCCAAATCTAAACAGCCTAATGTTATAGGAAATTATATATCGCCACATCTGTAAGAACCCATAATATAAAATATGAACTTATTTATCCAGCGTGGTAAATTCCATTAAAAAAATAAATAAAAAAGAGAGTGCCAAAATTTGTTAATCTCGATTCGACAAAAAATGAATAAAAAATTATAAAAGGACATATATATCTCAAAATGGTAGGAGTTGTCCTGCAAAAATCCAAACCCTCATATAGCCCCCTACCAGGAGAAATGCAAACTGGTCTGGTCCTGGAATGTGACGACACATAAAAAGTCTTTTTATAAAAAAAAAAGTGTTTATGGGGTTACTCACACGAGCGTATATCAGCCGCCGTTTTCACGGCCGACCGATATACGCCACCATCCGATGCATTGGATTCCAATGCATCAGAACACACAGGCGTGTTCCCCGACTGGGAAAAGATAGCCCTAGAACAATCTTCCTGGCTGGACTATGGCTGCTGCCATAGACTCCTATTGGAGACAATGACAGCAGCCGGAGAAGGGAAGTGGGAGGGACTTTAGCGGCGTGACTACTAAACTCCCTCCCCCTTCTCTCCTCCTCTCTCCTCCCCTTTGGCTGTTTGCAATGGGAGGGGGCGGGGTCCCATTGTTGGCTGCGGACAAGAGGCAGAGAGGGGTGAGCTTAGCTCCGCCCCCCAACCTGACCCCTCCCACTGTAAACAGCCAGAGGCGAGGAGAGAGGAGGTGAGCTGGTGAGGGGGAGACAGCTTAGCAAAGCGTATCTTGGCCAGCCGTGAAAATACCGGCTGATATACGCTTGTGTGAATAAGCCCTAAGCCCGGCTTCACGTGAGCGTAAGCACAATTGCGCACACTTTAGCGCAACTTTTTTGCACTATGAACGAGTCTTTTTTGGCATGCATCTGCATATTTTACTGTACTTTTCCCACCCACAGGGCTTGTTCATTTACACGCGGCAAACAAACGCACTGATAGAAATATCTAATTAGTTCCAGATGTGTTATTTTTCCAGCGGAATCGCTCCGCGTTTCACACATCTTGTTGCGTACGTCACTCATATTTGCGTACCCCCTATTGACTTCTATGAAAACCCTTGGGGTGCAAATGCGCAGAAAGATAGGGCACGTTTTATCATTTTTTAATTTTTTTTTGCGTAGCCGACTATGTGCTATCATCAATGGGTTTTGAAATCAATGGGTTGTATTCACTGCTTATTGGGCGTGCAAATACATGCATGTGGAGGAGCCCTAAGTACTTGATATTGCTTCCTATAAAAACTAGAACTTTAAAAGATCTAATACAGCTACATTGGCCAAAAAATAGAAAAGTTATGAGACCTGGAACAGAAAAAGAGAAATAACTGGTTCTTACAGCTAAAATGAGGGGTGTCATGAAGGGGTTAAAAATGCACTTAAGGCAATTAAATTCTGCGCCAAATATATTTAAATGAGACCTAAATTAAGAATCTACAATTTAAAAAAGTGACATTTGCAGGAGGGTTTTTTCCCAAATTTCATGTGAGTGTGAGGGGTTAATAACGTCCTTTTTATGCTATGTTTTATATGAGTCTCGGCCGGCTTCTTGGCCTCGGTGTTCCTTGTATGTCTGTCACTGATTACTTTGTTTTTGCATTTATTGGCTATTAGTGATGCAATACGGGAAGGGAAAGTCCTGTTACTACAGGTTTCTAACCAAAGGCCAACAATGGATCTGGCTGCAGACGCACTACTACATCACCTACCATCAGTGGAATTCCAAGCCCGAGTTCATTGTTTGTACACACACTGTCGTTAGGTAAGAATTCTGCATATTGTCGGAAAGTCTTAAAGATCTGCTTAGTTTAAGAACAACAAAGCTGAACCTGCAACCGTGCCAGAACCTCGCAGCTGTTTGGCCTGCTGTTCTCTCTTTATTGAGTTCTGTCTTATATGATTCCTGAAGTTTTGTAAGATAGATTCAAGCTGAAAAACCTGTTATGTGACCAAGGGCGTACACAAACATCATAGGGCCCATAGCAAAACTCAGGAAGGGCCCCGGTGCCCGAACCGACAAATGGAATACTTTCTGTTAAAGTTAATGTCCAACCTAATTAGGAGCTCCACTTTGTACACACAGATCTACAGGTCCCTTGCTTCCCATCAAACAGAGTTCAGGCACCAGTACGGGGAGCGCAGGCTTTATACGAATGTTACTGAACTCAATGGGAGCTGTACAAATCTCTATGCAGTGAGCACCCCCTAGTGGCAGCTGTCGGCAAACGCTGTGACTGTGTGTCTGGAAGCAGAAGAATCAGCTTAGTGCATATCGACTTCCACCCTAATCGCCATAGCAGTCATACAATGCGAATACTATAGTATTGTGTGAGGCTTTATTATCATGTGCTTTAAAGGGGTTGTCCGGTCTACTCAGAGAATAGGCACACAAGTAAAAGAAATCGCAAGTGATTCAAAAAGTAAAATGTTAGCAAAAAGCATTGCACTTGCGTACAATTTGCATGGCATGACAGTGCGATGCAATTATTTCATGCTCCCATAGGAAATAATGGGTGACTCCTGAACAAGAGCGTCCTGAATTGGTCCGAAATAAAAATCAGTCGTGTGTATTAACCCATTGAGATCAATGGTTTTTCACCTGAGCAGTTTCCATCTGTATTGCAATCGGTTGGAACTCCCACAGAAATATCGCCCGTATGCAAGCAGATGTGTGAAAAACAGCACAATTTTCGCTGGAGAAAGAACACATCTGGAACTCATTAAACTTTTTATTGTTTCCTACTAGACAAATTTAAGTTCACCACTTTTGATCGTTTCTATAATATACTAAAATACTTCAGTATTGCGGTGTATTATAAAGACTATAAAGCTCATGCAGAGGCCTGTGCACCAGAGACCATCTTCAAGCCTCTAGGTGCCATAGCAACCCATCAGGACCCCACGATCACATTGCAGGGGTTCAATGGGAGACAGAGGGATCACAGCATGTAAAGGGTTACTTGGCTGGGATCTGCAGTCTCGCTGGTGTCCACCATTTCAGCTGCAGATCGCCTGTGGGCCCCAGCTACTCCTGGCATGGAAGACCTATGCCAGGCTTCTCATGCAGCGCCTTATAAAGATGTATGCATCAGAATAAAGCTTCTTAACGCCCGCTGTAAAAAGGCCTATGGGCGGTATGTGCACCTGTGTGAGAAGGACGTTTTTCAATGCAGACAAGGATGTTTTTATTGGCTGCCAGCAAGCAGAGATCTTGAAATGGCGACTTATTGAAAAATAAAGAATATTAGAAAGTTGTATAACTTTTTTTTTTACTGTAGGATGATTATTGAGCTCTATCCATTAGCCAGAGCTGACCCGGCTTTCTGCTCTCAAGAACCATAAGCATTCACAAAAATCAATGGTTTCCCTGGCGATAGAAGCCAATGTCCGAGCGGTCCAGCAGCCCGACGCTCCCTTGGCAATCATTTTTACAACTTTATAATGAAGCTCTAGTTATATCATCAAGCAACTTCACTGCAGTATGCAAATGGAATAGTTAGTCGATAATGCACTGCAACATGTTGCAAGGAGTTCTATGTTAAGCCTCGTACATAACCCTCTACATATAGACATATGATCATGTGCGATTTCACAGCCAACTTTATAAGTGGTCTATAGCACCCTCTAATGGTCATTTTCTAGTGACGGTAACTTTATAGAAAACTACCACACTCCGCAATTGTTTGAGAGACTATTGATGCTAGCCATGAGTTACATGGAAGTAGGAGCACAATACCGTTGGCTGCCTGTTCCACCACCGAATCCATTCTATGGCTTTTCTCCCTGTATGTACATTATAACCTGATCTATATAGTACATATCATACTATTAGAGTGGGTTGCATCGCCTGTGAGACGTACGTCTTATAACGTTACTGTCCTATCTTACAGCTATGCTGAAGTCCGAGCGGAGAGGAGGAGAGAAATGGGCCTGGTGGAGTCTGCTCTAGAAATCCCAGACTCATCACTAAAGGTATACTGCACAATGGCTGCCATATACGAGTACTTTATATTTCATTAACCAGCTGCTGTACGTTTTAACGACGTCCTGTGAACTGTGTCTACTTCCGGACACTGCTGTGATAATCTGCTAGGCGGCAGGGATCCTACTATGTGCAATTTGCAATTACGGGGTGTCGTCAAAAAGACTGATCAGCACTATATCTCCATACCGGTGTCCCATGTTGAAATATCAATAGTGTACTTCAATAGGAAAGCATGGATGTGCTACACAACGGTATGGTGCATGGAACATGGATTTTAATTTTGTGTTGTGGCCCCTGTAGAAGAGTAAAACCCAATCGCAAAGTTTAAGAGTAGCATGTGAGAAGCAGAAATCCACTTTCCGTGTCTCTCTAAGTCCCGTGGGACCGCTGGGATGACTGAAGTAAGGGAAGCGTACTGGAAGTGGCTCCTTCTACTACGATAGGGGCCGATCATCCAGGAAGTCATCCACCATGCAGGAGATTCCGGGACCGATCCACGTTGAGTCCATGGAATGAACACAGGTCCAAAGATGGCTCCATATATGTATCATAGCAAAAGGAGCCACTTTGAGTACGCTTTCCTTATTTCAGTCATAGCAGCGGTCCCACAGGACGGAGGGCTTAGTCACACGGGTGCCGTTGCGCCCTTGTGACTGTGCCCTTACTGCAGGAAGAAGACAGACGTCTTTCAGGACGGACGACTCCCCGCAGCACAGAAGAAAGAACACATGACCAGCAATGAAGCTGGTCACATGTTCTTTCCTCCGGCGCTGCAGAGAGACGTCCGTCCTGAAGTGCGGCCGTCTCCTTCCTGCAGTAACATGGGCGCTGATGTGACTATGCCTTTAGAGAGACACAGAAAGTGGATTTCTGCTTTCATGTGCTATTCTTAAACTTTACTCCTCTTTAAGTCACCTTCCCCCCCATACATAGTTTTAATAATTGTTCCTTATGCTGATCGATCCTTTCTATAATTTAATTTATCGGTGGCTCCAGATTAAGATTGGGATTATTTTTGTTGGACCCTGTAAAATAGAGCCCATCTGGTGGTGTAATTAGTCAAAGGGATATTCCAGGCATTTAGGGTTGATGACCTATCCCCAGGATAGCTTATCAATAATTGATTGGTGAGGGTCCACCACTTGGGATCCCCACCGATCAGCCGATCCTCTGGCCTACTGTCAGTGTAGCAGAGTCAGATATCCACATCGGTGGTCAGAGCCGGAAGTGTAATAGATGGCTTCACTTTCATTAAAAGCAATTGGGGAGATGCCTTCAAATACACTTCCAGCTCTGACTGCGATGAGGAGCCAGAGGCGTAATAGAAGGCATTAAACTCATTGACTTCAATGGGGATTAAGCTATCTACTACACTTCTGGCTCTGACCACCACCGATGTGGACTGCACTGATAGCGGGCCAGAAGATCAACTGATCGGCAGGGATCCCAAGCGGAGGACTACCACCAATCAACTCGTAGGTCATGAATAGTAAGGGTCTGTAGTACCCTCTTAATGAGGCCGTGGATGTACTTGTCTCTCTGTATCTGCATTGGAGTAATAACAATGGTGTCTTTTCTTCTTAATCCAGATGCAGAACGCCTTTCTAAATATTAGACAACGTACAAATAACCAGGAGCAGAGCAGGGAAGGTGTGTCCGTCTCATCGCACAGCTCCCGCAGATCGTCTCACACGGCCCTTTCAGACTCAGCTTGTACGTAAATTCTTTCTTTTTAATTCTTGTTATATTTATTGTATAGTTTTTCTTGTGTCTTTTTTTTGCGTTAATGAAGGCGCTGTTTGGGTGCGTTGGACAACGGACGGTGTCATGGCTTCCATTATAAAACTCTACAGCTTGATTTTTATGGAAACCATGACTGATTCAACATGTTGGATACCTCTTTACTTCAAATGGATCCATCAGGGTGTTGGATTTTTTCTAACTGTTTTCTATTGATTGTTAAAGGGGTTCTATATGCATTAAACAAAATGGCCGCCTTACCGTACCGGCAGCCTCTGAGAAACCCATGTTAAAATTCAATTCTTTTACTAGGATACATGCATGCAACTCTAGACCAGAGGGTAAGGGTCGGGGCAGAGAACATGGGTGGAACCTTTGGCCACACTATTCCTTCTTCTTGGGCTTAGTACCATTCAGCCTAACTAGAAGTAACAGTCTTGCATTAGGCTCCTCCTTTAGGCACCTGACTCCGCCCCTACAAGGCTAGAACTGCCATAGTTACATTCGAGGATGAAGTCTTCATAGGCTACATGGACTGTGGTGATTTTGTATAATGTCTGTAAACCCATTTAAGAATATGTATAGGACTCCCCTCTGCAAACATTCTGCATAATTAGGGGAAAATTGGCCCAAGGGTCATGAAAAAGGTCTGGTGGGGTAAGCAAACACCAGGCCATTCTGTCCTGGAAACAGTCACCATTAGAAGGGGTCCTCCCTGGTTTTACATATACCATTGAGCGAGACTCAAAATGTGTTGTTTGAGGCCTCGCTGTCCCCCTGAATGTTACATTCCCCTCTTGCGTTGCTTGGTGCAGTACCCCTGGACCCGGCCTTGGCACAGGATATATTCCCTGGCCTTTTTGGATGCGTATTTCACACAATTCATGTGAGCAGCAACATGGGAGCCTATAAGAGATTGGTACAGTGAATCACGTGCGCAAAACCTGCTATTCCACAGAATTAATGACTTCACCCACTTACCTTCTCACTGCTATTATCTTGAAAACTCCCCACAATGAGGCCACGCACCTAATAATTGTTGGGTCTGTCTTTTTTCTATTACTCTACTGCACTTAGAAGTAAATTACTTGCTATTTAGAAGTATCACTTTTACCAAAAACAGCTATTTATTTTGATGTTGGACTGCTATTTTTTGAACATTACTGTCTTAGGCTGCTTTTACATCTGCATTGGGACCTCTTGTTGGAGGTTCCATCGCAGATCTAGCACAAAATACCGAAAGGAAAGGCGCTGCATGCTGGGCAGAAAGTGGGCGGACCCCAATATAGTTAACGGGATCCGCCTGGTATCTCCAGAGACGGAACCATTTGGCCACTGGGATTCCCCTTTTCTGCTCCCCAAACTGAGCAGGAATCCCCAGCACAGATGTGAAACCACCCTTAGCTTCTAGAAGATTTAGGAAAGAGGATGTAGAATATGTACAATTGTTCGCATGCATACAGTAGATTACTAAAGTTATTTTATCACGTGTTTTAGCAACATCATCCATGAGACATACAGAAGCCAGTACTCCTTCTAGACAATCGATGACCTTGAGCCAGCAAGACATGCCCCAAATAAGAATGGCATCCACTGCCAACCAGGTATGTACCTATATACCTATGTGACCGTTGCCATGCACTAGACTTATTACTAATCCTAAACCTGTTCCGTATATTGCTTATGTCTTGTCTGTCTTTCTCTAGCGGGTAGTAACTCCTCAACCTCCAGCAGAACATATACCCCAGCACCATGTTGCACAGCCGACTATCTCACCACAACAACCTATCATGGTAAATATATCGCTACTATGTAGCCATGTGACTAGGATCAATGCACGGCTCTCCGTTTTATCCTGACCACCAGTGATCTCCATCTAACAACGAACTACTTGAAGTTCCTGTCTTTGGTCTCCCGCTTGTTGCCCCATAGTGCTTCCATGCCGTTCTGTATTCTCCCATGATAGCATCGCACCTACGGCAGAATACCTGTGTCAAACAGTATATGTGTTGCCGCATGATGACTGCAATCAGAAGGCAAGGAGGGTGACGGCACGACGTTGACCCCAGCCCAAATGACCGCACCTTTGGCGCATGCACCCTGTCATTCTGTGCTGCGTGCTGATGAGTGAGTTCTACCTGTCACTGCAGAAGACCCTTGAAGTATCGTCTGTCAGAAATCCCTCAATGGGCTCAGTGTATAATTCACAACCCTGCTACAACACCTCCTGCAATGTATAGACTGATTGGCTGACAGGGAGGTTGTTTCCGCTAGCTGACCAATCAGCTATAATGGAAGTAAATTTATTGTGGGCCCGCCTCTACATCGGCACTGGTTATTGTCTTGCCTGGGGCCCCCAAATATAATGCTTTATTCATAGTACTGGGCTGCCTATATGGAGAAGAGAGGTCTTATATGGGTCTCTTAAGGCTCCAGAGCCCAGGTCCAACCGCATTCCCTATAGTTACACCCCTGGCCCTAGGTATGTGGTGAGGCAGTAGTCTCCAGTCAGCTAAGTACCTGTGGCTTTTTATTCTGTGTGAAGCTTTTCACTTTTGCCAAATACTGTATTGCATACATTGCTTTTTCCATCTGCAGTAAATATCTTCCCTATCCTCCATCTAAGGACAGGCTAGGCTCCGAGGTTCCGGATGTGCCCCCCTCTAGCGGGGTGATCACTCTGCTTCTAGGCTAGTTCTAGCACACCAAAGGTGGTTAGGGATAGCATTCCATTCATGTGCCCTAACTTTTCAATCCATATGACTGACAATCAGCTTTTCTTGACAATGGCAGTTCTATCTATAGTACCAAAGTTATGGCATATAGACATCATATGGACTGAAACCCTTGTATGTATTAGGAAGGACCATGTAAGGTATATTGAGCATACAGGTCGGTAATCATTTTATGTTCTATTTAGTTTATGGGAAATGGGTTTGGTTTGTAAAAAAAAAAGATTTCTACATATATAATGTGTATTTATATATTTAATTACAGAATTATTATTTTTCCTAACTACTAGCTTCCCACTCAGTAACATCTTTCATTATGTTCTGTAGCCGGTGTGTCATTACCCCAGTCACCTAGGAATGGTGAGCCAACTGAAGGAACAACTGGAAGAGCGGACGCGGATATTACAGGCAGACATCAAGACGCAGCAGCAAGAACTAGATGTCTTAAAGGAACAGCTACAACTAGTGCAGGACTCCAATATGCAGGTATCAAGCATAGGGATTACTTAGTGGAAGCTTTTCATAAACTTCATGTTTCATAAAGTGAAATGTGTTAACAGAAAATCAGGTTTGTAGCTTAAAGGGGACCGTCTGTCCACCTTTTTAAAAATGTACCGACTAGAGATGAGTAAGCACGCTCGGTAAGGTCAATTACTAGAGCGAGCCTCGCTCATCTTGAGTAACTGCCTTCTCCTCCAAGCGTGCTCAGGGGGGGTGGCGGGAGGGCGAAGGGGAGTGGGGAGGAGAGTGAGAGAGATTTCTTTCTCTCCCCCCCTGCTGCTGCCCGCCTCTCACTCCCGTTGCCCCCCCCCCCCCCGAGCACGCTTGGAGGAGAAGGCAGTTACTCGAGATGAGCGAGGCTCGCTCTAGTAATTGACCTTACCGAGCGTGCTCGCTCATCTCTAGTAATGACAGATGCAGCTGTCAGGAAGTAACAAATACAGCAGTACTTACCTGTCCTCGGTCCAGCGCTCCAGCGTTCATCCGTTCTCTGATGACAGCGAAAGTCAGCTGACCACTGCCTGCCAATCAGAGGCCACAGCATCACTGCTCATTCTCCTGGCATCAGCGCTCACATGCTGAATGCCATGAGTTCTGAAAAATGACACTGCACCCTCTGATTGGCAGGCGGTGATCAGCTGACTTCCTATGTCATAAGAGAGTGGATGAACAGTGGGGCTTGCAGTGCTGGATCGCTAGGGCCGAGGACGGGTAAGTACTGCAGTATTTGTTATCTTATGACAGCTGCACCTATTGTTAAATTTAAAAATTGTGAGAAAGTTTACATGTCACTATATATATATACACTACCGTTCAAAAGTTTGGGGTCACATTGAAATGTCCTTATTTTTGAAGGAAAAGCACTGTACTTTTCAATGAAGATAACTTTAAACTAGTCCTAACTTTAAACAAATGCACTCTATACATTGCTAATGTGGTAAATGACTATTCTAGCTGCAAATGCCTGGTTTTTTGTGCAAAATCTACAAAGGTGAATAGAGGCCCATTTCCAGCAACTATCACTCCAGTGTTCTAATGGTACAATGTGTTTGCTCATTGGCTCAGAAGGCTAATTGATGATTAGAAAACCCTTGTGCAATCATGTTCACACATCTGAAAACAGTCTAGCTCGTTACAGAAGCTACAAAACTGACCTTCCTGTGAGCAGATTGAGTTTCTGGAGCATCACATTTGTGGGGTCAATTAAACGCTCAAAATGGCCAGAAAAAGAGAACTTTCATCTGAAACTCGACAGTCTATTCTTGTTCTTAGAAATGAAGGCTATTCCATGCGAGAAATTGCTAAGAAATTGAAGATTTCCTACAACGGTGTGTACTACTCCCTTCAGAGGACAGCACAAACAGGCTCTAACCAGAGTAGAAAAAGAAGTGGGAGGCCGCGTTGCACAACTAAGCAAGAAGATAAGCACATTAGAGTCTCTAGTTTGAGAAACAGACGCCTCACAGGTACCCAACTGGCATCTTCATTAAATAGTACCTGCAAAACACCAGTGTCAACATCTACAGTGAAGAGGCGGCTGCGGGATTTTGGGCTTCAGGGCAGAGTGGCAAAGAAAAAGCCATATCTGAGACTGGCCAATAAAAGAAAAAGATTAAGATGGGCAAAAGAACACAGACATTGGACAGAGGAAGACTGGAAAAAAGTGTTGTGGACGGATGAATCCAAGTTTGAGGTGTTTGGATCACAAAGAAGAACGTTTGTGAGACGCAGAACAAATGAAAAGATGCTGGAAGAATGCCTGACGCCATCTGTTAAGCATGGTGGAGGTAATGTGATGGTCTGGGGTTGCTTTGGTGCTGGTAAGGTGGGAGATTTGTACAGGGTAAAAGGGATTCTGAATAAGGAAGGCTATCACTCCATTTTGCAACGCCATGCCATACCCAGGGACAGCGCTTGATTGGAACCAATTTCATCCTACAACAGGACAATGACCCTAAACACACCTCCAAATTGTGCAAGAACTATTTACAGCAGAAGCAGGCAGCTGGTATTCTATCGGTAATGGAGTGGCCAGCGCAGTCACCAGATCTGAACCCCATTGAGCTGTTGTGGGAGCAGCTTGACCGTATGGTACGCCAGAAGTGCCCATCCAACCAATCCAACTTGTGGGAGATGCTTCTAGAAGCGTGGGGTGCAATTTCACAAGCTTACCTCAACAAATTAACAGCTAGAATGTCAAAGGTGTGCAATGCTGTAATTGCTGCAAAAGGAGGATTCTTTGACGAAAGCAAAGTTTGATGTAAAAACAATGTTATTTCAAATACAAATCATTATTTCTAACCTTGTCAATGTCTTGACTCTATTTTCTATTCATTTCACAACGCATGGTGGTGAATAAGTGTGACTTTTCATGGAAAACACAAAATTGTTTGGGTGACCCCAAACTTTTGAACGGTAGTGTATATATATCTTTTTTTTGTTATCTTGAAATGTTGCAGTTCTCACTGAGCACTGAGCCTCATAATATTTACACATTCTATTATGGTATAGATAGAGATGAGCGAGCGTACTCGGAAAAGCACTACTCGCTCGAGTAATTTGCTTTATTCGAGTATCGCTGTGCTCGTCCCTGAAGATTCGGGTGCCGGCACGGAGCGGGGAGCTGCAGGGGAGAGCGGGGAGGAACGGAGGGGAGATCTTTCTCTCCCTCTCTCCCGCCCGCTCTCCCCTGCTCCCCGCTGCGACTCACCTGTCAGCCGCAGCGGCACCCGAATCTTCAGACCCGAGCACAGCGATACTCGGATAAAGCACATTACTCGAGCGAGTAGTGCTTTTCCGAGTACGCTCGCTCATCTCTAGTTATAGACCACTTTTCAGCAGTCATCTCATTAACATCACTGGCAGGATTACAATGAAAAATGACCCCTATATATAGATAACACAATAGGTGATGGTCACAGTTCACCTCCTCCCCTCCCTGCACAGGTCACAGAACATGCACACAACACTCTCCTTAGAAGTCAGTGAGTCCCGTCCAAACTACAGGTTCCTGTGGTCTATGTGGCTGCTGTAAAGCAAATCTCTGAATGCTGTTAATAGCAGCTTGGGTAACTTTGCTGAACCCGTAATTACATACAGAAATAAAAAAATTAAAAATTGCCAATCAAAAAATAAAACAAATTAGAAAACAGAATGTGAGTCACTATGTGGGGTTAACTAGTAAAAAATACATGTGATACATTTTCGTTAAAGATTTTAATATATTGAAAAGATTACAGGATTATTGCTAAAAGTTGTGTCTGCCTGAAACTTAATGTTGGATTTCTGTGTAGAGCAGTAGAGTGTCTTCAGGACCGGACACAAGTTCTAGTTTATAGTTTTTTCAGTCCTGCACATTTAATCTTAATGAATGACAATGAATCTAAGCAGATTAACGGCGGAACATTTTCCCAAGGCTACAGTTTATCCCCCTTCCGTTCCACAGAATGAGGAATATCACACCAGGCCCAAGCAAAATGGTCTGGTCCTGGTTTCCTCTTCAGAAGCGTTGTCATAAAGACTTAACAAAAAAGATTGTGTCATCATAACCGCCAGGATTACATTGAAAGGTAAAACCTATAGGAGATGGTCACAACTCATATATACCTCCTCCCTGCAACGTGACCTCTAGACATGTCACCGTGCATGCTCACTACATTCTCCCATAGAGGTCAATGGGCCTGCTCCTGTCCATTGCATGAGTGGCCCATGAGGCTGCAGTAAATGCTGTTAACAGCAGCTCATGTAACAGGGCAGCCTCCATAGTGACGTACAGAAAATGAAATTTAAAAAAAATCTATCACCAGAAAATTAAAACAGAATAGAAAAATGGAAACTATTTCACTGTCTGCTCTTAATTAGTAAAAAAAATAAGTGATACATCCACTTTAATGTGGCCTCCAATCAACAAATACAACAATATAAGGGCCGACTGAATGGATCAAGTTTTTTTTGTATCTGCCATGAATTTTTGTATGTTTCTATGAATATAATTTTTTTCTTTTTTGTGCAGATGTTTATGCAGCAACCAATCCCAATGGGATTTAATGTGCAGCAGCCCGATTCCAGGAGGGTGTCACGCCAGGCCGGTGTAGTGGCCAGGCAAGGTCTAGAAATGGGAAAGAAATCTCAGTCGATGATGAGTCCCAAGCGCTTTTGTGGGTCTCAGATAACCTCCACTCATCAGTATGTTACACCAAATCAGGTAACTAATTCTTAACATGTGATCTTTCATCTATTTATTAGGCTTGCTTATGGTGGTGATCCATTTTGCTAGAAATTGGCCCAGCAGTCGGACCACCAGGGATCATATATTTATCACCTATCCTGTGATAAATGCTTTTGGTGGGATAACCCTTTTAATTGTTAGTTAGTCCTATTTCTTAGCAGAGTATTTTCAACACCTACCTTAAATGCAGGGTTTACAGTTTTCAGTACATTAGACATAGAGCCAAAATGCTTAGAAGGGCACTAACCTTACAGACAACTTCTGCTCATCTACTAGCTGTTGGTCTCATCGTTTCTGTAATATACTTGTATTAAAAGTTTGTTACTTTACCACTGTAAATCACGTTTGAAATGGCTGCCACTAGGGGTCTCTGTTTCAGCTTCTCTGCAATCCACTGTCTGTTGTTAGGTACAGAGCTTCTGTAGTAACAAGGATACAGGGACATTTCCTTAGTGATGGGGCAGGAGCTATCTTCACAGGGATGCTCTCATGCACTCAGAAGCTGCAGACTGACAGATTTGCAGACCATGTGATAAGGATCTCAACAAGTTCCCCTGAGTGTGTGTCTATGTATACACACATTATAGTGGGTTTACTTAACTTTTCGCTGGGAGAGCAGAGGGGCAGGCATTCAGATACTTCCTCCCTATTGATTAGCCCAACAAACTCTGCAACGCAGCATGAGAAGTCTGAGCTAGAAAGTGCAGGACAGTGAACTACTGGCAGAATGCTAGGCTTGCTACATGCCTCCTGCCTGGTAGTGAATTGCAAACAGCAGAGAAACTGAAAAATGGTAAAGACCACCCGAAAATCAGGAATTGCAGCCCAAAACGGTGCAAACAGCAGCAAATGAGAGAGCAAAAGGAGAACCTGGTGTATTTTAGAAAACTTGTTGAAAACTCGGGTACACTATAAATAACTATAAATAAGCTTTGACAAAATCTATTTATGGCAGCCAGTTAATTTGTGAAATAGCATTACATTCTAAGGATTTAAATACCTACTGTAGGTATTAGTGTATCTTGACGCCACCAGGAAGTCCTGGTCGAGTCAAGATTGACAGGGGGTGATGCCCCCTGTACCTGATTGGCTGCACAGCAGCCTGCCAGCTAGGTCCTGGAAGGGTACTACAAGTTTCCTTGAGAAGACATGCAGCGGTGCCTGGTGCAAAGGCACCAGCAGAGCTCACACGGCCTTCCTGGGTACCGAGGCACAAGCCACTGGGTTATTTCACAAAGCCAAAAGTGTCCTGAGGAAGGTTTTCCGGCAGCACTCCACAACTGTCAGAGCCACCCCCAAGCGATGTACGTTGTACATGCCGGTGGCTGCAGGGAGGCCACAGGGCCGGGGGGAGACACACAGTGTAATCCGGTGGGCTGCCACTGCTTGATCACACACCGCCAGCTTCCCCCCACCCCCAAATCCCCAGAAGATGCGTCTTTACCGGGAACGGTAGAGACTGAGGTGACAATGCACGCAGCGCAGCCGAAGCGGTGAGTCCGGCAGCTGTAAACAGGGAACAGTAGGGTAACATTTGTGATGAGGCTTACATTTGTAGATGTTAATGCTACCATGTTACAGCGGTAACATGGCAGCATTTGCAACTCAAAATGTAAGCCTCATCACAAATGTCACCCTGCGACAAAGGCTGCAGGTAACGCTGACATTTCTTGCACAGTGTGCTATCAGGACCTTACACCCTTGGCCCTATCGGGAGCTAGGAGTTTGACAGGGGCGTTCCTAGCTTCCGGTGGAGTCAAGATACACTAATACCCTTACTGTATACAGACTTACAGTGTGGATATACAGCTTTTATCGTCAATTAACTGCTAGTCATCTTTATTTTGTATTAAAAAAAGAATGCAGGTCACCAGCAACACCAACATACTCAACAACTGCAACAGCAGGCAGCGCAGCAGCAGCACCAACAAATACAACAACAAACACCGCAACACCAGCATCAACAAATACAAGAAGCGCCTCAACACCAGCATCAACAAATACAACAAGCGCCGCAGCACCAGCATCAGCAAGTCCAGCAAGCACAACAGCAACTACAGCACCAGCAGCAAATGCACCAGCTACAGCAGCAACAGCAACAGCTGCAGAAGCAACAGCAGCAGCTCCAGAAACAACAGCAGCAGCAGCAACAGCTACAGAGGCAACAGCGGATGATGAGAGGAAACCAAACACAGCAGACAGCAGTGTTACAGACTCATGTGATGCCCCTATATAATACTATGATGTTCCCACAAACTCACCCCCCTGCTACTGCTGCTTCACGGATATCAACGGATCGTGGGGATAGATCCCAATCGTCTGATTTCACCCAAGACAGGCATTTGAGGTACACAGTTTTACGTTATTATGCAGCGTTTGAGCTGTTCAAGTTAAGGTACCGTATACTTAATTCCGTTTGTGCACAGCAATCTTATAATTCACTTCATACAAATTAATGGACGACTCAATTGCTTCGTGGAGCATTTGAACGGCCAGGACAAACAATGGCGCAATCAATCTACGTATATGTGTAGCTATTCTGCAGAGCTTAAAATGCAACCAAAGGCTAAAAAAAAAAAATCAAAGCAGTACGTATAGTTAATATTATTCCTCTTTGCAGCTATGGATGCATTGCTGGGCATAAGGTAATAGAAGTTTGGCCAAAAGTTGACCATGAGTTTGCTATCAGTGATCCTAGAGGTCTATGGGAGTGGTGCAAATGCACACTCAATACGGGCACAGATGCGCAATATGCTGCACAATTCTGCATTAAAAAGACAGATCTAGAACTCATTAGGCTAAATACCCTTTTACATCACGGCGGGGAAGGGGGGTGTGTCTTGCGTCCATGTAAACATGTCTTGCACACGCTTAAAGTACACAGAGCATTACCAAAACTGGATACAATTGTATCTACTTCACAGCTATGAGCTGCTATGTACAGGTCTGCTGCATCTGAATGAACACAGCATTGTTCCCATTCACTGTCAGCCAGAGGCAAAACTGGAAGCTCCCGGGCCCCAAAGCAAAATCTGTAAAAGGGCCCCCTACCTACCATGTGCCATTTATAATACTGGTGTCTTCTTATGTAATAGAGGGGCCAGGGCCCGGTACTAGCTGCTACCTCTGCGCCCCCTATGCTATGCCCAGCAAATAAATACCATAAAAATGGTGAGGAATTGATACATAAAGTATATTAGAATTATATTATATTTGCGGGATGGGTACGGTTTTTCTTTATGAAGTGATTATTATTTAATATATAAAACTGGAAAACCCTTGTAGAATTATTCCATAAGAATGATAACTAAATAAGACTTTTGAGTTGTTGCTGCACAGATATTCATGTTCTATCTTTGTATGACAGGTTTGTCCAGGACCAACAAATGCGGCCGCCCTCACTACCGATGCAGCCAATCACAAGTAGCACGGTGATTGCAGCGTCCCCTGCTCCAGCATATACTCCTTCAGTTATGATCCCTCAAGCAAGCTTTACCCCACAGCAGACCCATGCTGCAGTTCACCTACATCATTGTCAGCAGCAGCCGGTCCAATCACAGCATCTCTACCTTCAGGTAACGTAAATGGTAGAAATCTGTAAAAGTTGAACTTACATGCTAAGAATGATAGGATGTTGTTTCATATCAGCAGAACACCCATGGGTATGTACTCATCGACATAAAGGAATAATGCATCCAGATAAAAATGTCGGATTGATACACAAAACCTGTCCTGTTGTCATATCAAGTGATTACAGTTGTGGTCTGATTACACATGGGGGTCTTTCCAGCAGATGCTGTAAAAGTGCTCCCTCCCCCGTTTCCCTATAAGAAGGCTCTTAGAGGCTACTTTTATGAAGTGGACCTCTTGTTGAGAGATCGTTGACCACTAGTCGCCTCTATGACCCACTCAAAGACATTGTGCCCGGTTAACAGACTTTGAGAGGGGACTCATGACTGAAATGAGAGAAACAGGATGATCGTTTCGACGACTTGTCCGCCATCTAGGCTGTTCTGACCAGGTTGTTAGAAGGAGTTTTGAGCAGTGGTTATGTGAGAACATGCAAACACAGCGAACCGACTCCAGATGGTCCAGACAGACCACCGGTAGAGAGATCCAACAAGCAGATCCAACAGTTTCATTGTCCACCATCTAGACACAGGTGGCACCTTCATTTAAGACCCGTCTCTGCCCGGACCATTTCCACGGGTTTAGCAGAAGGAAATTTAGTGTCACGTATTCTGCTATTAACACCACAACACTTCCACCTTCATTTGGAGTGGGGGCGTGAAAAAGAAACCTGGACTAGTACTGGTACGGACTGAAACCACATCATCTTTAGCAACAAATCCAAGTTCTGTTTGAGGGTCGACAATAATACTGTTAGAGTATGGAGACCTCGGGTGAGTGGTGCTTCACAGAAAAGGCCAAGTTCAAAGCACACTGCCCAAAATGCTAGTGTGATGGTCTTGTTGGGAGTGATTGCATACAACAGCCGGTCACCCCTAGTAGTGATAGAGGGACACTAAGAACTCAGTGATATGTTCAGAACACCTTGAAGCCACATGTGTTCCTCTCATGCCGGCTTCCAAAAGGCAGCAGGATAATGCTCGGCCGCACACACAAGGGGGTCACAGGAAGCCCCCACAACATTGTCACACTTCCTTGGCCTGCCTGGGCGGCAGATTTATCACTGATTGAGCATTTATGGGACTTGCTGGGGTGTCAACTTCAAGAACCTACGATCTAGAGGCTCACTTATAGCAAATGTGGACTCATATGCTGCAGGACAACATAAGGAACCAGTATAGCTCCAGAAGCTAGAGGTGGCCCAACTGGGTCAAGAGTCTCCTTTGAATTGTACAGTTTTTTCCAATAAATGTATCCTTTCACTCTAATATTGTAATCACATATATAATCACTACAATCACACATATAAAGTTTCATCCGATTCCGACCACTCCTTGATGCATTATTTTTTTTCAATGAGTGTCTATTACAAGTACTAATGAGGTTGTTACTCCTGTATCTCTTTCGATGCTGGCTGTCCCTTGCAGTAGGGCTATTGACCTGCTCACTGCCCAATGGTCCATGTGATATGTAAAGGAAGGACTGCATTAATATACAATATTTCACTGTTTTCATTATGTTTCAGATGCAGAATCCAGAATCAATGCAATCGAGCCAGTCTCAACGTATGTTTCAGCAGCCTCACATCTCTCAGCAGAATACTACTATGGGCTATTTTCTGCATCCTCAACAGCAAAATCAGTCCAGTAATATATCCGACTTACCGGAGATGCAGCTCCCGTGACACTATAGGAAGGAGAATTAGAGCTCAGGCATTATACTTGTGCACCGTGTGCAACAGTAGTGGATGGGCCCAGAAGCCCTCTCTCTCCATAGCATGCCCAGTCCTCTGAAGATTGTACTGAAGAGCCGAGAAGGAGAAACGTTGGCTGAAGATGGGCAATATAACAATTGGGGAGGAAAACAACAAACCCATCTATAATATTATAGATTTCCAGCTGCCTTCAAGAAGAACCAAGAGTAGCTCCGAGTTCTGATATTACTTATACACCAAAGTGTATGTCAGGGGCGCTCTTTTTGGTTTGCCAAAGCATACCCAGTAAGTGACTATGGACGATATTCTGAATATCTATGCCCGGCAAACTATATAGCCATAAAGCTAGTGGCTTTGGTTACGCATAGGATGTTCTAGAAGAGTGCTTGGTGGGTCAAAATGGCAGTCTAAGGTTTAGTCAAATAACCTCAGGCACTATTTTTATGTACCATAGAAGCTACATTATGTAGCATCATCTTTGTACGCCTACTGTATGAAGAAATTCAGAGATTTATGCTAGTATTGTGATGTTCTCTATGCCCTTGTATCAATCAGGAGTTTAATGCCAAAGTATTCCTTATAGAGTTATATCAGAAGAGTTCATAGAGAAGTGCCCAATGGATATCCAAACTGGTCATAATGCTCCAGCCTGGTGCTGGTTGGCCGAAACGTTCATATATAGATGTAGCAGAGCTGACTTTCTCAACACAGCAGTCTTAAATTTACAAACACGAGGGGGTGGGGGGTGGAGAACCATACCTACTCCGGTATGCTTGGGTACATGTCCCTTAAAGGGGATTTCCGAAACTGAACTATTGATACCCTATACTCAAGATAGGTCATCAATAGTTGATCAAGGGGGGTCCACCTTGCCGATCAGGTGTTTGCTGGGCCTTTCTACAGGAAGCAGACAGCTCTGTTCTCACTTCAGTGGTTAGGCTTGGTATTGCAAACCAAGTTCGCAATTACTTCAGTTGGAGCTTTGCTTATAATTCCAAGCCTGGCCACTGCTGTGAGAATGGAGCTGTCTGCTTCCTGCAAAAATCAGTTCAGTGCATGAGCACAATGGCCCAATGAACAACTGATAAGAGAGAATCCAGCGTGGTGGATACCCGCCGGTCTGAACAACCTCTTTAATGCCAATGGATAAGTAAAGACAGCAATAAAAAGAATTCCTCGCAATGCAGTTCCTTGCTAACATGTTTGGAAGTCAACGCCAATATTTTAAGCAACGTTTCAGGCGATGATACACCCTTCTTCAGGCCCCAATGATGTAATATAGGATATGTGACAGCTTCAAACCTGCGTAATTCTCTTAACCCAGTTGTACTATACTAATGGTATGCAGTTCAAGAGATATTCCCTATTTCAGCGCCCCTACGTTTATGACTGACGTAAGGGTTATGAAAAAGCCTGTAGGATAAGGAACAGCTGCCCTATATCCTACACCGCAGTAACCTAGCTGGAGGAACGGTGCATGATTGCTCGAAATGTTGCTTAATACATTGGCAGTGAGTTCAGTTCCATAAATCTCAATTAGAAGGACCTGTTCTGTAGCGCTGTCACTACTTTTTGCAAGACACTAGTCAATGCAATTTCTCATTGGACTGTAGGTAAACCTACCGGGCTATGTTATTGCAGTGCATTCGTATGGCGGACAAAAGAAGATTCAGATGTCATCCAGCCCTGCTATGTCTGTATATACATGAAACGGCTCTTGGAGACGGGCACACGTGGACCATCCATGATGCCGTGTTGGTTTGGATTACTTGCACTGTAATTCAGATGAATACTGCATGCTTGCTATTGTTAATATGTGGGTATGCAGCTTTTATTTCATATGTGCCCATATATTGTTAGACTAGATCATCCAATAAGAATGTACAGAGTTATATTTGTTATATAAATATATTTATTGCATTGGTTTTGTGTTCTTAAATCTTTATTTTTCATTGTCTCCAAGTAAATGTTCCACAATATTCAATAGTGCCTCCTATACAAAAGAAGTAATACCGGCCCAGCTGCTCATTCTGTCTAATGGTTCTGTCTAATGTATTATGGCTTGTCATGACTACTAAAATGATGGGGAGTGGGCAGCTTGGGACTCGTTACTCATCCTTATCAGGTAATAGACACAGATGCACATCTGGGCACAACCTCCAGATTGTCCAATTGGGCGTCCTTTATGGATGGCCGAGCTCATGAACACCTAACTTTGGCAGATTGTAACTTCACCTTCACTTTGTATTGTATTATGTATGATCTATTATTGTACTCCTGTTATTTATAAGACATGTATGTAAAGTAAATGCCCAGATATTTATTGTATTGGACTGCATCAAACGAAAAGAATAGGAATACCAAAATGCTGCTTTCATTAAGGATTATATAACCCAAGTGTATGTCGGTCGGATCACTAGTTTCAAGCCATAAAATACATAAGGGCTATTTCATGGTGAATTAAAAAAAAAAACATGGCTGCTTTGGTCCAGAAACAGTGCCACACCTATGTTCAGGTTGTGTATGGTATTACAGCACAGCCTCATTTACTTCGATGGAGGCCAGCTGCAATACCAGACACAACCTATGGTCAGGTGTGGTGGTGTTTTGTTTTTTTTGTCATGGCGGTCATCCTTTTCTAATTCTGGACTTACCCCTTTTAAAGGGAACCTGTTATGCCCTATAACAACCAGGAACTAAGTTATAGTGCTTAGAGGACAGGAAAGGAGGAGTCTGGGGAGGGATGCGTGTTTTATACTTACCAGACTCCCTGTTCTCACACAGGTGGAAGTTGGCACTTGATTAGTCGGTTTGACCCTTTCCAGCATGCGCACTGATCTCTATGGGAGTGCGACTGCAGAATATAGTCGGACTGACTGACGGACTTCCACTGGTGACAGCACAGGAATGGGGAGCCTGTAAAGAATAAAAAGTACATCGCTGGACTCCTCCTTACCTGTCCTATAAGCACCATAACTTAGTTCATGGAGCTTGTAGAATGTGACCGGTTCCTTTAAAGTACTAGTTTGAAGCTCCGCCTTTGAGGGCCACTTTTGGCACTTTTGCCAGCATTTTAGCTGGTGCACTTTGGTACCAGATGTACAAATACGGATGTGTTAATGCAAATTCATCACTCCTCACTTGCATAAAGTCAGCTTTATCAATGTATTTATGTACCATAAATACACTATAAATATGTAGTTCAGGCAGAACGCGCTGTTTCTGAAGCCCCGGAACTACTTTTTGTGAGTCACACGAATCTGTCAAAAATGGCTGGTATTACAAATCACTAAAAGGGGTCAAATCTATACAAAAACACTGAAAAAGGCCATTTTTATTAGGCTGCTTTAGGGCTTAGTTCAGGGTTTCCGTCTCTCTGCTCCGTTTTTGGAGGAGAGAAATTGACGTAAAACAGAAAAAAAAACCAGATCCATCTTTTTCCCCATTGATTTCCATGGGATTTCAAAAAAACAGAAAGGCTTCAGTTTCAGTTTTTTTTTTTAAATGGGAAAATAGTGTATTCTGCTCTAGGTACAATGTGGGGATTGAACTCACCAGCAGTATTGATTTCAGTGGGTGAAAAAAAGTAATATACAACAGCACTCTTGTCCATGGGTTATGCAGTTCAAATTCACTGAGGTTGGACTCAGCTGCAGTACCAAACACAACCACTAGACAAAAGTGGCGCTGTTTCTGGAAAAAAAAAAAGCACCATTTTTTTTTTAACCCAAGGCAACAGCTTTAAGAATATGCTAGAAATACTTCTGATAATTCTGAAGTAAGCCCCGTTTTGATCTTCACAAATTGTCTATTCAATAACTTGAGCTTTTGGGAGATGTGCTTGCGATTAGCTCCATGCTAAAAGTACAAACAATTTAAAGAAATTCCAATGCAGGACTGCTAGTAGGGCAAATCCGATCCTACAGCCATAAAGTAGCCAGCAGGTATAATTCAGGGATCTTCTGAACAGCACTTTGTCCAATGCTTGCACAGATATGACGTAGCATTGTATAGCACATAGTAGAGAACAATCATGTAAACAGCTGCAGACCAAAATGTGGTTGGAGAGGCAGATCCTACGGAGGATACACTGGAGGCAGATATTCTGTAGACCAAATCTAGATTTATTTATTTGTAGCTTGGATGGTGCCAGTCAATGCTGAGAAGACTTCATGCTTGGCATGATATACGTCAGTACTTCTTAGGCCTACATTAGTTTGTACAGTGGAGCGGATACTTTGATGTTATTGCAGGATGTTATTTAAAGGGAATCTGTCACCTACATTTAGCCCTATCGGCTAAGCTTAACCCTTTCCAATCCAATTTGTATCCTGGTTTTCCTAGGGGGCTTACTCTTTTTCTGCCATTGTACAACAGCGCTATCTGCTGGCTAAAGCCAGTACTGCATGAGGTGACACATTGGATAGGCTAGAACAGCAGAGCGTCTGGCAATATACAGTAAGAGAACCCCGACGGACATCTTCCAACATCAGAGCTGTACAGCCTTAAATCATACTGTCTTCAGAGGTCAGACAGTGGATTGGAAAGGGTTAAGGGCTGAAAACAGGTGACCTGCTGAGTCTAGGGATGTCAGTGCCATACTTACCTTCCCCGCCGTTCCCCCGATGTCAGCCCTGGTGCATTGAGCTACTTTGCTAAGTAGTCCGCCCATTGTAAACTTAGAAATGGCAGACTACTTAGCAGTGCCGCTCAATACATTGAGCCCTGACAATGGGGGAATGGCAGGGAAGGTAAGTATACCACCTACATCCCCGTACTCAGTGGGTCACCTACTTTCAGCTCATAGGCTTTTCTTATAGGTTTAAAAGTAGGTGACAGATGCCCTTTAAAGGGAAACGATCATCAAGTATAAGAACCGTTAACTAAGTTTAGATGATGTAGAGTCCGGGAAGCCGTTTTTCATGCTCACAATCTCTGCAGTGTTCCCGGCAAAGTCAGCATGCACGCAGCTAGTTTGACTGTTTTCAGAAGGCTGTGCATGCACATTTCTATGGGCATATGCATGCGCAGCCTACTGTAGAGAGTCAAGATGCCTGTGTGTGCGCTGGGGAACACCGCAAGAATAGGGGACTGGGTGAGTATGAAAATAGTAAACTTGGTATTGTAAGAGGTCTAAGTGAAGGCAATGGTTTACCGATTAGTCTATGTAGTTGGGTATAGTATGGATTGATACTTCTCTCATGTGTGAGGACAGCTCCAGCCTATGTGCACACTTGTGATTGGTGTGCAATGCTTATTCAGCCATGTTCACATTTCCTGTGTGCCCAAGTTACACCCGAGAGACTTGGGCGCAACTCACAGCACGCGAACACCAGCACATTGACTTGCAGTGGTATGTCCTATTTCTCATCTATGATATGGACAGGAATAGGACATGCAATGTGTTTTTTTTTCATATGGACCATCGGTCAATGTGCATAGACCCATAGTCCATAATTGGGCCATGTGCTGAATTGACATGGACAGCACCCGGCTGCAAAAACACAAGTGTGCCGGAGACCGTATTTTAAGGACACCCAGAGTAAGAGGAGACACCCTGGAGGTCTGTGCACAGCATCATCTAAGCTATTTGAATGTGGCTTAGAATTAATGTCCTCGTTGCTTTAAAGGGGTTGTGCAGGAGTAGAAAATCATGGTCACTTTCTTCCAAAAAACAAAAAAAACATTGGTTTACAGCTTGTATGCTCCTGCAGTATCGACACAACTAGAGATGAGCGAACACGCTCGGTAAGGTCAGTTACTCAAGCGAGCATCGCTCTTCTCGAGTAACTGCCTTCTCGTCCGAGCGTGCTCGGGGGGGGGGCGGTGGGGGATAGCGGAGGGGAGCGGGAGGAGAGTGAGAGAGATCTCTCTCTCCCCCCCTCGCTACCCCTTCGCCGCCCCCCGCTCCCCCCCGAGCACGCTAAAGTAACTGGCCTTACCGAGCATGCTCGCTCATCTCTAGACACAACCCATAGACAAAGTGTGGCGCTTCTGTCTGGAAGAAAGTAGCCATATTCTGAAAAATAACTTACAACCTCTTTAAAAGTTACAGTAATTCATACACATAAGATAGATATTCACCCAATTGATAAAAACGTATTGACCCAGGGGTGTAACTAAAGGCTCAGGGGCCCTGATGCAAAAGCTGAGCTGGGGCCCCCCCTCTATCTGTATCTGTACCCGTACCCATACCTAAACCATGCTGCACAGAGACATAACTTGAAGCCTCTGGGCCCCAATGCAAAACCTGTAACAGGACCCCCAACTATAATGCTTTATTCATAGTACTGGGCTCCCTATATGGAGAAGAGAGGCATTATGGACCCCCTAAGGCTCCTGGGCCTGGGTGCAACTGCATCCTCTGCATCCCCTATAGTTACGCCCCTGGTATGACCTATCCATCCATCAGACAGTCACAGCTTTAGTACAATGTAACAGCATATCAACAGATTATTTCCTCCCTATTTATTTCCATTATGCGGTACTGTACTAGTTTAGGGGGGTTTATAGCTACTTTTATAGATAAATCTATAACTTGATCTATTGGTTCCTTTGGTGTAACAAGGTTTGTATTTATATCGATGACTTTAAGCAGTAACGGAAGAGTATAACCACTGCAAGTTACAACATGCAACTATGTTGCCCAGTTGCAATTGTGTAACTCCCGGGACAGGATTACGCCTTAGGGCAAAGCCAAATCCGCAGGTGCAGAATTCTAAAACTAAATCTGCAGGTCTACATTGATAGGGAATTGCAGGCAGGTTTTAAGCCATTTTCAATTCCGCATCAAAATCCGCAGATAGTCTACGGATTTTGGTGTGGAATTTACCGTGGCTTGCGATGCGCTGTGCGGCCTATTCTGTCCCTCGTGAAAGGTTTCTTTCTATAGCTTTATAGGGGTTGTCTGATGTAGACAACTTCTTGCCATATGACCTGTCCCAATTTTCCCCTCTATTAGCTAAAGCCATGAGCTGCGTCCCAAGAGGCTCTAGATAATCTTGGGCTTCCATTGAAAACAATGGTGGCTTCTTCCTTATTTTAATGGGTGCCACATGATGCCTCAATAGAGAGCCCCTTTAAAGGGAACGTGTCATACGGTAGTATAGCAGGTATTTGAGCACTATGATGTGTTCATTTATGTCATATCCATATATGGCCGCGTTGAAGTCATATCTAAGGTCCCGTCTGAGACCATGGACCTTATTTGCCATGTAAACGAGACGTTAAATACATTTGTTTGCTTGTGACAAATACTTGTTGTTGGTGAATTTGGAAGTGAATTCACAGTCTTCTATAGTAACTAGTATAGAAACGGCCAGATCCTAATCCCTAATCCCGCACCCCACATTGAGGGAGCCATAGTTTTTGGATTTCGAACAGGCAGTACTTAGAACTTGGCACTGTGGTGAAGTCATCCAATTTTGCTTGTATTCAGTCTGTAGTATATACGCTGTCGCCCGGGTTACTGTGGATTTATTTATGAATTTTTCAGAAGTTTCTGCCATAAAAAATATTAACGTTGTGTGAAACAGGTGACATTTGTCAAATTTGAGATTTTTTTTTTACAGATGTAGCAACTGATAACTTGACATTTAAGGCATTATAACTATAATGTACTACGATGCTGTAAACTGAGTTATCACAATGCGCCAGTCATATCAATAATTGTTACAGCACATCTGTAATTCTCATTCCCCTTATATCTGACAGTGGGAAATGTAATTCCTTGGAGATGTCAGTAGGACATTTCTTGATACCAAGGGCTTATTTACACAAGCATATATCGGTCAGGTTTTCACGGCCGGCCAATATACGCTCCCATCTAAGCAGTTCCCCCCCTTTCCCCCCCCACTCACCGGCTCGCCGCCTCTCTCCTCCACTCCTCTGTGTGCAATGGGAGGAGGTGGAATGTGGGCGGAGCTAAGCTCCCCTTAGTCCCGCCCACTCCCATTGCTGGCTATGGACGAAGGGTCGGGAGGGGGTGGGAGCTTAGCTCTGTTCTGCTCCCATCCCGCCCATTCCCATTGCAAACCGCTCGGAGGAAAGAGACGGTGACTGGGAAGGAAGGGGGGGAGATGCTTAGATGGGAGCATATATCGGCCGGGCATGAAAACCCGACAGATATACGCTCGTAATAAGCCCTTACTCTGTGCTCTTAAAGTGACCCTCCAGTTTCGGGGTAAAATTCTGTCCAGGTTCCATTTTCAGCCATCCAACATTTGCCAAAGCAGTCTTCAAACTACCTAATCCCCACAGTGCATTGCTAGTGTTAGTCTACTAATGCACCATACGTGCTCTTTGATTGCTCACATGATCAGCACTGGCCAATCAGAAAGTAGTGCACAGTATGTTGTAGGCAATCACACAACTTGTGCGTCCATGTTGGATGGCCAAAAACGGGGACCAGAAGTGGCAGATTGGAGAAGAACAGCTGCCAGTAATTTACCGTATTCCCCTTGCTGTTCTGGGTCAGAATCTTGTCCCAAAACTGGAGGGTTGCTTTCTGTCACTTTCCTCCTCGACAAGGAGCGATTTTAACAATATTTGAATTAGGTATCTAATTACTATATTGGGGAGCTACATGCTAATAAAAATGGATCCAAGCGGGACCTTAATAATTACAATGGACATTAATTATAAAGTGGGACCATTATTTCCATAAGAGATAAGATAGGAGGGCCTATAATTGTCAGGTAAAGGGAGCGGCGTATATAGAAATGTGGGCTAGTCTGTTCTTGTTCATTGAATGCAAATATTGGGATATACGTCTATTTCAGTTTTCATCATCCCTTAAGGATATGTGTATTTATAGTTTATGGTGTGACTGCCGCCAGGGTCCTCTTCGCCATCTTATGCCACTTTGAACTAACAGCTCATTTGGAACAGATACCTCGCTCAGAGGTGCAGTCTTTTATGTGTGTTCAATAGGCCGTAGTTCCCTAACAACCAGTCTGTCTCTTGGTACGGAGCTGATGACATGGAAGGGGCAAGGTAACTTGGCAGTACTCAAACCGCACTTTACTCATTAAGTATATTGACATGCAGCGTTTCCTCTTAAAACTAACTGGAAAATATGTTCCTGTCATTTGTATGAAAGGTCTTATTATTGCTCCATATGGGAGTTATATACTTAGCGCTAAGGATTGTATTCTATCTCATCTTAAAAGGACAGTCTGAGTTATGGAAAGAGCATCTCACCGGGTCCCCTCTTGGTGTAAGATAGCAAAGCAGCTGATACGCCCCACTTGTCAGCTCCGCTCTCTGCTGTGCTGTTTGCTTACAGGTTGCAGTCAGCCTGTGAGATCCCATAAATCTGCTGCTGCAGCCAATGATAGTGTTCAATGTCATTGGCTGCAGCAGCTTGCTTGTAGACAGCTCAGGGAGACCCGGAGTCGGCAGCAGGGAATCAGTGGGGAGTATCAGCTGCTTTGTGATTTTACACCATAGGGAACCCGGTAAGATGCCCTTTCTATAACTTGGACAACCCTTTTAAGTAAGAAAACCCGCATACTAAAGCTTTCCCTTAGTCCACTGAACAGGATCACATCCTATCATTGGCATTTAAAGGGGTAGTATGAGATTAGAAAACAGTGCCACTTTTGCTCATGGGCTAGATCTGGCATTCCAGCTCAGCCCCAGTCAAGTGTATAGGAATGAGCTGCAATCCCAGATACAGTAAAGCCCATGGGCAGGAGTGGTGCCGTTTTGGAAGAGAGCAACCATCATTTTCTAATGTTACACATCCCCTTGAATACACGGCTCATGCACAGAGCCGTAATAAGGGTCGTCTGTGAGCCCTTAATCTCACAGTTCACATTACCGTGGAGAATCCCTTTACAAGACATACAAGTGTGAGAACCGATCTAAAAACAGTGACCAGGCTTATCATACCGCAGTAGGAGTGGCCAACGCCTGTCACATAGTTACCTATTCCGACAAAGATGTGAAACAATGTAACAATTTAACGTTTCGCGGTGTTATACGAATGTTGGAAGAAATGGAGGTCCCTATTTATTGCGTTGATCGTTGTTTTTAAACCAAAGTGGGTTCTCACAGGGCGGATTCTCAGCGGAAATCTCGCGGATTGGCCGCAGCGAAAAACCACGAGATTTCCACCGGGAGAAGCGCTGCTTCAAAAACCGCGGCGGCTTTGAAGTGGCCCGGCCGCTCGCTCCTCCGCTGCGGCCGGCGCTTCTATAGAGGAGAGGAAAAAAAAAATGGACATGCTGCGGTCGGCAAATCCGCGCCGCAGCGGCGGCTTCTGCTAGCTTAGCCGCAGCGGATTTGCTGTCCCGTGTGGACGAGATTTCTGAGAAATCTCGTCCACATGGCTGGCTAATCCCGGGATTAGTGGCCGCATGCGGATTTGCCGCGGCAAATCCGCCCGGTGTGAACCCAGCCTTATTCTGGAACAAAAATATTATATCACTGCTAAATTGAATGCAATCGAAGTATTAAAGCTTAAAATTCACTCTTTATTCTCATTTTCTATACACCTTTTTGTTTACAATTCCCGTTTATGAAATGTCCCCATCGCTGGTATTACTATTTTTTTTTTTTTTTTTTTTTTTTACACATGGGTAAACTTGCGACTGGCACTTAAAGGGTTAACACAGCCTTGCACTTTGAATTGTTTTGTACATAAAACTATTTTCTTGTTATATTATTGCAATGTACATATTGTAAATGTTCAAAAATGTACAAAATCTTGAGTCAAATATTGAAATTTAGTTTATTTTATATGATGTCAAATAGAGGCGTTTATAAATGTTCCTATGGAGATAATTTTGTAATGAAATGTGTCTTATAAAGGACAGGCTGTAGATTTATTTTCTGGTCTTTGGACAAGCTTTCTTGTTGAGCCAGTTGCAACGTGAAAAAAAAAGCTTTAATAGAGTGCATATAATATTTTGAAAAAGAAAAAAAAATAAAAGACTACTTTTAAAGCCTGTGGAACCCGAGTGACGTTATTGGGGGGGTTTAACCTGGGCACGAAAACACAAAAGGAGCAAATAGTGGAGCGTGGACCCATCTGTTACCTATTTTTGGGTGCATTAAAAGAGGTATAGCGGCGAGGGACGAGAACATTATCCTTCCACTATATAAGGCACTTGTCAGGCCTCACATGGAATACTGCATACAGTTCTGGTCACCGGTGCTCAGGAAAGATGTTACAGTGCTTGAGGGGGTTCAAAGAAGAGCGACTAAACTAATACATGGAATGACGGGACTGGAATACCCAGAGAGGCATCAAAATTGGGATTATTTACCCTGGAAAAAAGACAGTTAAGGGGTGATCAAATAACTATGTATAAGTACATGAGGGGACAATACAAGGATCTCTCCCATGATCTGTTTATACCCAGGACTGCGACGGTAACAAGAAGGCATGCGCTACGTCTAGAAGAAAGCAGGTTTCATCAACAACATAGAAGGGGATTCTTTACTGTAAGAGCAGTTAGACTGTGGAACTCTCTGCCTGAGGAAGTGGTGATGGCAAAATCCATAGAGGAGTTTAAAAGGGGACATGATGTCTTTCTGGAGAGGAAGGATATTATAGGATACAAGTCTTAGGTTATTTGTTAATCCGGGTATACAGGCAGGTAGGAACTATTAGGGGTTGATCCAGGGAACAGTCTGATTGCCATTAGGGAGTCGGGAAGGAATTTTTTCCCCAAAAGGGCTATTTGGCTTCTGCTCTTGTTTTTTTTTTGCCTTCCTCTGGATCAACAACACAGGAGGATAAGCAGGCTGGAATAGATGGACACTGTCTTCATTCGTCCTAACAAACTATGTTACTATGTATATGTATCACGTATACACATCTACAACTTTCTCGCAGTTCAAGTCTTGAATCACCATTTGAAGGCTATTAAGATGTAATAGGTAAAATAATTTGCATCCGCCCCCTCCTTCCCAAATCTGAGTATGGGCACACTTGTATTTTTCCTAAACGTTTACAGTGGTGCTTGAAAGTTTGTAAACCCTTCAGAACTTCCATATTTCTGCTTATATATGACCATCAGATTTTCGCAGGAGTCATAATAGTAGATAAAGAGAACCAAATCAAACAAATGAGTCAGAAAGACTACACTTGGTCATTTATTTATGAGGCAAAAGGATCTAATATCACATGTCCGTGATGGGCAAACTAAGGGCTTATTCACACGATCGTATATCAGCTGTTGTTTTCACGGTCGGCTGATATAGGCTACCATCTAATGCACTGGATTCCAATGCATCAGATCACACAGGGTTATTCCCACGGCGTAGAAGTGCCCGGCTGGCCAATATAGGGTCGGGTGCTTTTACGCCGGGCAGCAAAGATAGTCCTGGAACCATCTTTCTGCCCGGAATACATCGGACGCTGCATAGACTCCTATGGGAGCCAATGAGAGCGCCTGGAGAAGGTAGGTGGGAGGGAGTTTAGCAGCGTGACTGCTACACTCCCTCACCCTTCTCTCTCCTTCCCTCCGGCTGTTTGCAATGAGGGGGCGGGACGGAGGCAGAGCCAAGCTCTATCCCCTCCCATTGCTGGCTGCGGACAAGGGGTGGGAGCTTAGCTTTGCCCCCTCCCCTATTGGAGAGGAGACAGGAGGTAAACCGGCGAGTGAGAGGGAAGGGGGAGACAGTTTAACAGCGGCATTGCAGCCTCAGATTTGTACGCCCATTCACGCATTTTTACGGCGCAGGCAGGTGCACGTAAAAACGCCTACAGCGGTGTGGATAAGCCCTAGTGTGAACCTTTAGAATTAGCACATAACTTGAAGATGAAATTAGAGCCCGGTGTTAACAATTAATGGGATGACAATTAGGTGTGAGTGGGCGAACATTTTATTTACAGAACAGGGATCTGTCAAAGTCTGATCTTCACAACACAGGTATGTGGAAGTGTATCATGGCACAAACAAAGGAGATTTGGGTGTGTACGGTGAGTCCTCACCTGTCTCTGTGTGTCCTGTATGTTATGCTAGTATTGACCTCAGTGCTGGTCAATTTCAGTTGCTCCCTGGATTGCTGCTGAGGAGCACAGCCTGCCACTGGAGCTCCTCTTCCTTGCTGCAGATTGCTGTTACAGCTAAGTAGCACTGCTGGTAACCATTTACTGTTCCCTTTTGTATCAGGGATCCCTGGTAGGGAATTATTAGTGGCCTGGGGGTCCGCACCTGTCGGAAGCGATCGGCCCGCCGAGTAGGCAGGGCTCCATCCCGGGGTAGGGGTTTGCAGGGAAAGGATTTCCCTTAGGCCGCCTGCAGACGAGCGGGTCGGATCCGGCGGTGAGAATTCTCGCCGCGAGACCCGACCCGAGCGCCTGCAGAGACGAGCGCGTACTCACCCGCGCCCGGCGGCCCCGGCTCTTTCATGTGCCGGCTGCCGGGCAGCCGGCGCATGCGCAGACCGGAGCCGGCGGCCGGGTGAGTGACATTTCTGTGCGAGGCTCTGCGAGCCCCGCACAAAAATAGGACATGCCGCGGTTTGTTTACCGCGCGAGATTTCGCGCGGCCAAACCGTGGCCGTCTGCATAGGAGTGCGTATTGTAATGCACTCCTATGCAGACTTTGAGCGGCGGAAATCCGGCGGGATTTCCGCCCGTGTGCAGGCGGCCTTAGTTTTGTATTTACATTGCGATTTTTTGTTATGTTACACACAGTTGTGCTTATTCTTTTGTTTATGTATGCCACACATCCGGTAAGAACGCAACACCTATATTGGAAGAAACACCCTTTGGCCTTCAGGGCACAACTAAATAAATTCCCGGCCCTAGTGCAGAAAAAGAATAAAAATATTTACTCCCTAAAAAGAATTCCTCCTTCCTTTTTGGCATTCCCTAAGTTTTAGATAAAAATTAATAATGTAAAACAGGAGGAATTACAGAGGCCTGGTTGGGATGGGCACATGGGACAATAAAAGCGGGTATCCCTCCTCCTCCCATGCTTTTTGCGCAGATCAGCAGAGGGGCCCGGGCCTAAAGATCGCGTCGGGGCGCATTGCCAGAGGCCTCAGGTAAGATGTTTTACCTCACCTCACTGATCAGATCAGTAAGGCAGGAGAAAGCATTACCTTCTTACCTAAACTTTTAAAAACATTTATTAAATCGCTGTTATCCATTGGATAACGGCGACCATGTGACCAGGGACTGCTCACAGGGGCCTCCGTTCACTGCTCCAGGCTCTCGGCTACCTTTGGTAGCTGAGAGCAAGGGGATTTTAAATTTCCTGGGGCCTACCCTCCTTAAACGCATGTGTCCATCAAGGAAGATTCGTGGAGGAAGATGTCGTCGGCGGACATTTCTGAGACCTCAGGTAAGAAGTTCTATCTCCTTTCACCGATTGGCTAGATGAATCATTAACTTTTTAAAGTTTCTAACACACTTTCACATTATTGCCATTATCCGTTAAATAACAGTGAACATATGACCAAGGGAAGCACACCGTGGCCCCCAGCTGTCGGCTACCTTTAATAGCTGAGAGCTGTCAAACTTCAGCTTTATTCTACAGGGTCAACGTGTTTAACGGCCCTGTAAATTAAAACCCAGACACCCAGGACATGAAAACACATATGGGTGGTCACTAAAGGGGTTAAAGAAGAATAAAGTTCAAGTTTTGGAATGGCCAAGTCAAAGTCCTGGCCTAAGACTCAATGTCCATGGGCGGATTAGATTTGCGGAATCCATACGTGGCACCCGCATGTGAGATCTGCAAATCGAGCAGCCTATAGGGAAGCATTGGCCGTCCGCGCTTCACTTAACACCTGCGAACTTGTTTTTATTTGATTTGTGGATGTCACACGGAGATAAATCGCAGCATGCTCCATTTTTTTTTTATTTTTTTTAAACAATTTCTTTTTATTGAAATAATGGTATAACAATGCCGGATATAAGGACATGCATATTAGCCACGCAGGGCCAGTTTGAGAATAACCATTCAGTTACAGACATCAGAATAAATATAACGCTTCTGTCATTTATAGCATACTTCCGGTCAGGTAACGGGGAGGACAATCAGGGGTATAGGCGGGGTGGGGGGGGGGGGGTGAGGGTGCGAGGTGTAACAAGAAACACCCCTAGGGGAACCGGGTATGATCAGGTGGGGTAGATTTAGGAAAAACAATTAGGGAAAACAATTTGGGAGAACAAACAGCAAGATGTTGTCTTTATATTGTGATGTGAACATAGGCAGATCCTTTATTTTAGGTTGCAGCGAAATCTGGATTGTCCTGAAAGCAAATCCATGGGGTCCAAAGGGCCGTGAAGTCGTCCCTGGTGTTGGCCTCCCACGCCAGGATCTCCTCAAACCGAAAGATTTGCGCTATCCTGTCTAACCACTGGCGGATTTGTGGAATCTCCTTCTCTTTCCAGAAGAGGGGTATCAGGAGTTTAGCTGCCGTTAAAAGGATTGTAGGCAAACTTTTTTTTGAGGGTTTGAAATGGTTTGTGGGGAGCCAGATAAGTATCTCCTCCGGTCTAAAGGAGTAAGAGGTATGGCATATTTTGTTGATAATGTTGGTGACTGACCGCCAGTAGGGCTTAATTTTTGAACATTCCCACCAGATATGGAGGGCTGTCCCTTTTTCTTCCTCACATCTCCAGCAGACGTCTGTAGATGTCGGGTTCGTTTTGGAAGTTGTGACCGGGGTTCTATACCACCTGGTCAACAGCTTGTAAGAGTTTTCCTGTGTGCGAACGCATTTTGAGAACCCGTGGGAATTCCTCAGGACTTTTAGGGTATTTTCTCGACTGAGAGTAAGTCCCAGTTCTCTTTCCCATTCCCTCAAAAACCAGGGCCTTTCTGAGGCTTTTTGCAACAGAAGTCCTTTATAAAGATGTGTAACCAACTTTTTTGGTTGAGAGGGTAGGGAAGTATATGTCTCAAACCATGTCGGGTCCCTCGAGTTCTCAAGGTGGGTGGCTTGGAACTGTCTCAGTGAGCGATATAGAGTAGCCCTTTCCAAGAAGTTGCGCGGCGGTTGTGGGAGCCAGCTGTCTAGCTGCATCGGATCTGTCAAAGTGGGGCCCTTAAGAATATCGTAAATTGTGGTGGATTGGAGTTTATCCCATATTCCTTCACTTCCCCGTGGTTTATTGGCTAGGATAGAGGGTATTATGGAAGCTGGTGTCATGGGGGGGAGGGACTTTGCACTTGTCACTCCCATCCGTGCATGTTTCAGTATCTTGATGGTGCATTTTGTGATAGGGTTAAGGTGCACATGTTTATCTTGTGTGAGACCATTAACCCAGAGCAGACCTTGGTTATCCTTCCCAAGTATTGTCCTTTCCATACAAAGTGTTGGGGAGGCAATTGTGTTATCTATTAAGAGGATCCATCTGGCGATGTGAATCGCCTTGTGGTATAGCTGGAGGTCTGGGAGTCCCGTACCTCCTTGGGGGCGCTTTTGGCTCAGGAATGAAAAGGCCAGTCTCGGATTATGCCCTCCCCAGATATAGTCACGGAACAATTTGTGCATTTGTGAGAAGAAGGTAGCGCGTAGGTCGATTGGCACCGAGTGCAATATATAAATAATGGGCGGGAGGATATATGTAGAAATAAGGTTTTTCCTACCTAGCCAGGAAATAAGTGGTATTTTTAGTTGGTCGAGCTGGTTCTTCACTTTTTTAATCAACGGGGTGTAGTTTGTGTCATATAGGAGGGAGGGGTTCGCCGTCAGGGTGATGCCTAGGTATTTAATTTTTGATTTTTTGCTTGCTCAATTTTACCGCGGATCACACGCTGATGTGGCTCCATGGGAGCTTACGATCCGCAGTGCATACGCAAATACATCTGCGGATTCACTGTGGATTTGAAGGTTAAAATCAATTAAAGAGGTGGGGAAAAGGCTGGGAGGTGGGGGTTGCAGATTTTTTTTGGCCACACCGATGATCCACGTACATCCACACTGGAAAAAAACGTAATCTGTGATCTATCGCAAGCAATAAAAAAAAATAAAAAAAAAATTTAATGATGACTTAGTGCATCTGCTGCGAAACTCCGCATGAAAAATGTGCGCGTTCCGTGGACATGAGGCCTTTATGTTGTGGAAGGACCTGAAGCAAGCAGTTCAAACCACCAACACAAAGTTAAAGCTGTTTTGTACGGAGAAATTAACTAAAATTCCTCCAAGTGAATGTGCCGGACTAATCAGCAATTATCGGAAACATAGATCCATTTAGTGCCGCACAAGGAGGTCATATAAGAAACCGAAAGCGAAGTTTCACATACTTTTGCCACTCAGACACGCGATATTGATCATCGATTACTCTTTTATTGAACATATTACGCAAACTTTCTATTCTTTCCATCTACCTTCTGCTGTAAATTTAGGCTGTTGACATGACGCACTCAATGTTACCCGTCAAACAAGGCAAATGTCTTCACTCATCTTAAGGTAAAAGGTCACTAGTAGAGATGAGCGAGTATACTCGCTAAAGGCAATTGCTCGAGCGAGCATTGCCTTTAGCGAGTATCTCCCCCGCTCGAGACAAAGGTTCGGGTGCCGGGAGCGGGGGAGCGGTGAGTAGCGGCTGTCAGCAGGAGGGAGCGGGGGGGGGGAGAGATGGGGAGAGAGATCTCCCCTCCGTTCCGCCCCGCAGCTCCGTGCCCGCTGCCGTCACCCGAACCTTCCGTCTCGAGCAGGGAGATGCTCGCTAAAGGCAATGCTCGCTCGAGCAATTGCCTTTAGCGAGTATACTCGCTCATCTATAGTCGCTAGTCATTATGTTTCTTTGCACTTGCAATCCTTTAAAGGGGTTGCCTCGCAGCGAAAGCGTTTTTTTTTTTTTTTTTAAATGGACCCCTGCATTATGCCCTGTGCAAAAGAAAGCATGTGTTAGTTTTTAACAAGAACATTGCACTTACCTGCATCAGCATTCTGCAGCTTCTTCTTTTAAAGATGGCGCCGCTGGTCTTCTCCCACGGTGCACCGCGGGTCTTCCCATGGTGCACCGTGGAGTTTCTTCTTCTGTCTTCCGCGTTCCACTGCCGATACAGCCACCTCACTGGCTGATCGGCACACGTGACGGGGCGGAGCTACGATGACCAGCTCTCCGGCACGAGCGGCCCCATTCACCAGGCAGAAGACCGCACAGCGCAAGCGTGTCTAAAAAAGCAAGAAGCCAGCGAAATTAGACGGAGCCATGGAGTCGGGGACGCCAGCAACGGAGCAGGTAAGTGAATAACTTCTGTATGGCTCATATTTAATGCACGATGTACATTACAAAGTGCATTAATATGGCCATACAGAAGTGTATAACCCCACTTGCTGCCGCGAGACAAACCCTTTAACTTTACGGTGATTGCAGTCCGTATGTTAAAAGATCTTAAGATGATAAATGACGGGGAAGTAAATGCAAACAGGAAAGCAGATGATTCTGAAACTAAGACTTTATTAAGCACAACAATTACATTAGTATTGTCATAGATATATATAAAAAAGTGCAAATGCAGAAATAAAATGATGAGCATCTAAATGTAACCCAGGTAAAGCAGCCGTGACGTGAGGTTCTTTCTGGCATATGTAGCTTCACAATACAGTTCCATCCTCTTAAACAATTGTCGCACGTGTTGTGTGCCCTATCAGAGAAGACCCCCGGCCTCCTCGCAGTAATTCTGCCGGTTAGCCTATATGTTGATACTCCTTTTCCTTTCTGAATTCTAATAAATCTAATTAAAATCTATGAGAGCACTTAGTAAATGAAGAGCAGCAATACTCTGAGCGCAGAGGTAGTACTGTCTGTGCCTACATCATCTTCTAGCAGGAAAGATGTACGAATTAATAGTAGAGTGACCACATTACATTAAAGTAGGTTAAACCAAGATTTTAACTTCAGCGTCTGACTGATGGGGTCTGGCCGCTGGGACTTTTACAGATCATGATAAAGGGTCCTGATTAGAGATGAGCGAGCACGCTCTGTTAAGGCAGTTACTCGAGCAAGCATCGCTCTTCTCGAGTAACTGCATTCTCGTCCGAGCAGGCTCTGGGGGAAGGGGGAGAGTGAGCTCCCCCCCTTCCCCGAGCCTGCTCGGACGAGAGTGCACTTACTCGAGAAGAGCGATGCTTGCTCGAGTAACTGCCTTAACAGAGCGTGCTCGCTCATCTCTAGTCCTGATTCCTCACAAGTGGAGTGGCGGTTGAGCATGCACGCTGCCACTCCATTCATCTCTATGGGACTGCTTAAGAGAAGTGGAGCAAAGTGCTCAGAAATCTCTGGCAGCCCCACAGAGATGAATGGAGTGGCAGTGTGCTGCTAGACTACAGTTCCATTCATATAGAGGGCTACCGGACTCTCCTTGAATTTGGTTGGGGTTCCAGGGGTTGGACCCACAACAGACACATCCTCTAGCCACAGGATAAGAGATAAGGGCACCTTTACAAGGGACGACTGTTGGGCGCATTACCGCCTTCCAACTGTTCTACCTTACACAGGAGCAATAGTCGTTCAAGTGAATGGAGGTAGAGTGGGCCGGGATCGTTCTGGCTGGTCGACTCCATTCACAGTAACCAGGAGTTGCTCAAACATGGAGTGGCTCCTGTTTACACAGTTGCTTTGCTTTAAAGGGACTGTCCCGCGCCGAAACGGGTTTTTGTTTTTTTCAATAGCCCCCCCGTTCGGCGCGAGACAAACCCGATGCAGGGGTAAAAAAAAAAAAACGGATAGTACTTACCAGACTTCTTACTTACCTTGCTAAGATGGCCGCCAGGATCTTCACCCACGGTGGACCGCAGGTCTTCTCCCATGGTGCACCGTGGGCTCTGTGCGTTCCATTGCCGATCCCAGCCTCCTGATTGGCTGGAATCGGCACACGTGACGGGGCGGAGCTACGAGGAGCCGCTCTCCGGCACGAGCGGCCCCATTCAGAAGGGAGAAGACCGGACTGCGCAAGCACGTCTAATCGGGCGATTAGACGCTGAAATTAGACGGCACCATGGAGACGAGGACGCCAGCAACGGAGCAGGTAAGTGAATAACTTCTGTATGGCTCATAATTAATGCACGATGTATATTACAAAGTGCATTAATATGGCCATACAGAAGTGTATACCCCAACTTGCTTTCGCGGGACAACCCCTTTAAGCACACATACTTATTAGTGAAATTACAATGCAAAAATATTCAAGTATATTGAGGAATGGAGTATAATACAGAAAAAAAAACTGTGAGATTCCCTTTAATGGCCAAACATTATGTACTGCAATAGTTCCTTATTAAATCAAGCAAGTCATTAAAATTATAATAAAACTCGTAATATAAAAAAGGTTTTCTTTTCCTAGTTTCACCCACGCTGATAAATTCCCTTGCTGGTGAAGCCATTTATATCATCTAGTCATGAAATGAATTCAAAAGGAGGGCCCCACATTTACTACAGAACTTTTAAAAAGCCCCTACATCTAATAGGGGCTGCCCGCTTGCTGCGCTTTGGTCTTCTGTTTACAAGCAGCGGTCATGTAGGTTGTTTACCCACATGACCGATGCAGCCAATGCAAGGCCGGATAGGGAAGAGAAAGGTTTACGAGAAGTCACCAGGTCTGCTTAACCAGTGAGGTCACCTGTCAGATGCCGCGAAACAAGTGGGCCCAAAATTATATAACGTAAATAGCTCAAACAACACCTTTAAAACAAATGAAAAAACAGTAGGGCGATACAAATGACTAAACCAGATGATTATTTACAGCTTCTGTCCTTCAAATGTAAAATGACAGTGGAAACTGCTTGGCTTCTTTGTTCTTATGTGCGCTGGTTTCGCAGTGACATGCCCATGGTTTCTCAAGAACCTTCCTAATGGAACGTGCGTGGCTTGGTTGCCGGTATGTATGGCTACCTGACTGCAGAGCTCTTGATCCACCAGGGTTCCAAAACGACTCCAAAGCACTGAAACCACAGCAAAACGGACCTCACCTACTGCTCAGCTGTCCAGGATGCCACGGCGAGGGAAGTGAGCATCTACTAAATCGGAGAAGCTGTTTAGTTTCTACTTGCCTCAGTCTCCAGTGAGGGACCAAGATGACACAGCTGGAAGCTTGCCAGGAAGCTCTCCTGTATCTGAGCATGCGGAGCACTGGCCTGAGCACTCAAATTCCAAAGGGTTGAGATGAAGATCCAGTTTGGAGCCATTGAGTAACGAGCACTTCCAAACAAACTTTGCAAGTTCACTTGTAAACCCGAGGGAATGTCCTTTGAAAACCAGGAGAGACTTCCCATAATGGCTCGATCATCATCTCTCCAGCCACATGGCGGACGTAGTCTCCTCTCATAGTAACATAGTATGTAAAGCCGAAAAAAAGTCATATGTCCATCCAGTTGAGCTTATTACCCCCGAATGTTAATCCAGAGGAAGGCAAAAAAAAAGAAAAAATCCCAATGAGGTAGAAGCCAATTTTCCCCATTTAACAGGGAGACCATAGACACCTAACCATCACCTACTGGAGGAATGGCACACCATGAAACTTTGCAAATGCCCATTGTTGACTTCCAAATCTGCCCTGCTAGAAGGATACTATGAAGCCTCCAAAATTAAGAAACACCAAAAACTTTTATCCCCACCCATGGTAACCAGCTTTGGAAGGACTGTTTATTGTTACTGCTGTGTTCTTCTGTTTCTTTCTTTATCGAACACCAGATATGACCATTGGCTGACTGTTACATTCGTGCAAGGAGTGTGAACAGCGACCTACACAATTTAATATATTTATAGCTAGAAGGATGACTATACAGTCAAGATCGGACACAGAGATCACCAAACGGGAAACAACGTAAGGAAAAAGGAGAAGTCTGAACTCCACACCAAAGTAGTAGGAAAACCCTGCCTACAAGCAAAGTGATTATCCTGATAAGGACGGCCTATACAGGGACCTAGGGTAAAACTGACTTGCCATAGGTGGAAATAGGGAAAGCAGCAGGAAACACCAGACAGTCAGAGCAGGTTCAGACACAGCAAACTACAAACAGAACATTGCTCACAGGCATTTGCACATCTACAGACAGCAGGGATTCAGACATGAACCAAGCAGGACTTAGTTCACGCGAACTAGGCGTATGCACCCCTACAGATGGAGGGGGATTCAGACATACACCAAACAGAAACTCATGCATGCATACTATTACCAGGGTTCTGAAAGGAGAGGCTGAGGTATGACGACCAGCACCCTCTAGCAAAACTATTTTCTTCCTTTTTGCCATGTTCACTTTCCTTTTCTTCCTCCCACTTTCATTTTTTCTTCTGCTCCCCTCTTCACCATTCCTTCATCCTGCTTATTGTGTCTCCTCATTCTCTTTTAGGTACCACCACTTTTGGGTACATCCTTCAGCCCCAAAAGTTATGGCAAGCCCCTCATCTGGCATTCCCACATTTTGTCCCACACCTACATGCAGGCCTACACGCAATATCCGAACCTGTTCCCAAAACAGGAACATTTCTGAACAGGATACTTTTACAATTTTTTATAATTCATGATTTACTATATTTAACCTTTTATATTATATATTTACGCAGCCACTTTTATACTCGTACCAGACTGGTTTTTTTCATATCCCTACCTTGCCTATACGTCATTTTATGCCAACGCCAATCCAAGTGCTAGTAATTTGCCGTCCACCGTTTTAGAATATACTGACAGTGGTCATATTCTATTTATGCTAATTTAACCCTTTCCAATCCATTGTCTGACGTCTTAAGACATTATGATTTAAGGCTGTACAGCTCTGATGTTGGAAGACATCTGTCGGGGTTCTCTTACTGTATATTGCCAGCCTCTCTGCTGTCGGAGCCTATCCAACGTGTCACCTCATGTAGTACTGGCTTTAGCCAGCAGATAGCGCTGTTTTATAACAGCAGATAAGGAGTAAGCCCCCTAGGAAAACCAGGATACAAATTGGATTTGAAAGGGTTAAAGATTGACACTATATTTTTATGTTGTCATCACTGCATATAATTAACACTCTTCGGTCATATTTTATATCTTGCGTACAAATATTTTCAGTTTACATGAATGAATTTTAATGTACATTGTTCAAAATTTAGGTCATCCCAGTTTTCCTTATATTTTGAAATTTGACGCATCATTTATTAGAAACCTTTATTCGTCCTAAATGCTCACTTGTTTGTATTTATGTTCTTGCCCTCTTCCTTCCTTCCTTCCTTTGATCTGACAATCGATTTGTTTTTTCTATTTCTGGATATCTTTATTTTCTGTAACCTAGTCTCTCCCAGCCGTCACTGAAGGGGGCTTACCCCAAACCGCATATCTGCCGGTTTTAATTGATTTAATAAAAAGAGATGTTGGATAATTCTATCTCACTGTCTGGAGGAATTGATTGGAGAGCAGCGATGAATTACCAATATTGTCTCCACTCGCTGTTTACATTGGTGGCAGCAGTCACATGGCTTAATACACATGACCCACTGCAGCCAATGGGAGGCCAGCAGGGACATCATTAATGATGTCCCATAAACCTGCCTTGGGGCTTCTACATTTGAGGTTCACGTGCTAGGTTTATAGAATATCACCAGGCCTTTGGGCTGGGTGACCTCACCTGTTAAATGCCAAGGTGGCAGACGACTAAGATTAATATATTACTTTCAAATAGTTTTGGGCATAGGGGACCCAGAACTATATAAAAGTTATAAAATGGAAAACGTCTTTAATGGTAATGATTTTTTTTCACCCCGTTGGTAGAACTTGTCATTTTTTTGACATTTCTGTTCTTTCTAGGATTAGGAGTCCAGAGGGCGGTCCTATCAGTGACAGCCTTCCTTGTATAGTTTGCATAGAGAATGACCAGGGATTTTAATTACTAAAATACAAGTTAGGACAGTTTCACACAAGCGTATAACTGCCGTGTGTCCCAGCCTCAGGTCGGGGGCACCTTTGGTCAGGTCGGGGCCACCTTTGGTCAGGTCGGGGGCACCTCTCCATATTCCGGTTGCGGATGCATAAATGCAGCCTTTATAAAAACTCAAGTGCAACTAGCCTTAGGGTCCTTTTTAGATGAGCTGATTTTCGTTTGAACGAGCAAGTGACGTCACCGTTAACATGCAGCCTGTTTAGACAGGCAAATACTTCATTGGCTCATTTAATTGAGAATCAGTCCCTGTATAGGTGAACGAGAAGGACTGAACGATAAGCGAATGAGACAACAATGATTTTTATGCCTGCATAAAATGAATGACGAATGAGTCGTTGGCTCACGTTTAGACCGAATGATCATCGCTCACTTTTGTATCGTTGCATCTAAAAGCATCCTTAGACCGAATCTTTGCCTACATAACTACATGTATCAATCTGCTCATATCTTCCTTTTTTAGAAGCTGACTACAGAAAAAGCAGCATGTTCAACCGGACAGGTTCCTTTTAAATATGGCTCTGGAAATATTTTGCTGTATTAGTCATATCCATATACATTGTCTTCTGATGAATTTCAGGCACAGAGAGGTTACACAATGTATGGATGTTATGGATGTCCCAGTGTTAAGTTTAGATCTCCTATTGCTCTACTTCCTTACTTTCATTGGTTATGTCAAATGCATAGATGTGCTTGGAAAAGGTTTCTAATGATTGAATATTTGCAGCACTGTTACATCTTATATTTAGAACTAGCTAATATACCCAGCTTCGCCCGAGTTAATTTGTTACAGGTGTTTACGTGTTCGCATGGAAAGTTTTTTTTAAAGAAGAAGAGTGGGTGCTACCCAATGGTAGACAAGGCCCTGCCCAACTTTTGTGAGATGTGTTGCTGCCATCAATTTATAAACAAGTTAAGTTTTTTTTTTTTTCATGAAATGCAAAAAGCTTTGCCTTCCACCTTCTGCTATGTGTTCTATGGGAAATATTATGTGAGATTACCGAATCCTTGCATTCTTTTTGTCTGTACATTTATTTACATTTTTCACAGCATCCCAACTTTTTTGGAACTGGCTTTGTACTAAACACCTACAAGCTGATTACTGCCATCGCTAGAGTATATCTAATTTCTCATATCGGAATAAACGTAACGCCTAGCTGAACGGATAGGCCCCAATCTCAAGAAAAGTCAGTTGTCTCCAATGTTTGAAAACAATAGGTACAATTTTTTGTATTCCATTACATTCTATTGCATTTGTGTACATTGGTTTAGATTATATTAGCCTTTAGGCTGGGTTCACACGGGGCGGATTTGCCGAGGAAATTCCGTGCGGAATTTCGCCGCGGCAAATCCGCTTGTGGCAGCTAGTCCCGGGATTAGCCAGCCAAGTGGACGAGATTTCTCAGAAATCTCGTCCACACGGGACGGCAAATCCGCTGCGGCAAAGCCGGCAGAAGCCGCGGATTTGCCAACCGCAGCATGTGCATTTTTTTTTCTTTCTGCTGCGGCCGCGCTCTCCTCTATGGGCGGTGCAGCGGCGGTTCTCCCGGCGGAAATGTCGCGGTTTTCCGCTGCGGCCAAATCGCGACATTTCCGTCGGGAATCCGCCCTGTGTGACCGTGGCCTTAACCCTCCTGAAAATTAAGAAATAAAAAATTAGATACATGCAAACCGTTTGCAACATTGCAATCACTTTACACTGTGAGAATGACTGGGCCTCTATACAGACATGACTGTTTATATAGGCAGATTCTTAGTTTAGAAAAAACACCACAACAGGAAGTTACCGATAAATATACATTACAGCATAAAAGCTTAACTGCATTTTGTTTTAATTAATGTAAAGAATAGGCAATTCTAAGCGGTTTTGCAGAGGGCGCTCCAGCTGGGCCGGCACTGTTCCCTCTCATGCAGGCACAGCTGGTTTCCCACCAAACCCATGCACTGTAAGGGTCTTAGTGCACCGGGCTGTGACATACAGTACTGAGACCCAGACAGTGCATCAGACAGGGAATAGGCGCTGTAATGGCTTCTCCTTACACAGTACAGGGGGACAGAGCCGCCGAGACTAGAAAATAACACCAGTGATTGGGGGGGGGGGGGGCGGAGGACCAGGTCGGAGGTGTGAAAATAAAAATATACAGAGACCTTTATTAATAAACTGTTATATGGAATCACTGGGCCTGCACTAGAGATAATGGTGCGGGCACAACTGGAGCTCCCTCTTCAGCTATGCAGTTACATTAGCTAGCTGGAGATGGCTTTCTCAGCACCGTCCTCACCTGACCTCCCCATGGAGACTTTGTGTGCCCTTGTATTTTAGCCTTGGTGATTCACTGCTGTACTTTGTCACTCTTCATTTAAAGTGGACCTGTCAGGGGGCTGGCTTCATAGCTATATAGCCAGATCCCTGCTGACTTCAACAATGTATTTCTTTTGTGCACTGCTTACCCCCCATTTTCATCTAAGAGCTCTTCCTAGATTTTTCTACCGACTTTATGAATGTATCAAGTGGGTGGTCCCCACCACGATCAATAGAGGACATTAGTTGTGATTGTGGGGACCATCCACTTGATACATCAAACAGTGTTGGGGCCAAATCTGGAAGACCATACGGAGGAAAGGGAAAGCAGGTATTAGTGGATCTTGACGCCACCGGAAGTACTGGTGGAGACAAGATACAAGGAGTTTGACAGGGAGTTGCCGCCCCCTCGTCATGATTGGCTGTTCTGCATTTTCACCATACTGGCCCTCACGGGTCCTGTAGCCAGTGCCGTCCGCAGTGGAGGAAGGTCACTGTTGGCGCTCGGGACTTATCAGCGCTGAGGGGGAACCGGAGCACGCCGTGGAGGAAGGTGACAGCGCTGGATGTGCACTTCACAGCCCTGCTGTGCGACGGAGCGGTGAGTGGCGGCTCTCAGCGGCTGCCCGGCGATGTTCAGAGTGGTGTTGTGCGCCGGAGCCCTGAGTTCACGGCGCTGCTGTGGGCCGCAGCGCTGAACGGCGGCGCTCGGCACTTGGGAGATGCGGATCACTGAGCGCTAGGGTTTTAGTGTTTGGCCTGGCCAGAAGCAAAAGCTGTTTGGGCAACGAAGGCTCCACAGGGAAAGTATCTGTAGCCCGCTACAAGCCAGCGGAGGGGAGTGCGCTGCCAGCAGCAAAAAAACTTAACACGAAAAAGGGGCGCCAGGGACAATGACAGTGGGGATGCTGGGACGGAGGCTACAATGAACGCCGGGCCAGAACGAGGACCTTGTGTGCCACAGAAAAGGGACAATGACGTGCAACCAATCACGAACAGGGGGCAGCAACCCCCTGTCAAATTCCTTGTATCTTAACTCCACCACTACTTCCGGTGGCGTCAAGATACACTAATACCGAGAAAGCGTATAAACAAATAAAAGACATTGCTGGAGTCAGTGGGGCTGTGGCTACAAACTATATAGCTGGCCCTGCTAACAAGAGGCCTTTTATAGTACAAGACTAGTAAAGTTTACAGCAGTGAGGGCAGAAAAGGATGAAGAAGTCCATCTTGTCTATCCTTTTTTGTTGCTTTTTGCTGGTATTTATGTGTTAGGATGCCTATATATTGGTGGTTATAAACATACTGCTAGAGGCTTTTTATGAAGTTGTCAGTCAGTGCGTTCTTCAACAGTCTGTGTCACATTACTCAGGTCTTCAGCCCAAATCCCAAAATGAAAAAGATGAGGGAAGAGAATGGACAGGAAGAACGGACATGTGTGCTGTAAAACATTAAAGTAATAAATAGCTAAAAACCATGTCCTCCATTGGAAAGGGAAACATTGACCCAGTCTATAATCAGCATTAAAGGGGTTGTGCTTTTGAGAATGAGCGACTTGGGGTGATCATCTCTCTGCCTCAAGTCCTGCTCTCAACACTCTCGGAAATAGCCCTGGTAAGACATGGCCAGCCTGATAACCCCAAGGAAACATGTAGCATTGCAGGATGTCGATTCTACGCTCAATGGAGCATTGAAGGTTGACGTAGGATATAACTGATTTGCAGTGGTAAAAACCTTCAATGCTACATTGTTTGGGTAGAGGTGGCAATCCTTCTGGCCACCTAATGCCTGCTGTATAATAAACCTTAAAAAAGATCATCTTCTCTGCTATGAATCTGTATTCACTATGAACTCTCCTTAAAGAGGTTATCTAGGTGTAAATAATTGATGGTGTATCCACAGCATAGGTCATCAATAGTAGATCAGTGAGGGTCTGCTGCCAAGGACCCCTGCCAATGAGCTCTTCTCCGGGCTGGTGCGCTCGTGCACAGAGATGATTTTTGCAGGTTGCAGACAGCTCCGTTTCTACTGCAGTGGCCAGGCTTGGTATCACAGGTAACATTTCCATTCACTTCAACAGAAGTGCTTGAGCAAACTGGCTTGGCGATCAGCTAATCAGTTGGGCTTCGGAGCATCCGACTCCTGCCGATCTACCACTTATGGCCTAGCCTAAGGATAGGCCATCAATAAATGACAACTGGATAACCTTTTTAATGGCATAAGTGGATAAGGAGCAAGTGCCAAGTGTTAAAAACAGGTCTACAAAATGTACACAAGTGATCCTGACCTTACATATGTAATATTTAAAACGGCCATTACTTCTGTAAGCGGAACATAATCCAAGACCATTTATTTTACACATATTATAACACAGCAGTACTGAAAGCACATATAAACAGTGCATCTGAGGTGCAGGCTTGTCTCCTTTTTAACAAAACAAAATTGCATTATGTCCCTAATATATATATATATGTAAATTAAAGTGTCAACTGTGGTCCGGTAGAGGAAAAAACACCTTTAAAGTGGCCATTTGATGTAGTGGTCTGTGAAGTAGAGACTAGAAGATGTTACTTATACCCTCTTACTAGCACGCAATTGACATGTCCTGGCGGTTTCTAACTTGGCTTTTAAATCAGTAGGTTTTTCGAAAAACCTGACA